>NC_067297.1:8552727-8855757 GCF_020740795.1 Apus apus
CTGTTGTTTTCAGATTTGTAAACATTAGTTCTCAAATGCTAAACCTTTAAAGCCCCAGAATGAGCCAGAAGATAAACCCTTAGATACTCTATTTTGTGTCATACAATATTCCATTGTGAGAATGGATTCACAGGATAAATTACAGCTGTGTGATTTGCATACATTGTGCTGCTGTGCTCCCTCCTCAGTAATCCACCTGTCCACCCAAAATGCCACTTTCTTGGTAAATTTAAATTTCACTTATATTTAATGTACTCTTTCTAATATATCTTGCCAGTGATTGTTTTGTTAACTCTGTCAAATGAACAACCAGACCAAGAAAGACAACTGAATTTTTCTCTCAGCTTGCATATTATTTGCCTTGTAGAGAAACTTGGTCACTGAAACATTGTCTTCCCATGCAACAGAGACATTAGCAATTCATGCATATCTGTGAGGTATGTGATGATCCTCTATGGATTTTTACTAAAATATCACCTTCAGTAACTAATTCCTCTAAAGGCCTGAATCTAATTGTATCAGCTATTAAATATATTTTGTGCAGTCAGGTGTCAGCTCTTTAATAGAAACATGCAAAACCTCTGTCAGCCGTTCAGTCTTAAAGATACAGTTTGACCTATCAATTAGAAATGGGTTGGTATGTCTTGAAATTTTATTTAAAATTAGACTCCACATTCCCAAGGCAAAATTCCCTTAAGTAGGGACAACACCCCCAGAAAGCAACACATGGAATGGAAATTCAGAAAGGAAATCAGCTTGTTCTAAACTCAACTACTTGATGAAGACACCACTGCTCTAAGTTTTAGCATGAATCCATGTTTGTTTGCAGAGATGTGCAGTCACTTTAAAGTCTCCTGCATGTAGAACTGGATACAGCACCCACCTCCAAAGTCATCCCTTTGAGACTAGGCTACAGACCTTGAACAGCTTTCTTTGTCAGACTGAAACCTTACCTGGTGCCTGGAGTTCTGTCTTCGGGGCCCTGTGTGTCCAGCAACTTGTCAATAATGCATTTGTTTTCTCAGTCAACTTTCGTAAACTGTTGTGTATTGAACTGATGGTTCAATAGTATTGGAACTGCCTCCATCACCTTAGACATGTTGTTAGCTGATTATTCAGTTCACTGCACGTGCTGCTTTCACATGTGTCAGCTCCCAAGAAAAGACAACGGCTGATAAAGATCTTCAGAAAAAGCTCTGGATGAGAAACTGCACAAGAAGTGAGATAAGGCAAGCAAGCCTTATCAAGCAAGGTAGTGGTCAGCACAGGCAGCTGTGGGCTGAGAGCAACTGAAAGGTGGGCATTTTGCAGAGGGACAGAAGGCAACTTAATTATGTCCAGGGCACTTTAATTAATATTTTTTGGCAGCGGGGGTGGAGAATGGGATGTGTTGTACTAAACTCTAATAACCATCTCCTGAAAGAAGAGGACAGGTTTTGGTAGAGTCAATTTTGACAACAAGCTGTGGGTGTGCTAGCTGCTTCAGATGAACCTGACCTGCCCCTGGAGGGGGAGGAGACCTGAGTAATGAATCCCAGAGCCAAGCCCTGAGTGTTCAGCACTCAGCACCCAAAATATTGAGCCAGACCTGGTGTAAACTAAATCAGTGCATTAACTTCCCTACCTTGCCATGCAAGCAACACAGGCATTCTTCTGTCTCCTCATTCCTAGCTCCTTCCTTGGATGTTTTTAACTTGAGGGTCAATGTGTTTTGCTTCTAGAATCATGCTGAGGCATTGTCCTCTGTGCTGCAGCAGAAGTAGGAAGTTCTAGAAAGCAGTTTGGACCCAGGCTTGTGGCACCCTGTGCTCAGCAGCAGCTCTTTGCACTGTGCGCACTCGTTTGCACAGGTCACTCATGGCTGTCTTCAGCAGCAAGCAAAGCACAAATAATTGCTAAGGAAATGTGGTTCATTTTTCTTGTTCCTCCTTAACCTGTATTCAGTACCTCTTGAGGAGGACAGAGTGATGTGCAGCTGTGGTGTAAGTTACTTTCTCTCCCTTTCCATTCCCTCTGCTTGTTTTAATTAAGCCTAGCCCGTTGTCCATCTTACTGAAGCAATATTTCCTGTCATGTCAAATGTCAAAGGCAGTTTCTACATGAAAAAATAGCAAACTCGAGCACTTAGTAAGGTGATTCTTGATCTTCATGTGAAACTTTTCCATCTGCATTCCTTGTGAGGGGCTGATCTCTTTTTTTTTCCTAGTTTTTTTCTTTTGTTTTTCCCTAGCAAAGGAAGCAGATAGGGAAGGATAGTGCAATCTAGCATTTTAAATTTAAAATTTAGAGTGTGTCAAGACACAGATCAAGTAAGAAATTGATGTGAATGTGACAGCAAGAGAAAGGAGGAGTCATGATATGGTGGCCTGGATGAATGGCATCTCAAAAGGTAGTTTGAAGAGGCCATAACATTTTCCTTAGCCTTTTGATAAGCCAAGACAGGGAAAAACTCTCCTTCAGTGGCATCAGCTGAATGCCCACACCCTCCTGGATATCCATATATCTATTCTATGGTTTAGCAAAACAGTAAACTCTTAAATATCAAACTGGGATTCATGAGCCTGCTAGAGATTGCATGGTAAATCTTTCAACCTGCTGCACACTGACCTCCTTAAATTGTGATATACAGCAAGATGGAGCACCCAAGCAGTCTGAAAGATGTTTATGCCTTCCCCATATGTGGGGTGATTTCTGCTCTAAGCGCAGAGGCACAGCAGCAACTGTTTTAATTTATCATATATCTAAATGGCTTTTGTTTTCAAAACAACTCTGGTAAATCCAGTGCTGTTTTGTAAAGATCTGATACACAACAAGGAACAGTTTTAGTATATGAACAATTGCAGACTGTAGAAGTGGAAGAGAAGACAATATTTAGAATTCTTACGTTGCCCTTATATTTATCCATAAATCCTGGATGTTGTCAGAGATGGGCTGGATGGGTCCCTTTTCGTACCAGTTACAGCCAAATTGTTTAGGGGCTGGTCTTAATGCTAATAACTGCTTGCTATTATAGACAGGTTGATTTGATGGATTCATATAGATGTTTCAGTTTAGGTGCATGAGTACTCCCAAAATAGTCAGCTTTTTTTGCAACAACTTGGCTGTGGTGGCATAAAGCAGTGGCTGACACTAACTGTGCCAACTTGTGTCAGTTTTTTGATCCAATCAGCTTTTACTCTGACCTTGCACTGAAACATCAAAGTATCATTTTTGTTTGGTTTGCACCTATCCTTTTGTTTCATGTGTATTTGAAAGGTGAGTCTTTTGGGTGTCTGTGTTAATGGATCTTGGTTTCCACAGAACATAAGCCCTACATTTCAGGTGGAGTGGGACTCTGCCAGCTGGGCTTCCGGCAGCAGGAGCACTCTGGCATTGGTGTCTCTGAGTGATTGACAGTCAACAAGAAACAGCACGAGTGACAACTTAGTGTTTTTGTTCATATCCTTTAGCTAGGTTTGAGTGACATCCAGGTATTGGCTTTTGATGGCAAACACTCCAGAAAGTCATTTGTAAGACTCCATCTCAGTCTAGTGCAAGATGAAGCGTTCGATGTCATTAGCCATGACAACAGAGCATCTGGATTTCCAGCCACATTTCAGACATATACAGTGTACATGCTGCTGTATGTGGGCATTGGGAATCAAGCAGCCTGATGAATTGCTGTTGGGGCTCATTTTCAGAGTGGTGTCTAGCAATGTAGCTGGGCAATTCCCATTAATATGAATAGGAATTTAGCAGATAAATCTCCTTGAGTAACTTTTAGAAAATTTACCCTTAATGTGCTTTACATTTCAATAGGCTGAGCTGTGTTTTGAAATTCCATTTGAGAAGGGTAATGTGATAGATATAATAATGAGGGATGTGTAAAAACCAGTAGGATGCATATTTCTGCATGACACTGGAGGCTTACAGTGCTTTAAAATGAGAGCATCCCAGAATGCTATTAATGAAATCCCCTTTAACCTTAAAGGGTAATTTTTTTCTAAGTGATCCACAGGGTATTTGGCTGTTAAATTTCCATTAGAGGTAATGGGATTCACAATAGTACAAAGCAAGTTCCCCACTAGCCATGCTGAAATTCTACCCCCTGCAGCAATTAATCATGTCTGTTGGGCTCGTTAATGGAAATATGAAGCAAATTATCTGGCTAATCATGAGATGTGATCGATTTGCTCTCCTGCAGTAATTGATTGCTGGCTAGCTAAAGCCAACTCGCAGATTTAAGATTTTATAGCTGAATGGCAAAAGAGAGGGTGTCCCTGTTGTGGTTGTAAATGCCAAGGCACCTGCAGCTCAAAGATAGAATGTACCAAGGTTTGCAAGTATCAGGTCATCCTTGTCTTCCATCTCCCAGGGTAACATTTGATTTTTTTTTTTTTTAGTTTCCCTCTGACTCACATCCCTCATAGCAAGTCCTGCAGGAGGGACCATTCTTCTCCCCATTGCCTTTACCAGGGTGTCACTGGTGTCCTGCTTGTGTTCTGCATTTTCTCATCTTGCCCAAGCCAGGGGCTCTGTGTCTGCTTCTACTGTCTGGGAATCTGCATGTTCAAGCTGTGCTATGAAAATGGATTAGCTAGTCTGAATGGTATGGTTGTGCTGGGATGTGTTCACAGAAGGTTTGGTTCTGCCCTCTACAATTCTGCTGCCTGATAGCACAAACTCATTTACCACATTTGGCTTGACCTGTTTTGCAAGGAGCAATCTCTGAGGTTGTGGGCTGGTTGGATGTAGCATGCTAAGGTCATCCCTGAAATTGCTGGAAAGAGAAGCATCACTTTAGCATTTCAGCTAAAGATTTCACTCCTCACTGTTGGATACTTAAACATTAAAGACAGGAAGCTACACATTTTCCTTCTCTTTCTTTTTTTTTTTCTTTTTTTTTTTTTTTTCCCCCCCTTAGTTAAGTCTAAGGTATTTAATTGATTGGTTTGGGGTCTTTTTCTCTCACCAGCATTCTGTGAAGGATTAACATACTGCCAAAATGCAGCCCTCGTTAGGCTGCCCTCAGCTCTTGAGGATATATTCTTTGATGTACGTGGTAGTATTATGGCTAAGCTGACTGGTAAACATGTAAATCCAGGAGTGCCATGCAGAATCAATAGCATTTCTTTAGGCAGAACACTAATTTATAGCCACACCACATGACTGTGTCACTTTCCTAATGAATTCTCCAGTGTGCAGAGGTGCACTAAACAACAGAGATAGATGCTGGTGTGCAGAGGAGCATAATACAGATTTATAGCCTTAACAGAATACAGAGTACAGATGTTTTGCATATAACCAAGATTGGTTTATGAGCTTTTGCAAGCAGGGGTATCCGTATTCTAACTAAAGACTGTTTTTCAATGGATCTCTAAATGAATAAAGCAACATGAAACTTTTAAAAATCCATTTTGACACTGTCTAGATGGCAGTGCCTCCTGTGTACCCCACCAGGTGTTTCAGCTCTTGTTGAGAGCTCTCTGATGGCAGAGGCTGGGTGTTGAAAAGGGAGAATCCTCAAGATCACCTGGACAACTTTGAAGCAGAGATGTCATTGAAAGTAAGACACAAGAGCACATAGGCAATTTTTAAAATCCCTCCCCCCAGAATGTATATTAAATTAGTCAGACATCAACATATTGAATAGCTTTTCTTTGCCCTCATCTGTTGTTTGGCTTGGAAACATTTACTGACTTTTTATTAATTTCCCTGCATTTAGAAGCTTATTTCTGCAGAAATCTTGATTTTATTTTTTTCTTTTTTACTGGAGAAAATAAACTGCTTCTATTATGCTGTTTTTCCATGGGGAACCTTACTAATGTACATAATATACAACAGCTGATGGCAAGTGATGATAAGTTGCTTATACCACTGGGACCTCTGGAGTGAGTGGTTTACAAAGCTGGGTAAGTAACGAAAGTTCATAAACAAGACACTCCACAGAGCAGCAGAGTGACAGAATTTTGGCTCCAAGATGAGGCTGTTTGGCTGGTATTGGAAATCCATAGAACATCCTTCCCTCCTGGCATCTGGTACTTTGAGAAGGTTCAGTTAATTACAATAACAAATTTCACCTAAGCGTGATTGCAGTCTGTGGCCTGTTCCACGGACGACCTTCCTGGAGCTTCTTGTGACTTGGTCTCACACTACTGGGTGCTAGATGATGAGGCCTCCATGGTTGTTTGTCACTCAGTGACTCTAAGCAGGGTGCATGTACTGATTTGTAGTTAGTGCAGGTGATCTTTGTAGCCTTTCTGATCAATCCAACCTAATTAAAGGAGTAATTCTCTGACTTTAGGGCCAATTTACCTTCCCATGATGGTATGAATGTCTGCAGCTCAACTAATAATGAGGTAATGTCTTAGAGCCAATTAAGTGAAAATGAATTGGTGAAGCCCATTAGATGTGATAAAGTTCAATAAGAGTTGGAGCAGGTGAATTTTTCCTTGTTAGAAACTGGTGCTTTATGAAAAGTTAGAAAACTCACAAAAGCTTCTCACACAAAAATGTCAAGCTCTCTGTTCCTGAAAGCAGCTCATCTCCTTTAGCCAGCATACTGATGGGTTCCCAAAACAAAGCTCTTCTTCTTTCAGGTTATGGAGTCAGAACAGCCTGTAAGTAATATTTTTCTGGATGTTATTTTAGCAGATCTTCTTGCAGATCAGCCCTCATCCATGAAAGGATTCTATTAATAAATCCAGCTGTGGAATAGGAAGAGAGAATGGTGTTATTAGTAACTGCAAAACCCTTTCAAAGCTCTATTCATCATCCACATAATTTACTAAGTGGTTTCTGAGAAGAACTATTAATTAACTGGCAAGAATGAGCCACATTAACATTTGTTTATTGCACTGTGTCTGTCATCCTTGTGGGCTTGGACCAGAAATGGATTTTTTAAAAATCAGAGGGGCAGAATTGAGCTGTCCCCTCCATGGGCAGAACAGCAGTTATTCACTCTGTTAAAGCAGGTTTGGATGAAGGCCAGACAGGGAGGTGCAGTGCAGGAGGTGTTTGACATCAGTGCTGTCCAGGTCTGCAGAAGAGTTAGAGCACAAGCTTCCCATCTTGGTTGTACAGCCACAGATCTTCCAGTTGTGGCTCAAATTTGGAGGTTATGTCATGTTTTCCTTCCCCCCTAAATTTTTAGCATTCACTGTTTTTACCTGTTTAGCTTTTGCATTATCTCTAATCTGTTGTTTTAAATGTATCTGACAATATTTTTTTGCATCCTAGAAGGAAATTGTTCTTGTAAATCTTGAACTGTGGGGGCGTCTGCTACCTTCCTTCTTCTAGTAAGGGCTCAGGCCTTTAGTGCTATTCTTGCAGATTGAAGTTGCACCAAGGCTTGTTATTTATGGCTAAATTCTCTGGTACTAGAATGTAACATAAAATCTGGAATTGCTTTATAATGGGATATGTAAGGACACTGAGCAGTGTTGTGTGGTTATGGATGATCTTTTCCTTGCAGTAGCTTTGGGAAGCTACTCTTGATGAACTCGTGTGATATCTTTCTGCTGCATTCCTTCCCCTCCTGACATTTAAACTAACAGAAATGTATTTGATAGCCCAGTGTTAGTAGCTCAACATCAGAAATGAGCAGAAATTCTCTTGCTCTCCAGGCCTGAGTCACAACACACCTTTCCCTTTAGATTGGTGAGAAGTTTTCTTTTCCACAGTGCAGAGAGGTCCAGTAAGAAACAGTTTAGTGGTAAAATTTGAATTAGATATTCAATACTGTGTAAATCAATTTGATGAGAAGAAAACATTGTCAGCGTAATTTAAAATGTGTTTGTGTTTTCTTCTGAAATGTGACAGATTGGAAGCATTGATTCTTTCTATAATTTGTGTTTTCTCTACTGAAAAGTGCATTTCAATAATCACTATGATACAGCAGAAAAAACCCAACACACTTTTTTGGCCAACCCTTCCCTCCTCTCTGCTTCATTCATGTATATCTGTGTCCCACTACATATTGGCTTGTGTGTGCAAATCATTAGGGTTTGTTTGCTCAAAGAGAGTGTGACATGTGCTGGTATCAGATGAAAGACATTGATGTTGTAGACAAAGTGTCATGTGAGACAAAAGCCCCTATCAAAAGCTTTCTATAAACCAGAGTAACTAATAGCAGCCATCAGCATTCCCTGTATGCACTGGCTGACCCTAGAGCACCAGGGTTTTGCTCCCACTAGTAGGAGACAGGCAGGAAGGATTTTACTGGGTGCATTTATATGCCTTGTCCAGAGCAAGCAAACCTGAAGCTGTGTCAGTAGATGGGCTGGATGCAGTTAAAGGCTGAAGTGAAAGGTTCTGTTATGATTGACCAGAGAAGAATGACATGACAATCCATCCCCAAGCATTTACAAAATAATGCCCCTGCAATGCAGCAAATATCTCGAGCTTGAAACCAGGGGAAGCCAAGGCAGGATCCTTGTCGTGCCTGCACAGTCCCTCCTGTACTTTCCCAGCTCTCTTTCCTCGCTGGCAGAAGCAAAATATTCCTCCTGTGCCAATAGTCTGTTTCAACTGATGACAGCAGGGTTGCAGAAACCTATCTGAGGACAGTATTTGGCACAAAGCACTGTGAATTTACTTTGTTCTACTGTGTATGTAAAGCCTTGGTTTGTTCTTGCATCCAGGTCATCACTGGAAGAAGATGAACAACAAGCGTTTCAGTTTCCCATTTGAAGTGAGGGGATGAAGAAGGAGAACTATGTTGTTTACCTGAATACTAAAAACAACTGACCACACAGTGGCAGCCTTTGTTACCATAACTCAACCAGTTCAGAGAGGGTTAGTAAGGCTATATGTGGGTTTAGAATGGCCATTCAGATGATTGATGTTAGCATCTAACTTCAACCTAGGGCTCAGTCTACTGGATCTTTTATTGTGCAATATCCATTAAGTCACTCAGTGGGTTTTCTCAGCACATGCCAAGTGATCTGCACTGTTCTTTTTTCACAACAGGAAAAAGCCTAATTTAGTAATTCAGGTATGTGAACAGAGCTGGTAATCCTGAGTGTCTTATCCTTCCTTGTCACATGCCAATGGGAGAAGACAGCTATAAAGGTGATGACCTCATTAAGGAGATCTATTACATTAGTTTTGATGTTGAGATCTAAATCAGAAACCTAACAGTGTGTTGGTTTGCGGGTCAATTTTTCATTTCCAGGATGTGTGTAACGAGTTAAGTGTCGTGGACAACAATTCCAGCCCAGTTGGTCTGGTCAGGTGCATGAGCTGCTCGCGGGACAGCTGGGCAGCAATGATCAGTGTTGCAGTTATTTTGCAGAGTTGTGGGGGTTTTTATTTTTTTAACAAATCCTGGGTGTGGGGTGCAGTAGGTTGGCAAAGTGCAAGGGAGTTTATATGCACTTGTTCCAAGTGAAGGTGTTTTCCTTCCTGTCTCTTATCTTGATATGTTTACCAACTTCAGCTTTACATTGCTTCTCCAACCAACATAAATGCATTTCACTGCTCAGTGTTTCACTTCAATGTTTCAAAAAGGTAGCAGTAAACTGTTTACTCATGTCAACGCTAAAGACGAAATCACTCCTCTCAGCTACAAGCCTGTGACAAATTTCAAAGTGTTTCCAGAATTTGACACATCCTTTCAGTGATGTTAAAGCAACTGATGTCTTGCTGATTTGATTCAGAAAGAGTGAATCAATTTGAAGTGTGAAGTTAGCATGTGTGTGCAAAGTGGCATTAGATTGCTAAACCAAGATCTTCCGTGTCAAGCCACTTCTACCTGAAACAGAGTATTCCAATACTTTTATTTCATTGCATACATTCACTTTGATATTTTTAATTAACCAGTCTTAATTATCTTTCTTTTGACAAACCTTAACATTTCTGGATCAAAAGGAAAAGTGCTAGATTGTGTCCTGTGCCAATAAAACCCTTACATGGATTTTCTGTTGGGCTAGGGCCATGTGCTGGGAGTAGACTGGGCTCAGTGCCATTTGTCCAGGGATAAATGTATATACCAGAACTTCACAAGGACACCTGAGGGCTCTAGAGTATCGCTCTGGTAGCAAAGAACAAGACAGCTTATAAAGAATTTACGTATCAAAGGCTTAAAGACATACGAATCAATCTATTTTTTTTATTTATTTTATTTTATCTTTCTCCCCCATGTCCTTGGCTATTTCTTCTCATTTTGCTTCCAAGCATCTGTGGAAGTGACAAATACCTTAGCCTAACCTCTGGAGACAGGCTTCCATCTAGCATGAGAATCTACTTGAGGTTCTGGACTATCAGTTTTACTCTTAGCATGAGAGCTGAGAACCCTCAGCTAAAGATGGACCAAGAAAGAATAACATTCAGACTTTTGAAAAATTACCTCTGATTTGCAGTGGTGACACAAAACTAAGCATTGAGTTATCAGCACATCCATCACTAGATTTAGTGCAGTATCTCAAGCTAACTTTTTTTTCTTGAATGGTGTTACTGTCTGATTTTTTCTGAAGCAATCTAATGTTTTTCTCATGCACCTCAGCTCTGCCTTTGTGCAAGTTACTACCCATCATTCCCATTAGGCTTTTATTTATATGCCCTGTGTAAACCTGCTGATACTGCAATTTTTTTATTTCCTAAAACTCAGTTATGGGGAGTGACATAAAGTCTGATTCTCAGCTGAGAAATGAGTGTGGTTTCCTTGAAACTGGTACCGAGATGTCAGTCCACACCAGTTCAAGCTACAGAACAGGAAGCTGTACTGGATCCAGATTCATGTTTCACTTTAATTTTCTTTATTTTTCAAAGGTGTTGAAAAGCCTTTTGTGAAATGTTTCTGCCTTAGAAAGCTGAAAGCTGTTGATGTTTTTCCAGACATAGTCCTTGAAAAACTGTAATCCTGAAGAAAGCTGAAAGGTGCCAGACTAGCCATATCTGTATTCATGTACCAGTGAATCTGAACAGCTTGAATTTAGTGCTGGGTTTTTGGACAGCTTGCAAATGTCTCATGCCATTGGAACTCATGCTTCATGCATGTGCTTTGTTTCTTCACCTCCTCAGAGGACAAACCTGTCTAGCTCATACCCAGTGCTCACAGAGGTGAGAAATAGGGCCTTGTGATAGTATTTTTTTCCCCCATCTGCCTGTTCTGTCTCATACTTTTACCTGGAGATTACCTTAATGGCATCTTCTGTGTTGCTGATTTTTGGCTTTTATTTTCAAATGAAGCCTCCTGCCCAGACTCACTTCTCCTTCCTTCTTTGAACAGCAGGTTTGTGAAGGGCTGTATGCTCAAGTGTAGTGGTTGGACCTGGGCTACTTGTCTCCCCGGTGCTGGGTCAGTTCCCAGACCTATGGCTTGAGGAGAAAATTATCTGTTCTGGACTAAATAAATCCATCAAGATGCCAAGAGGCTTTCTGTTTTCCAAGGCCAGCTTTGCCAGAGGGGGCCAGGCTTCTTGGTCCTGCTTTATTTTGCAGGATCTAGTAATCATAGTATGGGACCATGTGAGCACAAGTAAAGCCACAACAGTTAAATACTTATATTAAAGTAGATATCAAGGAGTAATCAAGAGAGGGCAAGGAAAGCTGAGTTGGTATTTGGGGACCAAGGAGCCTCTTCAAGGGAAAGTTACTTCAGGAAAGAGAATCTGAAGCCATAACATCACATTTTTTCAGTGTCCCTGTGTTACGCCTCTGCCTTTTGGAACATCCTCAAGTATTGCAGCAGCTGAAACTGCTGGAGGGGAACTGCCCGAAAAATAATAGAAAAATAATCCCTTTATATGGAGCAGGGGCTAATACCCCGAGGTGTCTTGAGAACAAACAAGTAACAAATCCCTTACACAAAGGAGAGGTGCTCAAACAAGGCAGTATGCAGTCCTCTGAGGTGCCAACTTAGATGTTGTTGGGTTATCTGGGGTTTAAAAATAAAAAGCAAGTAGGTATTACTGTGTTCAGGAAGGCAAATGAGATTATAAAAACAACTGAAAGTGTAATTTGAAACTTCTCACACCAAAGTCTTCAGTCTAAATCCAGTCTCTGATTCAGCAAAGTCTTGGAGTACCTGCTCAGTGTGAAGCACTGGTGCAAGTCCCCTTGATGTCAAGGTTGCTGGGCACCTGCTTAAAATTAAGCACATGCTTAAGTGGACTTTGCTGCCTGGTGGTGGAGGCAGGTGTGCTGTGAGGCAGCCTGTCCTAGCTTGCAAGAGGAATGCCTGAAAACAAATGGTAAGGGACATATTTGGAAAAAGTTGCAGCTTTGTTCTTCACAAAGAAGATTGTATAAAAGCAGCAGGGAAGTGTTCAAACCAACATGGTCCTTCATTGAAAATGAGGATACAGCGACCAGGAAGGGGGGATGCAAGTAAGGAAGAGGATGTTTATTGGGAGAGAGGAAGAAATACCAAATTGTTTCTTCAAATTAGGAAGTGGTACTAAATAGGAACAAGGAACACCAGCTCCCCTGCTGTCTCTTTCCTTAGATAAAAACTGAGGTTTCAGGGAAGCTCCTGGATTAATTTATTTTTTCCATTTGTCTGGGAGGACAGCAAGTACTTCAAGGTAGGAGCTGGTTTTCTTTCAGTGTGTTTACAGTGCAATGATGCCCTCATGTGATGCTGTGCTGCCAGGAGTGATGGTGTGAACAGCCCTGCACCTTTTGAGAAGTAGAACAATTAGAGCTTATGTTCTTTCCAGGTGTATTCTTCAAATCACCAAATGCTGCCTCTGGCTTGTTCCTTCTGAATGACTGGAAGAAGATGCATGAGCCCTGTCCAGACACCTATGGGCTATGTTAAACTGGGTAGGTCATGCTGCCTGTTCTCTGAATTAGTGGTGCTGACTTTCTTAAGAGTTCACCTGAGAAAAGAGAGGTAACTTTAAGGAATTCATTCATTTTAAGGAGCAGGTTCATGAGAGGTATCTCCTTACACTACTATTGCTATTGGAACTGCCAAACAATAAAGAGTCGGTCAGATTTGTCCTCTGAAGAATTTCACAAGTTGTTTGTTTTTGTTGTGGTTTTTTTTTCCCCTAATGTAAAGTTACCTTTCAGTAGCTGGGCTGAGCACTGCAGTGTTGTGTTTTCTGTCAGGCAAAACTCTTGTCACTTGGTGACACCCAACTCCAAGTAGCATTTTCTTGCTCTCTTTTCTTTAAAAGACAAAGTTGTTGTTTGAGGTATTGAAGTACTTCCCCCACGTTGCCACAGCCAGTCCTTGGGGAGTTTGAAGCATTCTGCAGGTTATAACAGAACATGAAGAAACTCGGGTAGTTCCTGGGTTTTTCAGGCACAATTTTTGTTTTAAATTCCTGCGTGTTGTCTTCATTGTGCACTAGGCAGAGCTGGGAGACTGGCTTCCCATCCACGCTATTTATGTCTACTTTTGCATTGTATGTCACGGTGTAATGATAAGATATGTGATGGGATGACATGAGATGGTATCTGCTGGGATCTTTGTAAGTGCCAGGTGTGAACGTGTGTGAGTTCAGGACTGGATTTCCTAAGTACCACAATAGAAGAAGGAAACAGCAGTAGTAAAATAGGGAATCATGTACTTGATAATGGAAACCGCAGAAAGAGTATGTGTTGTTAATTGACAGACATACATAGAAAAAGTAGGAAGTTTTTGAGGTTTATTATCCCTAAGCCATCATGGTTACAACATCACTGTGGCACAGGTTTATAGCAGGGGTAGAATTTAGTTTATAACATTCAGCTAAACAAAATGAAAAAGATGTTTTCTATGAAATTCTCCAGCCTAGGGCTGCTGTTAAAGAGTGTAAATAGAAATATCAGATCTTGTCTTCCTGAATCCATTGCATATTTATTTGAATTGTGAAGAACAGCTTGCAGGAACACCAGTACCATGGTGTGGCATGACTGAAGTACAGAATGTGGTCACCAGAGGAGAAGGCACTTGGTAAGAGATTGTCAGTGTCCCCATGACAGTGGGTTTGAGCGGGCTGGATTGTCTCTCAGCAGTGACATGTGGTCTGATGTCCAATGTTGCCATCCCTGCAACTGCTAATTCCACTCAGCAGGCTTGATAACCACCACCTGCCAGTGCTGAAAAGTTGCTTGGCAGAAACAGGATTGCCACATTGATGTTTTCTTGTGTTAAAAGCCCTGTAAGTTTTTCAGAAAAAGAAAAATAGAGCAGTGTCATGTAAGCACTCCCTCTTCAGTACCCTTTGATCCTCACTTCAAAATGTCATACCTGACAAATGGTGCTGCACACATTTTCAGCAAACACAGTGCAATTGTTCTTAGAAGGGCTTTTATCCCTTTAAAGCCGTGATGTTTCTCTCATTTTTCTCCTTTTATTTCACTTTCACAAAGATGATGCTTTATGTTTATAGATTCGGTTTCTGTATTTCAACTGATGAAAATGTATTTTGTTTCTTTCAGTCTGAGGGCAACAGTTGCCAGAACATGTGTCAGGGCTACCAATCACCTCACTGACAGGTAGCCAAGCACTTCCAGTGTTACTGTGTTTGTAGGTACATTTTCCCCCACCAGCAGGTGGGCCAGGGTAATATAACTTGGAGCAAACTGTGAGTGCTCAAACCTGCCCGAGGTGCTAATATCAGCCAGGGGACCATCTAGCAGCTGGGGAGTTAAATGCTTTGGTTCTCTCTCCAGGGCTGCAAAGAGGCAAGGGAAGGTGACAATTCAATCATTTCTCCTCCAAACTTTAGGGGTTTTCCTCTTTTGTACCTACTTGAGAGTCAAATCTTGCTCTCTCAGACCTTGGTGCCACTTTCATTTTGCTATAGGCAAACACTGAGAAAGCAGTGCTGTGGAACAACATTAGCCAAGGGCAAGTTCAAGGAGCATCACCCCAGTGCTGACCTGGTGTGCACAAGGGCTGTTCTGTGGCTCAGCATGGCTGAGAATGATGAAAGCCACACACCCTGTAATGTTCACTGTACAGAAACGGTTTAAATTGCAGTCCTTGAAGACCTGAGACATAAAGAAATACAAGCTACTTCATTCTTGGTGTCGATATCATCCATTGCTGACATAAAATACTAGTTTGCCCTAATAGGTATTTTGTTCAAATTGCTAGGAGTGGAACCCATTTCATGGAATGGCACTGCAGAGAAGGCAGACTTGCATTTTATGGCATGTGCCCTTATACTTGTGAGGCTCTGCCCAACAAAAGGCAGTGGTTACAGCATGACGTGCTGTATAGCAGGGTGAGGCAATGCGTAACAAAAAGGGGGCATCCTGCTCAGCCGTCATCTTCTTGCTCTAACTAAACTGGGAAATAACTTCAGGTGTCTACAAGGAGATGCATTCTTTGGCCTCTCTTTAAGGAGTCCCAAATTGGCCATCTGCAAAGCTGAGGCATCCCAATAATCAGTCATGTCTGAAGGACCCTTAGTCTAAATCAACACCAAATTCTTCCTACTAACCTGGAAGCAGTTTGTCAGTATTTTAAAACACCTGCACTGTTGTATTAAAAACAGAAATAAGCAAGGTATTTAATTTCTGTATATTTTTTCAGCTGTGTGTCTACCAAGGCAATTTTCTTATCTGCCCTTTACATCAAAGTACTCAAAAGTGTGAAGTGTCTTATTAAAATTTTCAGCTTTTGGCAGAACCAAGGATTCAAGCCAGCCTTCCTTCTCAGACTTACAAAAATGCCCTACCCACAAGGTTATGCTGTCTTAATACATATGTATATTATGTATGGTTAATACCCGTGAAATCAGTACCTGAATTTTCTACAGTCCTTTTATCATCCCAAGACATGCTTTTTTCCAGACTCTTGCTTTAGCAAACACATTTTGAGTTCTCTCATAGTTTCTACTAGAAGTAGTCATGGTTTGATATCAATGTTTGCAGTGCTTTTGACACAGGCTAAGGCACAAATATCTGAAACCAGCTCTGTTTTGCATAGTTTGTCAGCAGTTTTATGTCATTTCTCTTGCTGAGCAAGTGAATTTGTTCCAAATACAAATGCTTTTAAAACCTGCCTCGTGTAGCAACTTGTAAATATTGTGAAATATCAGAGAAGTGAAACAAGCCAGGGTTGGAGTTTATTTCCATTTGTTGATTAGTGTAGTTTTTGCTAACTTAGCCTACTTTTGCTGCACTCAACACTTAGAACAAAATTGTAGAAACCGTATCACATTTATCAAATATTGTTGCTTTGATAATTTTTGTTGTTGGGCTTTTTTTTTCTGGTCAGATTCAGGGTGTCCTTACCTGATTAAATGCCATTCTGAATAACAAATTAACCATGTTATCTATATAGAGAACTCAGCTTTCATCAAAACAAAAGATGAAGTCTGTTACTTGTCATTTGAAAACGTGTAATCACAGCTGTGCTGAGTTGTGTTCTTGATTAAGTAGATGATTACAGAGATCCATCATGCAAAGATGCAAGAACATCCAGGGCAAGCACAGATTTAATTCCATCCCAGTATAACAAAGGATTTCAAGCACAGTCTTTAAGTGTCAGGGGAAATGCTTGAAACTGTATGTACTTAAGGATGTTACAGATCATTGCTTGAAGGAGCACTCGCAGCTCCTCTGCCACTGGAAGGATCAAGCAGGTAGGCTGATACTTTGTGTTGAGGCAGACTTCCCATTTCAATCATAGGGCCACAGGCATATGGTTTATTCATCTAACCTGTTGTACCACGGTCATAATTAGCATGATTTTCCCCACTGATAATATGACAGTAGTGCTGAAATGGGCAGAAGTAACAAAAGTCATCTGTAACACACCCAGTTCTGCATGGGTACCATGGCTGTACAAAGATTCACCCATCTCTTTCTTCGTTGTTCTTTTGCAAATGGAGAAATGGATGAGGGAGCAAGATACGGGCAGGAAGGGAAATGTGCAGGTTTTGTTACCATATAAAACACAAACTCCTCCTACAAATTGGTTTCTTCCAGTTGTGTTATCCAGAGCCACTTTGTTTTAGCTAGCACATCTCATGGACTGCTCTTTCATTTGTCTTTTGAAGCTGGTCAGAGGTTAGAGTTGAAGCAGTTTTCTGCTTCAGAATGAGGTCACTTGGAGGTCCCTACTTTTATATAGTGATTATGCCAATTAGGGCTATACCTTCAAAGCCTGAAGGTGTCAGTTAAGTGGAGAAACTGTGAAATGGAGTTAAAGTCTATTATCTGGACCGTTTCTCTGTCAGTCCAGGGTCATCCACTACAATGCAATTTCTCTGTGTGAAAAGAATAGTGTAAAATTTCACTTTCAAGCTTATTTTATTTCAGATAAGTTTAGAATTGTGAAGCCTCTCTACTAAGAAGCCAAGGACATAATCTAAACTACTCTAAGAGCATAAGACAAACTGCAGAAATATACTGCTAGTTTTGTTAGCCATGGGATTTTATTTTTTTTCCTGAATATGCTAAACACAGAGAATCAGTGGGTTCAGTTGTGATAACAAATCAGGTGAGAGGAGCACAAAAGCTGTTCTTGTGGCCACCTGCTGCCTTCAGACTGGTACAGTTTCAGACTAACTTCACTCTAGTCAATGACTTTATTGTGAATTTACAGCAGCCAAGCTGAAACAACAATGTAGTCTTGTACGATAAAGACCCTATGCCAAGGATCCATGGCAGGACACATTTCCTGCAAAGCATCAGGAGAGGAGTGTTAAGCACTTAGGCAGCTTTAAATGCAGAGCAGCTTTGATGATTGAAGCCTGGGCATTTTCACAGGCAAGGTGTTAGCACATGCCCAAGCCTGCTGCTCACAGGCATGGAGCTCTTCTCCCTCGAGCATCTTTGGCTTGATTTCATCACCAAGAGGGGCTCCTTAGAAATGTGGCACTTTCTTCATAAAGTTTATTAAATGTTAAATTGTTTAATTGGGTATAAAATTGGTTTAGAGTGTTACGTTCCAGGCAACTGTAGCTATAAAGTTCTCAGTGGCAATTCATGAGATTCACTGGAAATCAGAGACAGCAAGACTTCCTAGGCAATCAGAAAAAACCCTACCCACCCACAATGTATGTGCTGCCTGAGGTGATGACTGCTAATGAGGTAAGTGTGATGTACAGCTCTGCTAGAAAAATTGCATAAGTAGGGAAGACAGCATGTTCTTCAGTAGGTCTTCTCATGGGTGTTTTCAGAAACACATTTACTTGTTCAACCTGGAGTTAAAAGGAGTTTTTAAACTCTAGTTAACACAGGAGAACCGCTACAAATAAGACAGAGTGGCAGTCTAAGTAGGTTGAGGTATTGGTGGTGAATTGTTAACAAGCCAAAAACCTACAAGGCACTTAAGTAGGCATTTAATTTTAGCTGTGTGAGTGGTCCTGCTATAGTCAATGGAATAACACAGAGCTGTACAGTTAAGCAAGCAGTCAGGTGCTTGGCTGGCTCTGGAACTACAAGCAATTGCAAATTGCATTTCTGCCCTCAGCAATGCCATTCTGCATCAGCACCAAAGGCATGAGGTGATTCCCTAATGATCTCAGAGAATATAAAATAAACTGATAGTAGTGGAGTTTTCTGTATATCAGCAGACAAAGGCAAAATGCAATCCAATAGTAAAAATGGAAAGTGGTTTGGAAGTAAGGTCCAAGTTGAGATAATCAACCCAGGGACACAAGGGAATTCTGTAGGTCTGCCCCTCTGGCAGCTGGGGAACTGCCTGTGTACAGTGACTGCTGAGGCTTGCAGATCCACCAGGATGCTGTGTCCCAGAGGCTGCAGTGCAGCTACACCAGAAACTGCATTTGGAGCTCAGGGGAGCACATGAAGCAAGTGTGCCTGGAGGCTGCCTCAGGGCTGCCCTCCAGAGACACCACTGAGTTCCTGGGAGTCCTGTGTGGTCACCCTCGTGGGGGTGGCTTTGCTCTGCTGTTTAGAGAGTGCAGCTGGGAGCAACTCACTTCCCCCAACCTCTTCCCAGTAACTCAGCTGCTTGCTTGCTTTTCTTTAACTTAGCATCATATGATGACTGTCCCCAAGGGCTAGCTTAAAAGAAAAGTTTCCACTTTCTATTTGAGGAAGACATTTGCAGAACATTTGCTTTTGGCGTTGTCACACAGTGTGCTCAGTTCTGGCCATGGTGCCTACTTAGTAGCTGTTGCTTGCTGCCTACTCTTGAGTTTATTAATACAAAAGCATGACTGTACCACTCTCAAGTGCATTACATCTCTTCTGCTTGATAACTCCTGGTTTACTGCACATCCTTAGTGATTACAAGCACAGCAAGGTGTTGCTCTATTGTGTCTTGGATTACCAGCAAGTGATGCACAAGGCATTCAGTGTTTTTTGCCTTGTGAAGGAGTTATTAATCCCCAGCTGAATCTCTTTCCATGCAGTTGTGGTATCATAGCTTGAGAAATTTATGGGTAGAAATACTGTTTGAATTCAGCATCAAAGGGTCACTAGGCTGGATTGAGTGCTGCCTAGGAAGCTTGGCTGATTAATATTTAATACATAAAAATTATATATAATTTATAAAAATTGGAAAAGTCTGGAGTTTTCTGTTTGTCAGACTTTCTTTTGAGGCATGGTATTCCCTCACTCCACAACACTTTGCAAATCTGATATGCAGGGTGAAATCCCCAAACTCCTGGCAGGCTTCTTCAGTTAAACTGGCTAATGAAGAGCTAAGATCCTGGCCCAGCAGCTTATACAGATAGCTCTACAATTTTAGTTTGAGTTTTTTGGTAGGTTTTAGAAGATGCCTACCCTCACTACTAAAAAACCAACAAAACTAAACTACTAAAAAAATAAAAATCAACAACCAAACCAACAAAAAACAAAACAAAAACAAGACAACCACAACAAATAACAACAAAAAAAGCACCACCAAAATTTTACGTAGTCGAGAATTTGCCACGGTAAGCTGTTATCTTGTTAAAATAATGATGATAATACTAATAATAATAATTCTGAAGTAACAAGTTCTCTAGCATTAGCTACCAATTATTAGGTTTCATTATGTCTTTTTTTCTACATTAAAGAGCTAGGATTTTCTTCCCATGCAGCTAGTTATCAAACTGCCTCTCAGAGTTCCCTCAGAAAATAGCTTGGGCTTCTGAAGTCTCAAGCATGGCATAGTTTTGAGATTTAAAAACACACTCATGCTATTTAGAAGGAACGTTAGTGAAATGCAGTTAATTTGTCAAAGAAAGAGAAATACTTTTTATTGCTCCATTTGCGCAAACTGTGCTACCTGAAGTTTGAGCACTTTGACAGTGCAGATATGGGACAGTTTTACCTTCAGGACTTTCTAGTGATCTCTGGCTGCCACCTTTAGATGTTCCACTCTGTTGGGCCACCTGTCTGTGTGCATGAATGCAGGTAGATGCTGAATGTAGGTGACACATTCTCTCAAGAGAGCAGATGGTGCTACTGAGCCCTCCCCAAGGCATTTTGACATGAATTGTTGCAGATAATGGGAGACAGTATTTAGACATCTTGAAGAGCAGTGTATTTATGTTCTCACAATTTGCTATCTGTCAGCATGTGAATTTATTATCCTGTTTTCTGGGGGCCATCAGTAACCACTGCTTCTAATCAGGAAGGAGGATCCCAGTTATACTACACTGGGGGGAAAAATTAAGAGAGTATTTCTTAATTGGAAGGCAAGAATTCATTACATTCATCATTCCACACAAGCTATTTATTTGACTTGGCTTCCCTGGATTTGCCTAGTCTCTCACTAGATCCTGTTGCTCCAGGACTGCCACAAACACCTCTGGGAAAAGATCTTCACCTGGCCCAGCCAAAACAAACCATCTAACCTGCAATTTAGTCTCAGCAGTGGGACACAAGCAGCCACAAAGCCCTTTCTCCTGCAGTGTTAGAGGGTACTTGAATCATTTTTTAAACACAGCATCCTTCATATAATAATGGAATTGCTCAGCATAGTTCAGTTACAGAGCAGAGGCTGTGACCAGAGCTGGTTGGCAGAAGGTGGCAGTGACAGGAGAAATGGAGAAAGGAAATAGTTGTTGCCATTACCTGACAAAGCAGGTGATAAGGCTGGAATTCCTCTGAAAATGTGAGTACTAGAAGCAGCAGAGCATGTAAACACTGACACAGGGCAACAAGGCAGGATTTTGATGCAGTGGACACTGTAGTTAGAGCTAGTGAAGAAATCCCTGGGGGCCTTGACTGTGGTTATTGCTTTTGTCTTATTTCATCTCTGCAGAGGTATTACACTGCTTGTGACAGCCTGGCTCTGAAGGAAGATGGAAAGAGATTGTTTAGAGGTAACAGGACAGACAAGTGGATTGTATTCCATGTTATTCACAGCAAAGATGCTCCAGGACAAAATTAAACGAACTGAAAGTCCAGGAAAGTGCCTTCATAAAAATGATATAAAGCCATAGTTTCTCAAATTTTCTTACAGATGATAGGCAAAGTGATGCAGCCCCTGTAATTGTTTTCTTATCATCCATCCCATTTTACCAGAAGAGGTTTTTTAACAGACATATGTATTTAGGTTGAAAAAGAGAAGTAGGAAAGACTCTTGATTGTTTCTTTGGCAGCCCAAAATGTTTACAAGAAAAGCTCCACAAATAAATGGTGAGATGAAATCTGTAAATGAAGAGCACTTGTGACCCAGCAAGGATAAAACACACCAGCCACGTGACAAAAGAATTACTTAATCCCATGGCACTGGCCCTTTCAGTTCTTGGAAATTCAGACTTTAACGAGTCTATAATGGCACAGTAGTTTTCCAAATATTAGGTTTTTTTTAAAAAAAGAATACAGATTTGGCAAAAAAACCAACGTAATCTAAATTAATCTGTTAAAAAAGGAGAATCCACTAAAACTTTTTAAACAGTGCATTCTCAAAGAAGGTTATTTTCAGATGTTGTTGCAACAAAATATTTTGCTTGATCTGAAATGGACTTCCCATATTTTGAGTTGTCAAACACTTTGAAATGTCAGAACCATTATTAGTTCAATTTGAAACCATATCTGTGTGTGTGTGTATACATATATTTAACTTCCAGAATTCTCTTGCAAACAAAGAACATCCCATATTTGCTCAGCGCTTTAATACAGGACACTATCTTCCCAGTAAGCTGAAGCTAATATTTACAGTTTTCAATTGTGAGGACACTTTTAGCTCTTGGGAAAAACACTGCCAAATGTGTGTTTTCACATTCTTATGCTAGATGGAATGTGTCCCATCTAGTTTAAGGAATAAAAACATGCCTAGCAAACTCTTTTATGTGTCACCATCAATACGTTTCTGTTGGTTTCATTACACAACAGAACAAACAAACCCTCCAAACAAAAGAATTTGTCAACTGAAGCCAGCCTCAGTCTAAATCTTTATAACTGGGAATAGCTTGTCCTGAAGAAATGAAATGCAAAGAGCCAGAAGAAGGCTGGGTCTGGTGATACACCTCACTTCCAGCTCCTCTGGAGAGGCAACAAATCTACACATGACAGCCTGCTCTGCAGACCTAGGATGAGGATATTCTTTAGGGAGTTGTCCATCAAAATCACAAACAGTCTTTTTCTGTTGTGTTTTAACCCCAATCACATCCCTTTACCAGCTCCGTAGGCATGTGCTAAGCTGTCTGATCATATCAAATAGCTTAGTTTGTCAGTCGCTTCGCAGCCTATGATTACTGGTATTATCTGTCCATTAATAGTAGCAACAAAGCATTTAAGCAGAGTAAATGACTAGAACATAATAGCATTTTCTTCTGCTAAAGTTCCTCATCTCTGCCTTTGTACCTTTCCTATAAGGTATCCCAAAATTGATCCAGGTGTGTACTGCCCTTTAATCAGAAAGATGAAGTCAAAGTGTGTTGTCACAGACACACTGGGCTTTTGTTTGCATTTTTTTGAGTTCTTCTTGCAATCAGGCAGCTGCCAAGGGTAGCTGTCCCTGGGCAAAAGGGCACTGTAAGTCAGAGGTGTGTTTTTCAGACTTCAGAGACATGTTTCAGTATCAGGCTTTGTCTGCATCAGTTCTGACTTTCTCCTTACCAGGCAGGTGACTCCAGTTGTTTATGGGCAACCCTTCTCCACTGGCACCTTCCTATAATACTGGTTATATTTTCCCCAGGAGGAGGATCTTTATCATGGGTTTGTCATCTGATGTAAATAAGTATTCCTGGTGGACTTCTTGCACACACATCTGCATCTTATGCTTATTAAACATTTGGCACTTCCTGCATAAAACAAGATATCATCTGAATTTAATAATAATGTTTGTTTGTTGAGCAGGTATTTATTGCCACCAGATGAACTCGTCCAGTATAAGCAGGTGATGATTTGGGTTTGGTTTTTTTTACTATAAATTGTTTAGTTTGCTGATGTTTTTAGAACAGGTGTGTGGGAAAGGGTGTTTGGAGTTACTGTAGTATTTGTTAGTACTTCTGCTGGGGAACTGTTTATTTTCTCTTATTTCTTACCTCTGATTTTTTATTAATTATCCTCCTCGAGATCAGTTTTCAGTGTAAATTCTACCTCCATCTTGAGCTCTGCTAATCAGAGTACAAGGGACACTGCTTTAAAATCATGTCCCTAGACGGGCTGGTTTCTGTACAGATGAGAGATGGGTTCCCACTGCTCCTCCCAGCAGTGTTATCTCTGCTGTGCGCTTAAAGCACTAAGACTTAGTGAGATTTATGGAACTATTAAGAATGAGCTATCAGGGATATCTCCTGGATGATAATATTCATTGTTCTGTCTCCATACAACCGCTCTCTTGGGAAGGTCATAGAGGAGAAACAAGATGGAATTAATGCTTTGAAAAAGCCGAGTGCACCTTGCACCATCCACCCCGCAGCAGGTCACAGCTGCCAAATGGGAATTTAAAGGTGTGCTCCCGAGAGATGGAAACTATCACAGCTCCCCAGGTGCTGAACATCCAGCACCAGAGCTCAGTGTGTTGTTTCTGCTCAGTTTTTCCATCTTCCCCCGGTTATTTCTCTGGCTTTCTCTCCTGTTTTTGCTGGCACTGCCCATGTGATGGTTACATAGCAGGGCTGTGGAGAACTCGCACATCTCGCTTAGAGTCCTTCAGAAGTCCTGCTAAACAGACATCTCTGTTGGTGATTCTTCTGCACTGCCTAAATGCTTGAACAAGAAAGTCTCTTTATGCTGGCCACCAAGAAGACAAAACTGACATATGTGCCTCATCTATGATGGCTTTGTAATGTGACCTCTGAGCTCTGTGGCTGCCCGTGGCATTGCTTGGTACCTGTAACAGAGTCCTCATGACTTCTTGTTACCATGTTCAATGCTGAATTCAAGCTGAGACACCAGATGTCTTCATAGTCTAAAATACTGGTAATTAATCTGAGTTTGTAGTGTTTTTGCATTAGAAGAAGCTTTTACTTTAACAGCCTTTTTTGGAAAGTGTTATTCTAAGTAGATCAGCATGCTAAAATTTGCGTTGTAAAAGATTGTTTTGGAACAAAGCAGGATCTAATGAGCATACAGTACATCCCTGGGCTCTGCAGCAGAGTCACAATAAGCATAATAGCTCTACTGAATGAATCCCTTGCAGCCTAAAAGCTTTTTTCTTTAAAATAAAACAGCAACCCTGCAGGATTTAGTGCAGACAATATGCAAAGATCATTTCAGGCTCTGTTGTAGAAAGAGGAAACAAATGAAGACAACTCCACTTAGGGTCCTTTGAAAAGACCCTTTGTGGTCACTTCATTAGACAATCTGTTTCAATATTTTCTTATTCAAGAATGACTTTATTCTAATGGAATAATCACTAAATTCTGCACTTCATTCTTCTTCTCTGTGGTGTCAGCTAAAATGCCAGGAAGCATTTCATCATTTTCAGCCTTGTCACTGCAGGTTGAACATGCAGCAAGTATCATTCCTTTAGCAAAAGACTGAAAGTGTGAACTAATGGTGTTACACAAGAAAGCTGAGAACTCACTTCAGGGAAAAGAAAAAGTAGTTGAACAACTTTTGCCTTTTACTTTCATCCTGGCTTAGCTTAGGTAACAATTGAAGGCAGATCCTGTTAGAGGTTCTGCCTAGTTTTAGGCTCATGTGTTTACTCTTTGACCTGCAGTTAGAGATGAACTTCCCTAATGGCAAATAAGAACTGCTGAACCACCTTGCTTTGGAGCAATATTTTACTTTTTGCCATCTCAGTGACTGTGCATTTGAAATCTGTGCCCAAAGCAGGGTGTGCAGTGCTGCATGTGCAGCTGGCCTGTGTGGTAGCACTCTGCTCTTGGTCCTCTGAAGGCTTTTTCCCTAGATGTGCCTTTTTATAAAGGTGCAATATTATTTGTAAAAATTGGGCCAAAATGGGTTTATGGAGATGGGATTGGTGGTTGGAGTATGCGGGATATTTTTAATGCTATTTAAATCCTCTCTTCTCCCTCCCATAGCAGCTAGTCTGTTAATTGATCAGACTTAGTTCTCCACACACAGTTGAGATTTGCAGCAAGATAGTAGTTGCTGACTGTGGGTTTCTCTAGAACATGTTTCAGTTTCTTCATGCTTATCTATTTTCTTCTGTAAGAAGGTTAGCAGAAAGGTGTTATCTTCTCACTGTTGTCACATCTGAGATCTTAGCCGGCTTGAGGTTCTGTGTAACCTCTAAGAAATATGTGAAGGACAACCTCTACATTTGCTACTGAAGAGCCACCAGAGAAACATAGAAAACAAGCATCATTTGAGCGTCTCATTGCAAGAACATTAGGGTCCCATTGCTTTTTTGTCTGAAAGCAATTTATCTCTAAATATTGGAAAATCCTGAGGGAACAAAGCTAAGAGGTCAAGCCCTTCTAAATCCTAACAAAGTTTAGAGATTAATCCAGTATCATCTTTGAAAGGAAGTTTTTATTTTCCTACAAATAAAAAGGGCCCTTTTCAATCTACCACAAAACCTCACAAGAGGAGCTAACACAGTCTTGAAATCTCTCAATGATTTTGGGAAAAGCATCTAGCTTCCATGGATTGATCATTGTGCCAACTGAAATAATGGTAATAATCATAAGGAGAGGTAATACTAGTGCCAAACATATACTAAAGACTTGTGTGACTGCATCTGCTCTACCCTCTCTATCTGTGCTTCTGTTTCCAAATTAAGTTCATGTTGCATGAGAGAGGAAAAATCCATGAGCCCCAAGTGGAATTCAACTCTCCTAAATCAATAGTCCACAAACACTGCTACATGTTCCTGGCCTTACAGAGCAGCAGGAGCAGTGGCAGCTGGGTATTTACACATCTACATTAATAAGACTATCCTAGGGACAGAATTAGCTTTTATGTGTGAGACTGTGTCACAATCCCTATATGTCTGCTATTAGCAGATTATCTATAAGCTGCTATTGCAGGACTTGAAACCAAAAAGGCAGAGATTGTCTCTATTGCAATGTCACGAGCTGTTGAGCAAGGACCCTTTTGGGTCCTGTTATTTGCAAGCATTGGTCAGAAGTTTATCCTAAAATATTTGACAAAATACACCATCTGTGGATCTTGAGATGCAATTTCTCCCTTTTTTTCAATTCCTTTTTTGGCAGCTGAAAGTCTCTCTGATATAAGCTGTTTTGTCCCTGTGTGGAAAGATTTTTGCTCTGTAAGTGCACCATTAAATAGCACAGACTATTTTGAGAAGCGAGAGTTGGGACTTTTTTAAACCATAATTATGGCTGCCTTTAATGATGATGATAAAAATGTAGCTGATGAACAAAATGAGACCATGTGATTCCTTTTGCCATATGACGTGTTTGATTATGACAGCCTCCTGGTTTCTAACAGCTTCCTATGTGAAATGAAAAACAGAAAGAGAGCACTTTATCTGGCACATCTGATTAAATATGACTCTCTAGTCAGCACTGACAATATGTGGAGGAAGGAATATCCATAAAACTACACTAGGAAAAAAAGAAAATGTCAGGCTAAAAATTACTTTGAAAAAATCAGTTTTCAGCAACCTACGTAAATTGCCAATATCAGAGCTGCAAGAACCCTAAGTGTGCTGTATTCAGCCTAATTTTTTGTTTCTAGAGTGGGCACTAGTATAGTTGCCACATCCATTAAGGACTGGAGGATAACTAGAGAGCTTCTGGGTTTCAGATGGAAAGAAATCTTATTGTCATGGTTTTAATTTACTCTGAATAATCCCTTTTGATTTAGACCTTGTTGGTCTGTGGCTGACTGGAAAGTGAGGTCGAAACTGCAGCACTGTCTTCCCATCCTTCTCTTTGGCTTCACCAGGGTAGGAATTTTCCTGTGACTTTTGCTGTACATGTGGATTTTGGTTTTTTTTGCACAGAGGTGTTAAAGGAGCTGAGAAGGGCCCAGTGGTACCTGCTGCTGTGAATTTGCTACCTGGGTTGCATGTCCTCCTGCCCTTCAGGTGCTGCAACTTTTGCCACAAAGTACTTAAGACTTTTTTTCACCTTGAGAACCCACAGTTTAATCACTCCATCAGATGCCCTCATTTGGATGATCTGTCATAGTAATTTGAGGCATTTTTATCCCCAGGCCACACACACTGGGAGAAGGGCTGTGAGCCCCTGGCCTCTTTTAGGTTTGTTGGGCAGGGTTTTGAGGCTTTTCCAGCTCATAAATTAAAAGAAATTACTTCTGTGGAAAAAGCTGTGCTTTGGCAAAATTTTGAAATGGGAACCAATGCCTTGTATAAAATGTTGTCAAAAGATTGTGTTTTGCTCTTTTTGCAACAAAGGTTTGGGATTTTTAGTTTAAACTGACCTGTCAGATTGAAATATGCTTGAAATATTTAAAGCTTTTAACACCAAGCAGATCATCTGAAAATCATCAATGGGCTCAGTTAAAGAAAAACATTTTGGGGAGGTTTTTTTGTGGGGAGGAAGATGGAGGTGACAAAGAGCCTGTGTTTCAAACACTGAAAAGAATTAAGTTTTATGTTATTCTTGACAAACTGGGTCAGCAACATTTCTAAAACGTGGAAATTCTTTCATGATAGAGAAATCTTTTCCAGTCCTGCCGTAGGTGTGTGTGGGTAGTCTAGAAGACATCTGTCTTTGGTAGGCTTTGCTTTGAAAATTGAAGAAAACCTGAGATCCCTGACTTTTAAGAATTTCCATGCTGAGATATCATAAAAACAGAGATATCTGAGATGCTTTGAAAACTCCTCCATCTCTTCTGTTGGCTTCATGCAGAAAAGAAAGTCTGCAATCTGAAAGGCTACTTCTGTGAAGTGCTGCTTAGGTGGAGTTCAGAACTGATTTTATGAAACATCAGAGTCTCTTTCTAGCTTAAAGGTTTTGTTTCAGGATGTGCTGAACACCCAGCTCTGAAGTGCTGCTGCCTCTGGCAGAAGCCACTGCAGAACTGCTGGGTAATGTGCTCTGCTGGGCACATTAGAAATGGGGGGACCCTGCTGCCACGTGCATGTTTTGAACCTGATTCTTTCCATTTTCTTACTGCTGGAAGATGCAGACTGTGATTATTCCATTCAGCAAAGGACCACTGAAGTGTCCACAAGTTCTTAGAAACAGATAAAGCACAAAGCTGCTATGACACAATTGCAAGTTGCACAGTAACAGGTTGTTTTCTGGCACCAACTCCAGAGAGCTTTGCTAGCTATGAAAAACAGGCTCAAAGTCACAGATTATTGCAGATTTCATTAACTGCTTGATTTTCTATATTATTAGGGAGCAGGACTAATCCCAGCTCTCTTTTGGAAAAATGAGCCAGTGTTTACTCAGCAAGTTCTAAAGGAGACACAGACCAACATGTTGCAAATGCCTGGTTCATCCTGTCTGTGCTGGAGTTGCTTTTGGCATCTGTAAACCTGCAGTATTTAGGCTGATGGACAGAACCAGTGTGTTCATTAAAAGAGGATGTGAAATTGTTAGCAAAGGGTGATTCACTGAAAGCAAATCCCCCCTTACTGAAGTTTCCTTTCTGCTATTACATGTTCTTGGACGCCTCATCCCTCCAACTGCTTGAATCAAAGGTGATTTGATGGAAAAAATAGTTGTAACAGAGCCTGAAGCTTTTATTTTTCCCTCTCAGTGAGCCCCAAGGTGTTTAAGCTGCAATATTCACAGCCGGGTACAAAGTTCTTACTCTTCTTTCCAGCCTAGGTTTTCTAAGCTGAGAGTTACGTGTCTCCTCAGTTGTGCCTTCATACCAACACCATTTTTATTTTTACCTACTAATTTTGCTTTTACTGAGATTTGTATCCAAATAAATAACGATGTAATGTTGGCTTAGTGTGCAAAATAATGTCCTACATAGACTTGTGAAGCCAGATGTTTGTGGGTTTTGATGGAAACAATGAATAATGCCTAGTATTAGTTACTTGTAGACTGCAGAAAACCCCTTCTCCTGACACTCCTAAAAGCATGCCTGCAAATGGCCACAAAATGCTGAAAATTCATTGCCTTTTTTTGGCATGAATCATGTCACTCATGAGTCAGTAAACATGTATTTTCCAAACCCAGGACAGATGAAGGTAAGGTGGGATGCCTTTCAATTTACAGAGCACGAAGCCCACGGAGAGTGAGGAGCCCTCCCTGTGAGCGCCTTGGGAGCTGCAGCTCCCCTGCTGCAAACAGCTCATCTGAATAGTTCATCTGCTACATCCCAGGATGTTGTTCAGCTCCAACATTCACTCAGCAGAGTGGGATGCTCTTGGAAATAGGTCTTGCCTCCAGAGCTGGAGGCTATATCAGCAATGTGTTGTCTCTATCTATATTGCCATGACTTAGGAATTGGTTAGTCCAGCAGTCCAGTCAGCTCTACATCCTGCTTCAACTATGAGCAGACTTCTTGTGGGCCTTTTTTTTGGTCTTTTTTTCCTTAAGATAAGAAACTGGGTTTTTGTTTTTTTTTTCATCAAAGGGGCCACTTGGTTTGATGGAATTTTATATTTCATTTTGCTTTGCCTCCTTTCTTCATTCCCAATATAGCTGTATTTTGGTTGAAAGTTGAAACAGTACTTTGTAACATCTTCATCTAAAGAAAAGACAGTTGACTTTAAGATCTTTCCTTAATCTTTTTGGGAAACTAGTATTTTTTTAAAATCCTATTTAAAAAAAAAAAAAAAATGGTAGTTTGAGCCTTCACCAACAAGTAATTCTGGGAAAATATGTTTTCTTAGAAAATTTCTTCTTGTTTGGCACGAGTTAAAGCAGAACCATTTATTAGCCTTTTTAAATCATGTTCCTGACCTGAATTCAGTGAATTTAGGTGCTGCACTGCTTAGACCATGGTAAACAAGACACTGTCTCACCTCAGTTTGTCTTTGAATATAATGTCCAACTGACTATTGCCTAACAACTGGTAAATAATTTTCTGTAGGACAGCCCAATCTCAGGTGTACAGGAACACTTAATAATTAGTGCCAGTAAATCATTGTAGCACAAACCATGAACATTATCATTCAGTTTGCAATTTACCCCTGATGTGGGTACTTGTTCTTCTTAATACTCAACATGTCTGTTTATAGAAAAGTTGATTGAGATAATTAGCAGTAAAAATGCTAAGGTAACTCAGCTATGGTAACATTTATATTGCTATCAATTTTGTTTATAGCAGCCTAAAGAGCAATACTGAAATTAGAAATTAACTACAATTAGCAAATAAATTGAGTGTCTCTTGGAATTACTTGATCATGTATTAAAACACTGCAGAGCGTGATGCTTGTGGAGGCAAAGTCGAGTCCCTGGGCTGTAGCAGCTTGTGTCAAGTCAAGGAGCACACAAAGCAGAAGCTTCTCTGCTTTGGCTGGAGCTACTTCTGTGCCCAGCCCAGGGCATCTTTCAAGCATATGCTGTGATGCCAGAAACCAAGTTTACTAATGGGGATTTGCCTCTTCGTGGGGGAAGAAGGTTGAGTGTTTTTTTCAGTGATGAGCAGCCTAGAAAGACCATTCAACTCCTACACTCTCAGCAAATGAATCATTTCTTTATGCCCACAGGTAGAAATAGTTTTCTGCCCGTAGTAAGGAACTAAGAGCTCTGCTTGAGCAATGTTATATAGATGCATGTCATTACTTTTTTGATGTAATTTCATAGTTAGATGAGGACGGAAGTGGGTTGTTTACTACTGTTAAAATGACTAATTAAACACAGTTTTGAGGATGAAAAGAGGAGGAGAATCAACCAGTCTGAGGGGCAGCCACCGACTTGCCTCTCATCTGTTTCATGCAGTAAAACTTTCCTTGTTCTTTCATCCTTCCTTGAATTTCAGAGACTTGTTGTTAGAGGCAGTGGGCAGCTGAATCATGTGCCGTTCAATTCTGTGTCCAGCAGGGAGAAGGTGCTACTAAATCTCCCCATGCTCTTGATTCAGACACTAAATCTCGCATGACTATTCTTTTATCTACTGGAATCTTGTCTGCCTTCAAGTGCACATAATTGGTTGTACTACTGAAATTCTTTAATTTTGTGTAAGTTTGTTATCACTGGCATGGAAAGGGAGAAGACAGGAGCTTCACTCTGTACTGAGCAATGCACTGAAAGGGTGTGGGGATAGAGTCATGTTCATGCTCTACTGAACAGCAACTAATCCTTATGAAGTGAAACAAGGAGACCTTGTCGGGCCTGGAAAGAAATGACCCATAGTTGAGTAGCTGTGGCATTTATCTGAGACTTGGAGAAATGTGGTGTAATGATCTGCTGCTGGTGATACCTGGCATCTAACTGCCTCCTCACCCCATACAGTGCACATCCAGTTCTCCTTCTCTGGGATTGGACATCCCATCTGTATCCTGGGAAGCATCCTTAACTGGTGTTAAGAGTTACCTATTCCCAGAAAAAAAAGAAAAAGTTATCTGGGGTAAATTACTATCTTCACAGGAAGCAAAATTTCCTTGATTATTTTCTGGCTGTTTCCTTCCTTCCTACTCTTCAGCAGATTTGGACTCTTTTAAAGAGCAAAATGGAGCTGAGGGGCAGGGAAAGAAGTGACTGCATGGAAATGCAAAGCACTCCAGAGGAGTGCAGATGGGATGGTCACACCACAGTGCAAAGTGACTGACTGCTGAGCACCGAGGACCCAGGGTCAGCATCATCTGGCCTAAGGCTGCTGCCGCCTTTTCTTGTGTTTTTTGTAAAGTCAGGTGTCTGAGTTCCCTGTAGATTTCATCTGGGGAGAATTCATCACTGATAAATAACACTTTGTGTTGAATTTACAGATGAGCTGAATGGTTTCCTTTAATGTCACAGTTTAGTACCTTTTTCTTTTCAGGTTTACATGAGCACTGGCATTTGAAGGCAATAAATCTGTCACTCAGATAATGTATTTGCCCTTGGTACTAAAATATAGAAATAAAAACTACAAGGTCATTAGCCATATCAAGAGTAAGAAAAATGTGCTGTGCATTAAATAGCTGACTTCCAGGATGGGTTGAGCAAACAGCAGTGCACTATAAAGTGGACTGCTCATTTCCCCTTCTGATTGTGAAAATCAATTAATTTATTTCTTTTTTTGCAGCACTTTCCCTTTGCATTGGAAACCCTCAGCACAAGTTAGCCCAAATTTATGAGCAGTGTGTTTTTCAATGTATTTCATTCATCAAATGCAAATTCCAGTGGCTAGCGGTTTACAAAAGAACTGTTTGGAAAACAGCGAATAAACATTTCCTAACAAAGTATTAAAAAAGCAGGTGAGAAGATTCTGTCTGCCACTGCCCAAGCAACTTCTCTTTGTCCCTGAGAAGGCAGGTCAGCTGGAGAACTGCCCCAGTATTGTCCTGCAACACATCTGCTCTGGAAATGAGCCCTTACGCTCTATAAAAGACAGCCTTGAAAAGCAATGGATTATTGATTATGTTTTAATATCCTTAGTTTTGCTAGACTGTAGTACTAGGTGCAGACCTGAGGGAATTGAAACATAAGCTTCAGTCACTCTGCATCACTCTGGATCTCACTGATGCAGAGAGACAGCTCCTCTTTGTTTCCCACCTCAGGGTTCAGACAGTAAATAATCAACAGGAAAAAATGGTTCAGCACAGGTGTGCTGGTGTCTGGGAAGGCTGGGGGATAGAGTCTCCACTCAGCCCCTTCTGTCCATCTTCATCAGCTCGGGGGCAGGGAGATAAGTGGTCATTTATTGCTTCTTATGTGACCAGGCTGCAGACAAAGGCACAGAGAGGAGTTGCACCAGAGGTTTCTCTTTTCCTCGCTGCCGAGCAGACAAGCAGCTGTGTCCTTTGCTTCCCCTGCTCGGGCAGGAGGGCCGGGCTGGTCCCACCTCGCCTGCTGCTCTGCAAACCCAGGGAAGCTGCTGTTCCTGTGAGGCTGGGTAGGAAACGGGTGCTGTGCTCACATCCACTGCCAAGCGTGGCAGTAACTTTGCTACTGAACAAATACACACCCTGGTTAATGGCAAGTTTTACAAAGGCATCCTGTACTAGATTTGTGTCTGTATTCTTGGGTAAAACACCCATGGGATGTCCTGTCCCAGCCAGGTAAGTCAGTGCTGGCTTCTTGCTGACAAAGGCAGGACAAAGCCTGTTTGTTAAGGGAGAATTGCTGTGCTGAAAATTAGTGAAGCCTGCAAGGGCTAGATTAGAAAAAGGACAGAATAATTGAACCCACAATCAAAATCTAGGTTTCCATAATGAGAAAATAAGTCTATTTCCATGCTTGCTTTTTTTTTTTTTTCTGTTGGTATTGTGCACCTGGGTAATTTGTTCCCTTCTCTTTCCCCAAAGGAATGTTCAAATCCCCACATAAAAGGCCCTGGTGTGGAGGAGGTCATCTGAGATGCTTTTGTATGCAAATTTTTCTGGTAGCCACACTGAAGCTATTCAAAGTTTGTTAGTTGATTTGGAAATCTGACAAATTAACCTCCCTGGCACAGACCACCAAACACAGCTGGTTGACACGACTGATTTGTGTTGAAGTTGCAGTAACAAGTACTAGGTTAAATTAGTCCCTATGACAGAGGTTACCGCCTTGTAAGTTGTGTTCTGCTTAATGGTTCCAAGAACAGTGACATTACGGGCAAGGATCTGTATACTTATGGCACTTGAACTTCTGCACCCAGCACAACCAGCTGCATTCACCTGGGACTCATCTACAGTCCATGTGCAGGGGGAGGTTTCACCCCCAGAGCGGGTAAACTTGGCGATCGGTGCCATTCAGCAGCGCCCATCTCCACCAGGGAACACTCACTGCTCAGCTTCCGGGAAGAAGCAGCTGTATTGCGTTAAAAAGGAAAGAAAAATAATCCTGTCATTGTTTTCCCTGCAACTTTCCCAGGTCTGGCAGTGTGGGGGAAGCATGGAGGTGTTGCCCTGCTCCCGCGTGGCGCACATCGAGCGCACCAAGAAGCCCTACAACAACGACATTGACTACTATGCAAAGCGCAACGCCCTGCGGGCTGCCGAGGTCTGGATGGATGACTTCAAGTCGCATGTTTACATGGCCTGGAACATCCCCATGGCAGTAAGTACAGCCCACACCCTCTCCTGGGCAGAGGCAGAAACCGGGATGGCTGCTCCTAGTTACCTCTCAGAGGTGAGGGGTATTACTCTAGTTGTACTCAGTGGGCTAAGCTCAGAGGCAAGAGGGCTTCCCTGCTGGTGGGTGCTTAACAGGGAGAGCTGTGCCGTGTCAACTTGCTTCCTGGGTGTGAGTTCTGTTACACGTTCAGGAGCAGTGACACAGATTGATAATTTAACTAGAGCACGATGTTTCAGGTTTATGTGCTTCCTCAGAAGTCATTAATTTGGGATGCCATTAAACTTTGAGGTGTTCATATGCCACAGTGGGGAGGACTACAGAAATGTCTATAAATAAATATAATCGCTCATCATGAGGCTCAGTAGACCTCACCAACATAAAAAACAAAGTGTGTGATAAAAGAATGACACGTTAACTAGCTTTATTGGCTACAGGCTGAGTTGAAATGTGGACATGTTCTGTTCCTTACTGTGCATACAAATTGTAGGTAGCATGTGGGGACCTCTAGGAATCCATGTAATATAAATATTAGATAAACTGTAGGTTCCATTTATCAATTTATTTTGTAAGTATATCACAGGCTACATCTCCACTGAGCGTAATTCTTGGCAAGAAGAGGTGTATGTTATAACCCAGTCAGGAGGACACTGGCTGCTACTGGATCATTCAGTGGTATTTGCATCCAAATTACTCATGTGAAGGGGCACGGGGAAAGCAGCTGAGGGGAAGCCCACTCAGATCTGTAGGTAACAATGGTTTTGTTAACCTATAGATGAGGGATTTGTCCAGAGCTGCTCAAAGTAAATAGAAACAGGAGTGTTCCTATATGAACAGGAATATATGCTGACCCAGCAGAGTCTTTGTGTATACTGAATTATGACCTAGACTTTATCAAATTCAAAGACTTCATTGGATTTAGTCCTAAATACCTACTTGCACTTTGGTACATAGGTAATCTACAAACCCCAGTTTTGTTTGACTGTTGTGGTTTTGAGAATACATTCACCTAAAGAATACAACACTTAAAGGTGTTCATTCTTCTCTAGCAGACATCTGAATATTCAAATGTTTGCACATGTCCTAATTTGACAAACTGCTGTTCAGTATGAGACACTGTGCAATGTTGGAAGTTAGGTCTCTATGAGGATGTGTTTTGGTGACTTCTTTTAGCATGAGAGGTAATTGCAGATAATTATTTTGCCCTAATAATGCAATACCATGTACCTTCTTTCTCACTTAAGATTCCCATGATAGTAGGAGGAAGACAATGCAGCATCCATCTAAGTTTTTAGGGGCATTTTGGCCCTGCCTGCATCCATTTGATAAAATGACAAGTTTCAAATGGGAGATGAAAAAGTAGTAACCTTGGTAAATTTGTTTGCTTTATGCCTTCTGCAAATGAGTTCTGAGAAAAGACAAGACATTTAAATAAGCATTTACACCAAAACATGATTTCCTTTAATCTCTCAGAGATAACTTTATTGATGTAGTTTTCTGCACTGAGCTATACAGCAGGGCTTAAAAAAAAAAAAAAAAGGGGGGGGGGGGGGCGCACATCTACATTAAGAGACATAACATCAGCAGAAATACTGAACATTAAAATTTTCTTTCCATAAAATAAATTGATTGATAAAATGTGCATCATAAAAACAACCCCATTAGCTCTCAGGAAAAGGGAAGCTAGTGTTAGTGTTGACAGTTACTCCACTGTAGGGATTCAACTGAGAGGACTAAGAAGTACTGTACTCTTAGAAGCCTTGAGTAAACCTTCTGCAGGAGAACTAGAAACCTTACTACCTGGTTAAAAAGAACATGTCCACAGAATTTAGGATGTGAACACCTCATTCTTGTTTTCTCCCATACCAAAACCCATCCAAATTAACCCTTTCATAACTCTCACCACCTTCTTCGCAACTTGTTTCCTCCCAAGTTATTGAGGTATCTGTGCATAATGTGTCTCTTGATTAGCAGATGATCTTTGAATGCAAGATAATCTTATTATAACCTTCAGCAGCAGGTCAGTGCAGTTTTGTTTTAGTTAACCAAATATTTTATATGCCCCAGCTTATGATCTATTCCCTGACAATTCTGGTGATAAAGGAATCTTATATTGAATGACTTTTGTTCTGAGTGCCTCCAAGAATTACTTTCCTTCCATGTAGCCTGAAGTAATATGTAAATTAGCATTCCTTTGGATGGATGCTGCCTGGAGAGCTCATGACAAAGCCTGCATCAGCAAGCAGCAGTGAGCACAGCAAACTCTTTAGGTGGCAAATAGAAAAAACCTGTTCAGTATTACTCCTGTATTCTCTTCTGAAAACTAGGCATCTGTTTGGGATTCAAATAAACCCTGAGCTGAGATTTGGTGCTGTCTTGTAACCCTGCACTAGACAGAATCTGTAAAAAGTGCAGAAATCTTTCTGGAGGAAAAGTAGAAGGCACTTAAGAGAGGTCCATGCAAGACTCCCCATTTTCAGTCCATTTGATATATACAGTGTCAGAAAAGATTTTTAGATGAGGTAACTCTTTCTGTCGTAATGTTGAACTGTGGTGATTTATAATGGTTTAAATTAACAGACACTAACTCAGGACCTGGCATGTCATATTGATTTGACTCTTCCAGCTTGTTTTTTTCACAGGATTTGTATTCAAAATTCTGAAGTAGAATTATGACAAAGGTTTTGAGTTTAACTGCATTTTATGGCTCAAGTCTGCAAACAAGTTCCAGTTCCAGTAAAAACTGAATCCTGGTCTATATGATGGTTTAATGGGGCTTAATGACTTTTTGAGCAGCTCTGCTATGAAGTTTTAAAAGGCCTATTCTGATCTCATTTAATTAATGAATATCCAAGACTGTTACTAAAGTAAACCATGATCAAGCTGCCATGTCTTAGATCAGAATTACTGCCCAAGTTCCTAACGAATCTGAAAGCAAAGGAGTTCAGCTTTGATTGCAAACATTTAGAATTGCTGTAAGTAAGGATGTTCTTATTGTATTCTTATTATTTTGATTTATGTTTGTTTTTTCTTGTTCATTATCCTTCTTTTTCTACTGACTTGCATTAATATTTATTGTCTACTCTCGACAGCAGCTGTTTGATGAGCTGTTCACAAAAGAGAAAGAAGAGAGGGAAGTACAGCTTGATATACAAAATTAACTCCAGTTTGGTTTCTGTAAAGTAATAACTATAAAGTCAAGGCAGTGAGATTTGTTTATTCTTTTTCTGCTTTGTAGAACCCTGGAGTTGACTTTGGAGACGTCTCAGAACGAATAGCTCTACGGCAGCGACTGCAGTGCCGGAGTTTTAAGTGGTACTTGGAGAACGTCTATCCTGAAATGAGGGTTTATAATAACACAGTCACTTATGGAGAGGTAGTGTATGTCTTTGAAAATGCAGCACAGCTGCATTAGAGCCCTCTTTCATCTCCATGGGGGGCATCAGGGTGTACAGAGCAATTTCAAGTCAGTATGGCAGTAGCAACAGAATGCCCTCCCCTACTTATAATCAACACTGAGAAGTGTGGCTTTGAGAAGCACCGTCCCTCTCGTTGGAATGGAGCAGATGAAGTCATTCCCACAAACAATGATATGCAGCCTCCTTGACTTTCCTTTCAAATTAGAGCAGGTCTGAGAACATAAATCTGAGGTAATCCTATTCCCCAATAGGGACACCATAGATGTCATCAGTGAAACAGGGGCAATCAGGAGAGCTAAAATAGTTACAGTCAATGAGAGCAGCTGACTTGGCTGAATTGTTTTTAGGTAAAGAACCACCCCTTTTTTGGGTTTTGCCAAACTATTTGAAGGATTACTTTCACATTGTTCATGCACTTTTGCAGTCTTCCTTGTTCAGGATAAAAAGCCACATATCCTTGTTCAGATGATAAGATGAGGCCACCATTTAGCATGTTCTTATCTCAAAATGCAGAAGTCATTAGAGGAAAAACAATTTTGCTGCTTTGTCCTCAGATTCAGTATTTTCATTTGTGTACCAGTATTGAATTAAATTGGAGTTATATTGGAGCTATTGGAACACCTACTTGGAGACAGCTGAGGGGTCAGGTTACTTAACCCTAAGAAAATGCTGGATCCAAGTGTGATAGAAATGTGTAGATGCTTGGCCACATATGCCTGACCCCAATATGAAAGAAGTCAGACATGCCAACCCTCCAAGCCTGTATCTCCTGCCTGTGATACAGGGACTGCAGTCACTTATGATGGTGAACTGAGGTGAAGTTCTACGAGCTCTCCTGCTGCAAAATGTTTTTAAGATTCTGTTCTAATTGTCTGCCTGAACTACAACTAAATCCAAAGGCAATATATTTTCACACAAGACAACTAAATGGACATTCTTCCTTTCTGTTCCATTTGATTGACTTCATATAAAAAGAAGTCAGGCACTTCAAATATTGATACAAAGTCAAGTTTTATTGCATAATATCACTTTGCATCCTAATATAACTATCCCTGGCAGTAACTGAGGGAAGACATTTAGTCAATTCAACAGGAGCTATTAGTAACTGTCAGCTCTGAGAAGGCTGTTAACTGCAAAGAACATTGGCAGTCCTGCCAATCTTGTGTCAATTGCACCAGATGGTTAACAAGCTGGGCTCTAAAAAGAAGTTTGTTTCTGTTGAGTGGTCACATTGAAGGGTCTTGAGTCAAACAGGAAGTTTAGTGATGCAAGTATCTCATTCATTAAGATTTATAATAAAATGGAGCCACAAAAGCTATTTAGCTAGGATAAACTGGTATAACTTCCTTTCAGTCTTACATGCCCATAATGAAAAAAACAGAGCCTTCACCCTAAATGACATCAAGTTTGTTATTAAATACTTTCTTTTCTGGTTATTCTCCTGGAGGAAAAGATGTCTGGGTTTAAGGGAGTTTAAAGGAAAAAAAATGTATTGAGTAGATGTGAAACAGATTGAAACAGTAGTAAAAATACATTTCCTAGTGACTCAATTCACAGGTTTTTAAAGCCATGTCATAAAGCTGTCTTCATCTTCCTTAGCCTTTATAGTACCTGAGTCATAAAATCATCTTCCTGAAATTTAACTGTTGGTGAGCACCCTTATCTGATTAGATTCCCTGTGATGCCCATAAACTATAATATAAAGGATTATTTACTAATTTTTCCAGCATGTCCTGCAGAAGCTATTTCTATAGTGTGGGGTGGCCAGACAAATACTTCACAGTTTAAACCAAAACTGAACTGTTGACTGTTTCAAAATATCAGTCTAAATAACTTTCTGTTTGAGGTGCCTGTAAAATGTTTTCCATGTTCAAAATATCTGTGCAATACTTCTAGCCTGAAGAGACAAAAAGACCTGAAATTTCACAAGAGCTCCAGCCCAGTTTTACAGACTTGTAAATTCTGCTTGTCTAGGGAGGCAGATGAATTTTTTTACTTGATTGGATCTCTGCACCCACACTTTGAATATATTCAGAGCCTTCCAACACTGCTGATCATTGCTGTATCTTTGCACAACGATGTGCTTTACATCTCTTCTTTACATAACCATAGACTATATTCTCAATTCCAATCTATCTTTTTTTTCTTTTTGTTTGTTTTTATACAAGCAACAGGAGCAAATGAAAGGGTGTCACATCCAACAGCAGTCCTGGGTAGTTCCTGTGCTCTTTGGTGAAGTCACATTCTCAATGGATCAGGTCAAAAAGTATATTTACAGAAGGGTAATTTGGTGCAAAATTTGGCCTGGGTTTCTAAGAATGAGTTTTATGGGCTTTTGATCCTTGAGAAACTGCTGAAAATGTAAGTCTGACCCAAGGTCTGTAAGACAGCAGGTTGTCCAACTAATGTCTTTTCCTGAAGCAAACTCTCTACTGGCACCTGGTCATATCTGGAGAAGAATCATGTGTTGCTCAGAGAGCAGTTTTACATACTAGTTTCAACATCTGCAGTGCAGCTAACATTTAGCTAGATGGGACTTCATTTCTAATTAATGCATTTCTAATACAGCTGGTTTTGGTGGTGGTGGGTTTTTTTTTTTCTGATCTGGTTACAGGTGCGTAACAGCAAAGCCAGCGGCTACTGCTTAGACCAGGGAGCTGAAGAGGATGACAAAGCAATCCTTTATCCATGCCATGGAATGTCCTCTCAGGTAAATGCTTAAAATCCCATATTTAGTGAGAATTGTAACAGAATTTTCAGAAGCCACAAAATGGTGATTTGGTGCATTTGAGTTGAGTTTAGCAGTATATTTCTGAGTTGCAAAGGAAAACATCTGGCTTTACTCCAGTCTTCCTGGGTGCCCTTTTCAAGGTTGTTTAGCATGTGAATCTATACATTGAAGAGGCCAGTTAGGAAAACAAAAGAATAATGATAATTTGTTTTCATAACAGAGAGATCCTCCAATGAGTTGAGACAGTTTGTGTGAGTGAGAAGGTGTTCTCATCCTGACTTGAATTATTCCAGGAATAGCACCTCTTTAAAGTGGCTGATCAGTGGTCTGAAAGGCTCCTGTGCAGAAATGATTTAGGAAGCTGCTGTTGTGATTCCCTGAGCAGGCAAGAAGTTAACCACATATTTAACATCAACTTCAAAAGGAATTAAGAATGTCTTTTAAGTTAATACTTTTCTAAAAGAGAAGATTTGGGTTTTGTCAGTCCCTGGGTGTATTATTATTTTCTTCTTTCAGATGTCTGAAGATTTCAAAATTAACATTTCTTTTTTTCCATGGTTATAGTGATGTTACTTGTTTTTTGAATACAAGTTGGATATTATTTAAAGACAGGCCTTGACCTTCCCCCAAAATATAATTCTAGTTTCTTTTGAAGTACCATCTGAATCAAAACTACATTAATTGAACATTCTCATGCATAAATAAACTCTGACCTTATCACAGAATTAACTATTATCTGATGTTCAGTCATACATATATGGATTTGGAGTCCTGGCTCGTACATCACTGGAGGCATAAAAGAGCTGCAAGATATAAATATTGCCTATTGTGTTTAATTGCAAGCTGATGAAGTGAGGGAGACAGTAATTCCTGCTGACAAAATGTCCACCTTTGGCAGAATCATTAGGGACCATTTGACTGACACTTTCCTAGTAGGGGTGGAAGGAACAGCATTTGAGTAAGGTAACAAAACTGTGTTGCTTAATTAGATGTAAATGAGCTTTTCAAGAAGAGTCTAGTTAGAGATGTCAAGGCACTCAGAGAGAGTTCAGTCTCTTGCTCCATTCTAATTCTGACCAGAAAGTTGCACATTTAAGTCCTTCCAGAAAGTCCCTTGCAATATCTAATCTCCTATCATCATTCCAGCATTGAGAAGAATAATGAAATAAATGGTCCTGGTTGTAATTTATTTTGCAATTTAAGTCCTCAACCTACTTTTTTGCCTCTGTGACTCCTGTTTCATAGAATGTGCTTTGACTTCCAACACAAGAAAACAGATGAGGGTGTAAGTCACTGTGATTTTATTTGAAAGCAAATGATGTACCCAGCTTCTCCTGACTAACTTGGGTAAATTTAAGGGCATAAAGTAGCTCAACTCTCAGCATCCAGCTCTGACCAATTTTTTTCCATTAAGGAACAGGTCATTTTCCTTTAAGTAAGATGTAAATATGTTGTCTAGTAGCTGATGCCTTTTGAATTGTGACTAGACACTGGGCAGCTCTTCTCAGGTGCAAATAACAATACCAAAGTATTTACTACCCAAAAAGTTGAAGTTGGGCAGTGACCAGTTAAATCTTTTCTGGCTCATTTCAGCTACAGGCTTTCAGTATCCCATCTTTGTGAATTTTCTGGAAAAGCCTCAAAAGTTGTTTTTAGACCTCACATTATAGTCACAAGCTAGAGCCCTTTTGTTACTAACCCTGTATAAATACACAGAAAGTCTCTCATTCCAAACTGTTAAAATCAAAGCATCCCCCTGTGTGAGAATTATAAAAGTATAGGAAAGGCAAAAAGTTAATCTACCAAATCATCCTGCAGCACCTTTTATTTTTCTTTTTTTTCTTATTAAAAAAAAAAAAGGAAAAGGAAAACAAATAATTCTGTAAGAAGCACCAAGCAGAAGGTAGAGGTGATGTTTTATCTAAGTAGAGTTTTTCACAGACAAGCAGGGGTCAGAGCCACTCAGATGCAGCCAAGTTAATTAATGATTACACAGCTGGAAAACTTGTCATCTCACCACAATTTACAAAATTAATTCTGTATGAGAACCACAGCTGCACAAACCCTAATCAAGGATATTCAAGCACATAGCATGAAAGGTGTTGACAGCATTTTAATATATTAAATAAACATTTTTAAAGCCCATCTTCTAATCAGCCTGGGTAAGCACAGTCACCTGTTATGTTTAGCTTTCAGTTTCTGACATTTTTCTTTTCAAGCACAGAGCATAAAATACCTCTACTGAGTTCAGATCTGGGTTAGTTGCATATGCCCACTGAATATTAAAGAACATAAACATGGAATCCGTTTTCACCAGGTAATGGCTGGTGCTTGATGTGTTCTACTGGTGTGAAAGCCTCTTGCTGTTCAGCTATCATCTTGTTGGGTTTTCATACTCTTAAATTCTGACAAGCAAATTACCACTGATTTTAGTATACACATGGTTCCACTGAAACCCCCAGAAATCAGGCAAGGGTTTAAAGAAAGCTAAGTTAGGAAGAGGATTACTGTTCATCTGTGATAAAATGTTCTTTTAGACTTCTCACGCTCCTGTTTCCCTTGCATTATTGCACACCCCTGCGTGGTCGTGTCCTCCACTGCCACTGAACAGTAAAACCACAGTTACTGCTCCATGAACAAAATGCCTTTCCCTACGTGTATTCTCAACACCAGTTTTCACCATGATAGATCATATCTTTCCAGTAACATCAGCTTTTAAATTTCTTTATTCAAAGGGACAAGCTCTTTTATCATAGAGTCATGGACTGGTTTGGGTTGGAAGGGACCTTAAAGATCATCTAGTTCCAACCCCCCTGCATGGGCAGGGACACCTCCCACCAGACCAGGTTGCTCAGAGCCTCATCCAACCTGCCTTTCAATACTTCCAGGGACGGGGCTTCCACAGCTTCCTCGGGGAACACGTCCTAGTGTCTCACCACCCTCACACTAGAGAATTTCCTCCTAATGTTTAACCTAAATCTCCCCTCCTCCAGTTTAAAGCCATAACACCTTGTCCTATCTCTACAAGCCCTGATAAAAAGTCCCTCCCCAGCTTTCTTGTAGCCCTTTCGAGTGCTGGAAGGCTGCTATAAGGTGTCCCTGGAGCCTTCAGTTCTCCAAGTTGAACAAACCCAACACAGATGCTCTGAAATGTGTTTAGCCTGAGTTGGAGTCAATTTAGCTTAAGGAATTTGACTTGAGCCAGGTCAGGGTAAGCAAATGGCTAGGAACACCCAGACAAGGTTCTGCATCAGTCTAAGTTGATTTCAAAACACACTTTACAGAAAAGTAAATGTTAAAAAAAGTTTGTGTTCATTGGATACGCCCTTTCAGGAAAAAAGAATTGCAAATACTGCTGAGAGAAACAGCCCCAGGCTAAAGAACTTCCAGGAAAAAAGGAATATTCTGGGGGTCTTGAACTGCTTTTTGCCTCTGCATGTGGCCTGTCTTGTACAATCTCTTGTAAAGTCCATTAATTCTATAGCACTACATAATTCCCTTTTGCTGTAAGACAAATTTTAAAAAGATGGAGGAAGGGGGGATGGATACAAGCCCCCAAAAGTGGAGAGTGTTGTTCTGGAAGCTTCTTAGAACAGTTATAGGACACACAGGTTTTGAACCATCTGAGAGCACTTATATAGCCCCAGTGGAACTATTCCCAGTCTCAGAGTCTCTCTTGAATGCTGTGATGTGAAGCCGATTACATGGTATGTGAAAGAAGTGAATAAAATGGCATCCTGTGATAGAAAGGCCCTGCTGAACAGCCTCTTTCTCCACCTTCCTCTCTTCCCTGTGGAAAGGAGAACTCCCTCAGCATTGAGATCAAGCAGAAAGAAGGGAGATCTCAATGTTTGGACTCCTGGAGCTTGCAGCTATGCAGACGGATGGAATAAGAGGAGATGAAAGGCTTTACTTAAACTGTCGCTATAGGGCAGATATTTAACATTTTGCTTGGTAGAGCTGTGGCTTTCTGGAGTTGCAGGCAGGGTAGCAGGTCTGATTACCTAGAGCACGGTGGTTGAAAAGGTAGTTTCTCAACTTGCAGGAAGCAGAATGTGAGATTCTGTAATGAACCTGGGAGTTTGGTAACTTATGTTTGTCTTGTGGCAATAAGTATTCTGGGGACTTCAGGTACTTTAGGTTCCTGTACAGCTCGCTGTGTCTATGTCAGCTCACAGCTTCCCTGAGCCTGTAGGGCTGAAGGTTCACTGAAATTTTCATTTTGTTTGGAGAAATAAATTAAGAGAGGGGTTAAACATAGTGTGGAAAGCTATCAGACCCACCCATGTAACCCTTTTGTACAATTGCCTGTTGTTGTTTTGGGGTTTTTGGGGTTTTTTTCACTTGACTGGAAATTAACAGGAATGGATTTTCTGAAGTCAAATCCTTCAGTGAAAAGCTGGTATTTACTTATCACATTGATGCTCCTGGAGAATCACCTTCCATAGGCAGCACCACTATTTTTCAATCAGATACGGTGGCTCTGATAAACAACCTTTGTCATCTTTCCCATTCTGCTGAGATCTCTGAATGTCAAAGGGAAAACTATCTCATGTTATCATAGGTACAGCAGATAGCAGCAGGATTAGATCCAGGAGTATTTACTAGAGCACTCAGCTTCAGAGTAGTTTACATGGATCCTTCAGCACTTCTGAAGTAAGAGAAAACTGAGTGCAGATCCACCCTGATGTGGTGTCTAAAGCTGTGTCTCTGTTCTGCAGCTTGCAGTGGGCATGTGTGGATACCTAAGGCTCTCAGCCCACCAAGACTTGCTTAGACTTTTTTTTTTTTTTCATTAATGGGATTCAATATTCTGTAATGAAGGGGGCTTTGTCATTTGATTCTGACTGGCTGGCACTGGGAATGGATTTGCTGTGTCATATCATGCCCACAGTTCTAATGCAAATTCAGAGGTTACTTCTTTTCCAGCATGGTACTGGCACTTAAGAGCAAATTTAAATACAGCAGGTGTAATTTTCCCTGTTTTATTGACTCTGTACCCCAGTTCCTGCTTTTTAGTCTACATATTTTAATGTTAAGTTTAATTTCACAGTTTATGTTGTCTCTAGGAAGTTGGGATATGAAGTCTTCGAAGGGAGATGTTATTAATCATGTGATTTCTTGACCCTTGATTTCTGGCCTGGTTTTGCAGAAGCAGGTACAAAAGCTTTACCGTATTATAAGGTCTGAACTGAGATAATTGTGGGTGTTTTTTTAGAATTTTGTTTTATTGTAGCATATGCCTAAGTTTCTGTGACTGCTGGAACTCTTGGCAAAAAGTACAGATTCAGGAAAATGAAGCCCCTGATATTCCATTTGTCTCTTCACTGTATAAACAGCAGTTTGCTGCCCTGAGCTGCCCCTGGCTCTGTGGGGCTGTCCCACAGCTGCCACGCTCAGTGCTGGAGACAAGAGGGAATTTCACCAACTCTATTACAAACTAAAGCCTAAACAGAAATGGTACTTTCTGCTTTGACAGGCTTCTGTGTAACATTGTCTTTCCCAGGTGCATGGGAGTATCCATTAGATATGGGAAGGGTGAAATGCACAGACAGGTTTTACTTTAAAAAAAAAAAATAAAAAAAATAAAATTTGTGGGTGGTTCCCCCCCCCCCTTTAAAAGGGATAAAAGAAAGTTAATTTGCCTGAACCTGCAGTCTGTTTGTATTTTGAATCACTTTCCTTCCTTCTTTTATGTAAGTTCCCCATATCCTTCTGGAGAAAGGCAAAAAAGAAGTGCTCAACTGAGTGTGTGTAGACAGTGCCTGGAGAATGAGAAGGAGCATCCTCCTGGGGTTATCCCTCTGCTTCCTCTGGTGGAGCCACTGCTCTAGCTGTGCTGCAGGTGGTTGCTCTGAACAGAAGTGGCAGGTGGGAAAATGAACACACATTTTTGTCAAAGGGGATCTGGTCTAGGAGTGACCACCAGCAAGATATCATTATTCACAGCATGACTCCTCTGAGGTTAATCAGGCCGGTGGGAAAAAGCTATACACTAATTTGAGGTTCTTTGATTGACTCTTAATGATATCTCATGCACTGATCAATAGCATCCAATAAATGGCAGGCACTTCTGACCTTCCTTCCCTTTCTTGTTCAGTCATTTCAGCCATACAGTAACAGCCTCATGGCCAGCCAGGCAGCCAATGTCCTGGGTGATAATTGCATCTCTTTGGTGGCTCAGATCTTCACCCTGCAGACCCACAGCATGTAAGCCAGGCAGCTGACTCTTTTGCAGTCTTCTGGCACCTGGGGGCTGCACTTGACTATTCTAGGGTAAGAAGGGCAAAATACTATGCTGGTGTAATGACTCTGGATTTAAGCAGAAGTGAGAAGCAGCTACATCTGATCTGCCATGCTGGCCTGCTGCCAAATTAACATCATGCATTTTCACTTCAATGTGCTTCAATATCTGCCTCAATAGGCCCACTCTCAACCATCTAGAAAGCAGCAGCAATTAAGGGGATTACTTACTAATTTTTGCAACTTATAAATGAGGACTCGATCGCTACCCTAGTTACCTCAGTGCAGTCTGACACTGAGCTGACACAGCCCCTTCTCCCTCTACATCAGCAGCTTAAAACCACCTTCAAGCCTCAAGGCTTTCTCAGAATACAAATTGAAACAAACAGAGAAAAATCAGATTTGGAAGAGGCAGAATCAAGGGTTTGAAATCAACCTTCCTTCATCAAGACTGTGTTCTTCAGCCTTGCTGTCATCCAGCAGTTCTGTGATTTCTTGTGTTGCAAGAAACTTTTCAGGGTCCCCGGTGTGTCCCTGGGGGTTATCCTTTTCTGGTTTTGTTTTTTTTTTTCCCCTCTGGTGCCTCAAAATGTGTGTTTATGGCTCCGTGCTGGCTGTGTCCCTTCCCACACAGGCTGCAGGAGGTTCTGGCATCCCAGTGACCTCAAAGTTCTCAGAGAAGGAGCAGTGTCTGACCCAAAACGTGGCAGTGTGAGAAGGCCAAGGGGAAGCTGCTGTGAGCAGAGCAGCTCTCGTCCATCACACCTTCGTGTGGTGAGAGTTCTTCCTGATCCACAAAAGCCATCTACAGATATTCTTAGTTTTTAAATACTTCCCCTTGGTCCAATATTAATGTAAAAAAATATATTCTGCCATGCTGAGATTACAAGAGACCACCTGTTTGTTTTTTTAACCTCACTTCCTACGTAGGCATTTTTTTTTCTTTAGGGCCATTTTACTGTGAATGACTTGAGACAAGTGAAATCATCACTTAAATTAGAAGGAAGGTTAAAAAAACTACACTCTTGGAAAAAATGAACGTGAGCAACTGTGCCTGAGTTGTTTGTTTGTTTATTTTTATTAAAAAATCCTTCTAAAATAATAGCTGGCCCTCACCTGAAGCCTCTACTTGCAGGCAGAAGCATTTACCACATCACTAAATGGCAGAAGAGTTAAAAAAAACCATAAAATTGCAGTATCAGAGTGTCATTCTTGATCATGTAGGCCCGAAGCATATGTTAGCAAATTTGCTGTTATTTCCCTAATGATTTCTGTTTTGTTTTTTTTTCCTTCTTGTATTTTTGGATACTGGCTGCATGGTTGGAATTTTTCAGTAACATTTATTTACAAAAACTAATTAACTTGTTGCTATCAATAGCCTCTAACAGAGCTCTTTGGAACAAGCTGCATGGCAAATTGACATGGTGTCCTTGTTAAATCAGCTCCTGCTGAGTGGGTATGATTTACATATTGATTTCTTCACTCTCTCGATTGCCCTTTTGCGGAGAAATAGTGGGTGGGGACTGGTGGGGAGCAGAGGGGTGCAAGAAGGGGGGATGTTGTGTCCTACAAGACACCCCGTGTTGGTAGAACAAGTTTCCCACGTGTCTGCCAGGTCGGGAAGGTCCCAACAGGCCGCAGGACAAAGGACTCCTCACCGGTGCTGGGGGCAGAAGCTGGTAGGGCAGGCAGCTGCAGGTTGGCTCAGTGTCCCATCGTTGGGATCCCTGGGGCTGTGGTTACAGAATTCCCTTTCCTTCCTTCCCAGCTTGTCCGCTACAGCTCGGAGGGCGTCCTGCAGCTGGGGCCGCTGGGCTCCACCGCCTTCCTGCCCGACTCCAAATGCCTGGTTGACGACGGGAAGGGCAGGACACCCACGCTGAGGAAGTGTGAGGATGTCCTGAGGCCAGCACAGAGGTTCTGGGATTTCACACAGGTATGGAAGAGCTCAGGGAGCCTCGCAGGGATACCCTGGAGGAAAATGCTGCTCCAGAGGATATTTCAGGAAAAACAAGGAGGTCTTTAGAGGACTATCCTAGGAATCTCCCCTTATGCCTTCTAGAAACAGTCAGACATGTTTTCCAGAGCTCATGTGCTACCCAGGGATTTTCTTATCCCTAGAAAGTCTGGGGTGTGCTTCCCAGGAACTTTTAGTTATTCTTGGAATATTCCCAGTTTCTGTAGTGATTGTCAGGAACATGTAATTTTTTATTTTTGTGTGTGTGTGTAGGAATTTTTGTTTCTAGGAATTTTTCTAGGAATTTTTAGATCTAGAGCTTTCAAATATTTTTTAGGACTTTGAAGACGTTCTTACAGTTTCTGGGATTTCCTATATCTTGGGGTCTGTAGGAAATCTCTAGTGCTTTGTCAAGACTTTCTAGTGATTTCTGATGAATTTTCTAGCAATTACTAAATCTAGCTTTATCAAGGAATTGTTTTGGCACTCTGGATTATCTAGCTTCTCCTAGGAATTTCTAGCCCTTTCTAGAGACTTTTATCACTTGATAGATACAAAACTTTCCAGGCATTTTATAGTATTTCCCAGGGCTTTACAGATCCAGCACTGTTCTTCTAGTCTTTCCACTTTTTCTGTTGCTCCTTCTAACATTTTTTATTTCATTTTTTTATTTTTTTCTTAGAATGGCCCAATCATCAGCAGAGACACTGGCCGTTGTCTAGAAGTGGAAATGTCAAAGGATGCAAATTTTGGGCTCAGATTAGTTGTACAAAGGTGCTCGGGGCAAAAATGGATGATTAGAAACTGGATAAAGCACGGTCGACATTGACTGCTGGGGCTGAGGAGCTGCTCTGCTGCCCTTGCCCATTGCTCAGCGTGCCATATCTTGCAAGGCATTTGTCTGAAAGCAAGTTAGTTTCAACAGGACTTGGCCCTCATGAGTCCTCCAGAGTTGGACATTCAAGGAAAAAAAAAAGGAGAAAAAGAAAAGCAGACACAAACATGCCCTATTTGACTCTTCCTTGCTCCAGTAGATGACCTGAGAAGCCTAACAGGACTTTTCTGTTGATTTGGGAATCTTGTGAAGATCAGAACACAACAGAAAAGTGGGTTCCTTCAGCTCTCCTAGAGGAATTAATGGACAGATGATTCTATGATGAGTTCAAAGGAGATCCCAATACTGCCTCATGAAGAGAGCTCTCTGATGGGAAGCTTTTTAGCTTTAAGTTATTGACTGGTGCACAACTCCTACGGTGAATAATTATGTGCCTTTTTTATTGTACTTCATATAAAGGGGACTGGAAAACTCAGCTTTTCAGCATGTCTGGTTCATTGTACTAAACAAGAAGATCTGTAAATAACACTGGAAATACATTATATGATCAATTTCGAGGTTGATTGTTTAGGAGTCTCAATTTCTAGAAAGAGACTGTTCCGCAAATGTTTACAGGTGGTTCTCAACCTTCAAGCTGCTCAAATGCAGCATTTTGGAGACCTCTTCTAGTTAGACACAGGTAAATGTTGAATAGTTAAAATAGCCACATGCTCCATCATATTGCCACCTTTTTATTTCTTGGCTGTAAAGGCATCAGACTATAGCACTTGCATATTTAACTCTTTCCAGGCAGTAAATGCAGCAAATGTCCCAGCAGATTAATTTCTAGAGGCCTCAGTTGGCCCAGAAGCCCTAAGTGCAAGGTTCCCATCCTGTGGTGCTGTGTGTGCAGGTGCATTGCTGCCCTGCCTCAGAAGCTGCTGGGAAGCTGGATACTCATTACTTCTGAAAATAAGTTGACTGACTTAGGTGCCATCTGTGGAATTCACCATCTTCCCTTTTGTTACCCACCCCGTGCAAATGTCCAATGTGAGCAAATAAGCTTTGTGATCACCATCAAGACAAATTTCCTGAATAAACCAACAAAGTATTTTCAGCATTTGAAAAACAAACAAAAACCTAGGGATAAGAAGGCAAATCAGAGCAAGAACTAGGGAACAAATATAAAGTTACTCTGATACATATTTTCCTGTAGTCGACCCATTGACAGCATCTTTGTGAAGCTGAATTTCATCTTGCATCCAGCTGTCCCTGCAATGCCTGTGCCCAGGTTGCCAGAGCCATGACAAGGCCTTGGGTGTGGGTCCATAGACAGCTCATACTTCAGTCATACTGAAGGAGAGACAGAGATTGTATCTGTTCACTCTTTAATATTTCATAATCACTTTTTTTAAAAAAAAGAGTTTGGTTTTCTTTTACTGAGCCAGGAAAACAGGTAACTGTGGACACTGTGGTACCATGGAACTTGGTGATCTGTTCCTTGCAGAGCTTTTGCCATTCCTATATCAAGGCATGCTGAACAAAATAGAAGCAAACTTAATTTTTCAAGGGCATGACATGTAATAAAATATTTACTTTTAACATGCAAAATTCATCAGTTCTTGTCAACTCCTGGCTGGTGTTTACAGAGAACTTCACTATATTCTGCCCCAATTTTTTTTTTTTTTTTTTTATACAGAGTGTGCACAATGTAATACAGAGTTGATGGTCCTGCAGTTTACTTGTGGCTAATTGCTAATCTTTGTCATGTGGATCAGGTTATGCATGAATATATACAAAAGAGTAATTCTGGGTGAGATTCTAAACATAAAAATGCTCAAAATTCCGTGTTTATGGTTAGTTTGAACACAACCTCTTCAACAATGTAATAATACCTGCAGAAGGAGGTAACTTTTTTAAATAAGTGAAGCAATACAGTAAAAAATCATGTCTTGCTTCCCACAATGCAGCTGTCCAGATAATAGGAAAAGTATTTACGACAGTATAACGAAGATAAAAATCTTCAATTTCTATTTTGTTTGATTCAGGAGATACGAGGTCCTAGGACAGAAGAATACAAGGTGAGAAAAAACATAAAGCTATCAAAGGCAAAGTGGGAAAAAATTATTTTTCTAAGCATTTTAAGACACCTGAAAATTAGAGACCCATGGGGAAAAGGAGCCCTTTCTCCTTTGAGAGCTATAAACTATTTTCCAAGCGGAATTTATTCTTGGCTTGATTGAAGCCATTTGCTCCTCAGCCCAAGCTGTCCTCTAGTTTTATTGGCTCGCTGGCCCCCGAGGCATGGGAACCTCCAGCAGAAAGCAACTCAGAGAGACATGAGCTAAAAAAAGGGCTGATGAAGGACCCAGAGGCTTCTGCTGCAATGACATGAAGATCTACAGTGTGCTCATCCATGAGGCATGAGAACCCTTTGGGGCTGTTCCACACCCAAAGAGCTAAACTCTGGTTCCACAGAAGTGACCTAAGACAAAAGCGTGGAAACAAACAACAGGTCTTCCCACGCGCTCTGAAAGTGCTGAAATATCTATCTCATTTAGTTTGGGCCTTGAGGTGTCCTCACCATCCTTTGTTTACTTTTTTCTTTTCATCAGCCTTTTTAGAAACTGTGGTCTGGTAGATGAAAACCTTGCCTGCCGTGTGACAGGGGGTGTAATCTGTCTGACAAAGGACAGCTGCAATTTTAAGTACTTAAGCCAGAGCTAATAAGATTTAATGAAATAGCACCAGTCCTAATCTGTTCTTTAGATCAATTACACAGCATGTAATTCCTTCAGTATCCAGTATTCATTTGAAATGGTTCATTAACAGCCATACTAAAGCACATTATGGCCTGTTTTGGGACCCAATCAGTAGGGCTGAAAGAAAAACTTTGATAGAAGCTGGAATTCAGAGGGAGTTGGGCATATTATCACTCAGTTGCCCCAAGTAAAAACACAGTTTTCTTTCCCCAAGAATACTTATAAATAATCCAGCGAAGCAATATATGGCAACCTGATTTTGAACAACAGAAATTCTGAATCAAGAGCATTCTTCAAAGATGTCTAGAACCACCACACACTTCCCATAGGGTCACAGTTTTCTGTTGGCCATCAGCAAGTACTCTGCAGTTTTCAAACTCTTTGTAGTAAGTTTAAAGAAATAATGCAGCAACTAAAGTGCAAATTGTGAGTGCAGATAACTTTTCATTATGTGGCACATCATCCAATCAATTTGTATTTACACCTGAAAAGCTAATAAATTACTATGCATTTTACTGCTGACATCAGCTGCATTTTTTTATCCTTGTACATTTGGACACCTTGGATAAAAATTCAAAGTTGTCGCATGACAGAAAACTAGAAAAGCCAAGTATAGGTCCAGTTTAAAATATAAATTGCATGTAATCTGTTCAGAAAGGCAGCCAGCCTGTTTTGAGATGAGCACAGCAGCAGATTCCAAGCTGTTCTAAAGTGGATGAGCTCTGTGGATTTCAGAGACACATCACCACGAGGCTTGGTCCCTGAGGGTGCACATCCAAACCCAGGCTGACAACTGTGCCTGAGAAGAGGCTGCTCCTGCCATCCCAGTGCACACACACCCTTGTGTAAAGCTCTCGGGTACAACCACGCAGCAATATGAGCCCTGTTCTTGTATGGTCTTGCAGGACTAGTAAGGGCTCCACAAGCATTCAAACATTTAAAAAAATCCCTATGAACAAAATCTGACCTTGCAGTCACCATTCCTAGAATCATTGAACCATGGGAAAAAATTTCTTCTCAAAGCACAGCCGGGAAGCTGATGATGAGTGTTCCCTTTCTAGGAGTGTTGCACTGAAGTCATGTTTTAGCAACTCAAATGTGCAAGAGCACAACTGATCTATCAATTGATCTACATGTTACTGTTCTGGAGAACACAACCAAAGCAGAACAACTTATACTTCCTAAATTGCCTAATGGATAGAAAGGACAGACAAATACCCCACACTCTGTGACCTGACCCACATCAACAGAGAGGCCGGATTTGCACGTGATATAAAATGTCACTGCTGTGCTGCAGTCAAGGAATTTGTGGGGCCTGTGGTGATTTATAGACCTGGTCTGTTACAAATGATGATACTGTTATTTGCTTGATTATCTGATCCTTTTATACCCCTGGATGTCACAACATCTTGTCATAATAAATAGCACGATTGCTGTGAGTATCTCTGCTTTTGATTCCATAGGATGCCCTGTAGGTTTCTTATGGTGAAAACTTGTTAATAACTGCTGCCAACTCTGTTTTAATGCCCTTCTTAGTTTGATCTCTGTCATCTTCATTTAAAATATATTTCAGAAGTGGTTGAGTCTCATGCTTTTCTGTATCACTAGCAAACAACTTTGCACGAGTGCAAGCAGATGCTGTGTGTCAGACACTGGTGTGGGAGAGAGCAGGGTGAGAACTGACCAGGTTCTTGAACTGCTCAGCAGGGCAAAACATACACTGCTGGTTTTAACACTGATTTTGGATCTCGGCCAGACTGCTGCTCCTGTTAGCACGTATGCACAGTTTGCCACCTGTGACCAAAGGGCACAGAGCATCTGAGAAAGGATCTGACATCTTTCATTCTACTAGAAAAAACTCCCTGCCCTGTCCTGCTAGGAGGAGGCTGTCGGGCCCACCCATGGGTTCCAGCTGTGTGACCTGGCTGGGACATGTTCCTGTGCTCCTGACTCTCTTGCACAACTCTGCTTCACCTAAGTTAACTGGGTGATACCTGTGGGTACAAGCTTTCTCTTTCCTGATTTCTACAAGGACAGGGACTGCAAAAGTTGAAGAACAGCTGTTAAGAGATTCCCTGTTTATCCAGAGGAAGCAGAGTTGGCCACAGTCTTTGGGTGGGTAACAACAGAATCAGCCTCAGAAGGAACAGCCTGACACAGCCTTGCCAAATTCAGCTCCATCCCCAGGATCAGTCTTTCTTATGGTAAGGCATTACTTTGTAAATCCACAGTGAGGACTCTGTGTAGAAACACTGCTCTGATGCTAGCCAAGGTATTCTGTGGACTTAACTTCCTATTATAACCAAGCCAGAATTTCTTGGAAGGAGGAATGTCAACTTTAAAGGTACCATACGCTTGCTAAAATGAATGTTCTGTGAATAATATCCAACAAAATTATGTTCATGTAAATAATTTGTCAGCAGTTCTGCATCTGGCAACATTTGTACTACAGGAGTTATCCTAAGTCTCAGATTTTTCACTGTGAAGAATGTATATCATGAATGTAGCCACCCCTCTTCTTTTTTTGATCAATAAATCTTCATGAATCAACTGTGAATCACGTGTATGTGCCTGTAACCAAGCACTAAGCAGCAGGGATAATGATTCTTCAGCCTATACATTATTGGTGGTTGTTTTTTGGTTTGTTTTGCCCATCTGTGGTTACTGTAACACAGCTGAGCACTTGCATTAGTTAGACTTGCCTTTGCATCCTCACTGGTTATCTGGAATTTTAAACAAGAAAAACAAGAAAATAAGGTACTGAGGTATTTTCCTGTCTGTAAGGTTGAGTTAAAAGCAAGTGAGCAAACACAAACTCTTGCTACTAGAATGTATGCAAAGTTCCTAACCTGTGAGCAAATCTAAGAACTTAGTGCCTGAAACCACTAAGACCAACCACCAGCACTCAAAGCTCAACCCTTTTCATGCAAGTTTAGCACAACACTTTTCTGGACTGTGTTCTTATCAGAAGCCCACTTTCATTGCTTAACCATACTCTCTGGTTTTCCCTTTAGGCTGTTCTCACCTTCTTTTATCATCTTATTTCCCTAGTATAATTGTATATTTTTTTAATTATTATTTTTCAGATGTGTTACTAATAGAGATGACCTGCATTGGAAACAGGAGCCTTTCTCATTAACAAAAATAATTCTGCCATTTACAGGACTTAGGTGTAAAGGTGCAACCACTGAAGTGCTGTGAGGTTCATGAGAGTGGGTGCACAATTTTTTAAGAGTCTATGATTTGTTTTAGAAAGCCAACCAGAACTTCCTAATGACCCTTATCTTGCTGCCAATGGAGCAAGACACCACCCCCCCCTGGGTGGGCCCAGCTGGCACAGAAAGTTCTGGAAGAAATGATTGTGGGTTTAGTGTCGTGACTTGGAGTTATGGAAGTGGGTTGATGAGGGAAGGGCAAGGCACATGGGGATTTCCTTCAAGTGGAAAAGTCGGAGTTGAACAGGAGAGGCTGAGCTGCACTGCCTGACCTAGAAAGCCTGAACCAACATACAGCAAACAAAAAGTGATCAGGCCCTGGGGTCTTTACATGAGTAACTGAGCTGTAATAAGAAATTTCAATTGGGGTTCAGGAAAGATTTTTAGGCTTTTGCAGATCACTACAGTGAAATCTGTCTAACCTCTTGACAGAGCTCCAAAACACACACGGGCTGGTGCCATGGTGTGTTAGCCGTGAAACATTTGCCAAAAGCTATTGAAATTCCCAAAGCACTTCAAGTGCTGGCGTTCCGTGCAGAGAATGGTGCCACCTATCAGCGAGAAGGAGGAAATCACACCGCGAAATTGCTTAAACTGAAGAAACTGCCATTGCCATCGCAAGGCTGGTGGGTGTGTATTAAAAAAGCAATCAGCAAGATGTTCAGCCTCTTCAGGATGATTCTGGGTAAATGAGGTGCTGACCTGGCTGGCCATTCTCTCAGGTCTAAGCTAAACACTTTGCTGACCAAAGGGCAGAGAACTATGAGGAGAAAATCTGCACCAAGGGTGCAAAATGCAAGTCCAGCACATCGGCTGAGGTCCAGTTCACTAAAGCTAATTAGTTAAATATTTTTCTAAATGTAAACTTGAAGAACTTGGGATGCAGTTTTTCTCTTTTTACGCAGCACAGGTCATTGAGTCAAGCCTGAGAGCAAAGTGTAGGCTCACGAAGTGGCACAGCTATTTTGAAAATGTTTTTCCTCATTATTTGGAAAGGCACATTTTTAATTATTCTGTTGGAGTTTTTTTTTTGTTTAAAATATCCATGATACAACCCGGGATAGCCAAGCCACGTGCTTCCCTCACATCTTGCTTCAGGCTATCATAACCCTGAGGCCCAGGTTACTGCCTTGTGCTGCCTCCTTTTTCTAAACTGAAATGAAGTTCAGTGCTTCAGTGAGCTCCTGAGGGACAGTGAGAGATTTATGTTGTGTTCAACCTTATCAGAAAAAGTCAGGACACTTTTCATCTCTTAGGAGCCTGCTTTATGTTTTAATCCTGGAGCCAAAGCTCCTTTCTTAAGTCTAAAACAATTACAATGACCCGTTTTGCTGTCTGTCAGGCTAGAGTGACATAGGGCTGTTACTCTCCATACCAGTGCTTCACTAGGTTTAGTAGAAAGGGACTCTGTAGCTATTATACCTATTAAAACCTTATAATTATCAATTTTTTTAAGCACTTTCTTAACTTCTTTGCCTGAACACCAGGCAAAACAATGAACTTTTAGGTGTTGTGGCATGTTTTTTGTTTTTTTGCTCTTTTTTTTTGTGTGTGGGTGGGTTTTTTTCCCTGTTGAAATGCATTGATAAATGTAGCCAAAAATTTAGTCTGAGGTAAACATGCACAGCTGCATCATTTCTCAGAAAACTGTATCTAAGGGCTGAATTTTCCATGGGCTTTATGTAGGTATAAGGTAGGTATTACTAACAGACATTCTGAAAAACCCTTCTCCTCCTCTTGGTAATGTGATGCTGAAATCTGAATCCAATATAAGGTTCTGATTTACTCTGTGTGTATAGATCAGTGAGTTTCATGTCACAACAGTGTATAGGAGCCAAAGAGCAGAAAAACATCAGCACCATCAAAATAGGGAAAAAGTAAAGAGTGGATTTAAAACTATTTTAAATATATTTTTATCGTTGACACATCCAGCATCCCCCCCCCCTCCTTTCCTGCCTCCCTCTCTCCCTTTGTGCTTCCCTCCCTGCCTCCCTCTCCCTTTCTGCTTTCCTCCCTGCCTCCCTCTCCCTTCTTGTTTCCCTCCCTGCCTCCCTCTCTCCCTTTCTGCTTCCCTCCCTGCCTCCCTCTCCCTTCTTGTTTCCCTCCCTGCCTCCCTCTCCCTTTCTGCTTCCCTCCCTGCCTCCCTCTCCCTTCTTGTTTCCCTCCCTGCCTCCCTCTCCCTTTCTGTTTCCCTCCCTGCCTCCCTCTCCCTTCCTGCTTCCCTCCCCTGCCTCCCTCTCTCCCTTTCTGATCCCCTCCTTCTCTCCCTTTCCCAGGGTGAGAATCTTGCTGCTAGAACCAAGAAGTTCTGTTCCAGTGATGTTTTGTTGTATCAATCAAAACAAATGTTTTCCCAAAAGCTTTCTTAAATAAAGGCAATGAAGAAACTCTAATCTCTAATGTGTAGCCCAGGCTTACAGAAGGGCAACGAGGGCTCACTTTGGCCTGGATGGGATTTATGGTCTGCAAGCAGCTTGTGGATAGGAAAAGGTTTCATGCTGTTCTCTGTAGGGTGTACAATCTGAAACAATTTTATCAGAACTGTTAGATAGAAATCTTAATAAGCTAAACAACTGGGTGTTTTTATCTTGGAGGCAAAAAATAAAAGAGATAGTACATTTAAAATGTACCATATGCACGGTAACTTGCAGTTAGTAATTAAATTCTCTCAACATCCTTTCACAGTGCCAGGCAGAGCATATTGGCTCAAGTTGGCCTGGTTGTTGAGTGTGAACCAAAATGATTTCTAACAGCAATCAAATACATTTTGAAATGCCCTCATAAAAAATGCTAGCTCAGAGGCTCCAAGCAATAATGATTCATGTATTAGCAAATGAACCTGTCCTCTGGAAGCTAGCTCCTGAAATGTAATAAGGGATCACTCTAAGGAAAGAAAGAAGTGTATTTATTAAGATGCTGAGAGGTAATATTTTGTGGTGGGTGTTTGGGGTGACATCTACTCAACATCGGTGGAGTAACTATGGATTGAGGTGTTGGGCTGGACTCGGGAAGCCAGGCCCCGTCGCAGATACCTTTATCAAATATACATCTACAGAGGGACTTAGTGTAGTTGGCAGAAGAACCCATCCCTTGGTGCCACCCGACAGGCTCTTTAGTCCATGTCTGAGCAAGGCTGGGACACGGAGGTGCGAGCAGCCACCCTGCAGCTCCTGCACCGTGAGGATGCCTGCCCACTGGGCCACGGCTGAGGCCTGCGTGCGAGGCCGACCAGCGTTCAGACAAATAACCAGGCTCCCTTCTGCTACCGCTTCTGAATGTCCCACAAAAATCTCCCTAGGAGCCTAACACCAGCAGCGACAGGACACCCCTGGTCTTGTTTTGACCATGGAACAGGATCAGGTCTTGCCCCGTCACATCCCCCCCCGAGCGCTCATCCCGCAGGCCCCGGCACAGCCCGGGCACCTGGTGACCCACAGAAATGGGGGGTCTGGGGCGGCCCCCGGGCCAGGCTCAGCCACAGGTCATTCCTGTGCTCTCGGGCTGAGCGGAAACACTAAGAAAACGGGAACAAGAGAGAAGCAGCGTGGAGAATCAAGAAGGACTCTGGGTATTTTATAGCAGAAAAAATCTTCTAAAGTAACTATCTGTACAGAATCCCCACTTGGTGAATCAGAGATTATGGTCCATTTTATCCCACTGGTTTTAATTTGTTGCCAGAGGCTACCCAGCTAGCTGGCATTCAGCGAGCTGAGGATGAGGGACGCAGCGTGGCTTGCAGGCTTCAGAGAGCCGCGACCTTTCCGAGCACAACGCGTAGAATCCGCCCATCTCGCTTGCAACAAGCGACTCGATCAGGGTGCCAGAGGCAGGAACCGGCAGGGCCACCCCTGCTGCCACCTGCAACCAGCCCGGCTAAACCCCGCTGCCGCCTGCCTGCAAGCCAGGGGCGAACCTCCAAGTAAGACAAGGCTCTGACCCCCGCTTAGAGCCTGAGCCCCGCTCTGGGAAGCACAAGGGCTCCGAGACCAGGTCTGCGGCAAATGGAGGGTGTTCTCCTCAGGACGGAGGGGCAGAGCAGCTGCTGCGCAGCCCCCCCGGCCTGTCCCCGCAGCGGGTATGAGCGGCCCGGCCACCGTGTGCCCGCCCCGCGGCCGCCTGAGGTGACGAGACGCCCGAGGCGGAGGCAGAGACGCCCGGGGCGGGAAAGCGGAGGCGGGAAAGCTGAGTTCCCTCTCCTCGCAGGCAGATCGAGTTCTTTCCCTTCTGCGCGTCTGCTCGCCGCGCTGTGTGACACCCCGTGCAGGACCTCTCTCTCTCTCCGCTGCAGCCGCACCCCTGTGCCTGCGGGGTTCTTCTGGAGGCAAAGCAGCATTTAGTCAAAGCTTCTGGGGGGGATTAAAAAAAAATAAGTAAAGCCACAGTGGTCTCAAACTGTGAGACAGGAACGCGATGCTGGCAGAGCCTGGAATTCTCTCACGAGGTGCTGCTGTGAGGTCTGAATCGAGAGATTTAATCGGGGCCGGGGGCAGCTGTCGGAGCGGGCTGTCATGCCTAGAAAACCTCAAATTACGTGCTAATTATCCACCTACACTGTCAGGGAATAAATAACTAATGACTTCAGCTTTCTATGCTAAAGATAACTGCAGTTGTAACAAGTCCGCAGGCTGAAGATTTTTTTTTCCGGGAGGTGCAACAGTGAGAAGAGGTTCTGTTCTGAGGTGGTGCCGGGGGGGCTGTGAGTCCTTGTGGCTTCTGGAGAAGCAGAGTCAAAGCTCCAGGCAGAGGGGGCAACTCTTGGTCCTTGCCTGCCTGCCAGAAGATCAAGAGTTGCTGCATAATGATGTGTGGCCAGATACCTGCTCTTTTGTACTCCACTTTCTTGCTGTGTGGAATTGCATTTAGTTACAGGAAAGGAGAAGGAAACAGGCTTTGCCCTCACCTTGTCCTTGCAAACGAAGGAAAAGGCTGACAAGAAGATCCTTCTTGAGTCAAGGTGTTAGAAGTATTGTGCAGAGCTGTTCATTTCCGGAGCTGTGATCAAACTAGATTATGTTAATACATGTGAGGGGGGGGGAAAAAAAAAAAAAGTTTTAAAATTATTTAGCCCCCAGACAAACTTGGAGCAATAGACAGTAAAAAAAAATTAAAAATCCAGTTGTTTTGTCTCGAAAGGGCTTTCTTTTCAGGGAAAATTGTTTCGCCCTTAGTTATAGATTGCAAAAATACCCAGAAGAAATAAGAGACTTCCCTTGTTGAATCTAGCAGGCCATCATTGGTATGGCTGTTGCAACTTTTAATAGTAATTCCATTTTCCATTGAAATACCATTTTCAATGGCATAGATTATACAATCATTTTTTAAAGTGGGGGGGGTTAAGTTTAAAAAAGTAGATAATTTTTTAATTACAGTTCTCCTCCATCAGGGAAAGTCGGTGCTCAGTGGCTAGAAAACAGTCTTCCAAGAAGTGGCTGCCACAGTTGCCCAGAGAAGAGGAAGAAGCACAGCCTGGATTCTTTGCCTCGTTATTCCTGCTGCATTAATGCTCTGTGCTACCCTCCTATGTTCCTTTGTCTAAAACCCTGAAGGAGAGCTCATTAGCTATCACCTTCCACCAAAGACAAAGGTTAAATCCCAGAATGGATGTGTGGGCCCACATGACATTAATGCTGACCCTTGGCAGTCTGAGCAGTCAGCTGTGTCCTTGGAGGCCTGTGGGGAGGGGACAGCAGAGTGATCTTGTTCTGAGGACCAGAACAGTTCTTGGTACTAGTTCAGCAATCTCTCCTGAGTTTATGATGATGGCAGTTTCATAATCAACTCTTAATTGCATACTCAGCCTGAGCTTAGGAGCTCTTTGTTTTTTAATAATACCTTCCTGTTTATAAATACACTTGAGGTGCCACATTGCTGCAGAATATTGATTTGCTTGCGTTAATAATCACTTTCTTCCTCTGAGACTCAAAGCTAAACCTAAGTCAGGATTAGTGTGTCCACTGATTATTTTAATTAAATAATTTAGATGTCTCAGGTGAATTTAGTCTCTCATTGTTTCTTTAGCTTTAAATGGAGACTTGTTCATAGAGAATTTGAGAAAGAGGTGGGATATAGGTAGTGTTATAAGAATTGATCTAAGTGTTTAGCATGTGATTAAAAATACCTTTGGATGGAAGTTTTTTAAAGTTTAAAAACTTCCAAGCTTTTAACTTAAAAAGGAAGATATTGAAGCTAAACATGTGAAGCTCATGGGAAAATGCAATACTTGGTTGGGAGGGGGAAAAAAAAAGCAAAAGCAAAAAAAAAAAGCCAAAACATTACCAACATAAATCTTACAGAACTGTGGGGAAAAAGCCAGACTGGAATGTCCAACAGAAATTACACACACCTATAAAATGTCTTTCTATCCTTGAATGTGATTTTTCTTTTCCTTTGGCAGGAGAAAGCAGCAACATGTTTTTAGTTATTTGTTGGTTTTGTTGGGAGTTTTTTTTCTTGAACAAAATGTCCCCACAATATTTCTAAAATTAGCTTCCAGTTGTGTGTGTATCTCTCTTTCTCTCTCTTTCTCTGTCTCTCTCTCTCTGTCTCTCTCTGTCTCTCGCTCTATCTCTCTCTCTTTATATATATATATATATACACACACATATATATATATATATATGTATGCTTTATATTTGGATAGGAAGCTTCAGTGGTTGAACAGCTTGAAGTTAGCACCTGCATCTTTGGGAACTATTTTATGCAAGACATGCAGCACCTGTCTGACCTCCTGAGCACACACTGTGCCTGCCCTGTGCCCTTGTGTGACGCAGGGTGACATTAAAGCTCAGCTGGACAGTCTGTCTTGGTAACATCAGTGCTACTGGTGCCTTTCAGCACTCGTGGCCTTTGGCTTCTCTTAGAGAAGGTCCCTTTACATCAGTCAGGACCTTGTTGATGATGCCACACATTCAAAGATAGCAAATTGAGCAAAAGGTGGGGGGAAAAAAAAAAGAAAAAAGAAAAAAAAAAAACAACAACAATTGTTTCAGCTGGGATGTGCATCTTCTATCTGTTACTGAGGAGAAGAATGCTAAGGTCAAGGGGAGTGCTGTTGTGTTTCTATGTGCCAGAGTGCTGTGGGCAAAGCAGCTGGTGGGCAGGGAATGCAAAGAAGAGAAGATGCAGCCTTAATTTTTCGTGCATGGAAGACAAGCAAAGCAGAGACATGAAGTTCATTCTTCTTTGCTCTCTAGCTGAACAAAGAGCAGGAGACAGATAAACCTTCAAAAGTTAAACTTGTCAGCCTAAACCTCAGTCCCATCATGTTGTGACTGTTGTGCTTAAATGAACAGACTGCATTTAGTTGCTTGCCTGAAGAATGAGGGGCAGATTCCTTAGTTTGTCCAGCAGTAAAATATTTCCACAGGGACAACATGTTGCCTAGAGTGCCTCCATCATGCTATGCAACTGTTCATCTGTGAAGCCTGGGGTTTTGTGGATTAACCCATTGCTGAATCTGTGGCCGTATCTGGAATGGTTGTTTCTGTAAGATAATTACATGCAGTCAAGGGTTCTGTTGCCTTAGCTGCGCAGAGATGAGCACGTTATTAATCAAAATGGCCTCCACCTCTTGCATGGCAACGTAGTCTCTTTAATTTCATCATCAAAGTGTGATGTTTCTCCATACTGATATGAGTGGAAGAGCCATTAATCAAAATAACTTTTTTGCTTAATTAAAGGGAGACTGGAGCCTGTACCTCATTATCTTTCTTACAGCTTTCAAAGCAAGGGGCCCTTCTGTATGGGAAGGCCACATATAGGCCACTAGGAATTAGATAAGGTTATTCCTGCTGTGTGTGTAAATGTGGGCTGCTTCTCCTCAGGCTCAGAGGCAGGAGGCTGAAATCAGTCAGAATTGTGGAGGTGCATTTTTAAGCATTTGAAACGAGAGATTGTTTGCTTGCTTCTTTTTTTAAAAAATAGAAAAATAGCATTTTTTTCTGTTCTAGGAATTCTGTTTGTTCTGCTCAAGTACAAAGGCTGTTGGGAATAAGGGAAAATATTAAAAGAACTGAAAATAATTTAATTTAATAAGAAAATCTCTATATTGTTGCAATCCTCAAAGCAGCAGCCTAAAACAAAGTTATGATATTTTGCCAAGTGTTATTGTTTTAATTAATAAAGGAAACCTAAAGGTTTTGCTAAACTCTGTAACCTGGGGTTTGGTTTGATTCAGCTTTTGTGGGCAAGAGAGGGTGTGTGTTTGTTGAACTGCATGCAGCTTGGACATATTTGTCCTTTCCTGTAGTATCAAATAATGAACTGCTCCTGGATGGCTTTTTATGAATGAATTATTATATTATTATTAAAGCTTGAATGCAAAATCTGACGTAGCTTGTTGGTTTGATTTCTTTTGGAAAGTACAAAGCATGCTGTGAAACCCATACAACTCCGTTCCAGTTCTCTAAGGATTCTAGGTGTTCTTATTTGCATATCTAGGATATTTACCTCTTACAGCCTCTGTTCAAGTGTTTTAATCTCCTTTCCTAGATCTTCCCTCTGTTTTTAATTTGGAGTAATTAGCTGAAGCTGGTGAATTGTGTTAGCAGTGAGGAATAAATCTATCTGGATTTGAGGAAGAAGGGAAGTAGGGAAAGAACAATAGACAAAAGGTAAACAGATTGGTGTATCTAAAAAGGTCTTAAGCTTCCTAACTTGCAAGCCATGGTTTAGGTGGGGTTTTTTGCTGCTTGGCTTGGTGTGGGGCTTTTTTTCTTTTTTAACACTAGCTATTGAACACTGTTATATTTTCCTACAAAAACAGGCTTAATAGTGAAATTTAGAAGCCTGTGCTTTGCTCTTGCTTAGGGGTAAACAATATCTGTGGGAGCAAACTCACTCCTGTGCAAAGGAATTGGTGCAGAAGTTCAGACCTCCAAAGCAGTGCAGATGGGTCTTAATGCCTCATGTATATGGAGACCTGGATGTGTCCTGTGAAGTAATGAGAAGAATGGCCCCTGTGGGAAAACATTATTGATTGCTTCCTCTGCCCTTCAGTGATAAATAATGTATGACTGTCTCTTCTTTGAATTCAAGAAACAACCCAATATCCATTTTGGTTTTCTCCATTGTGTGCCAGTATGACAAGCTCTTTTCCTAGTCTTCATAAAAAGCAAAATCCACAGAGGTTTCTTCTGAATGATGCATGACAAATAACAGAGTAATGCCTTCCACAGGAAATCTCTTGTGGTTGGCTGTTGTATAGACACTGTTATGAGTCTCTTTTTAATTTGATAGTGGAGAACATTTCAAAACCATTAATGTAGGGCAGCATTTTATACCTTGAACATGTTCTCCCCATTAGGATGCCCAGGTCAGCTCCTGAAAAATGTGAGCTGTGAACACCTGGAAATGTTTATTTTGCCTGCCTGCATGTTTGCAAGCCAAAATCCTCACCTGCAGGCATGTTGTCTTAGAGCTTTTCAGAAACATTGACAGAACAAAACGCGTGCTTCCAAACACCAGTTCTAAGCTGCGAGTATTTTTTCTCCCTTTAGAAAAATCTAAAACATCTTGATAATCCCAATGAGTAAAATCAATACAATTAAACTTAGGGTTTGGGTTTTTTTCTTCCCCAGAATATAGGCCAGCTGATTAATCTTGAACTGAGTATTTTTTTCTTCCACCACCCCCCTCTGTAATTTCCGAAATCAGTAGGAAGAATCCACATTTTATATGTAGACAATAAGCTGTAACGTTTCTCAATTAATTTCCACATTATTTCCAGCTGACAATAAATAGGCCCCAACAGGTTTTGGCTGAAACCCACCATCTCATGATTTCACTGCTTGCTGTGTTGTATTCAAGCTGTGCTTGTAAATGCTCACCATGGGCTGCTTTGGGCAAGAGGCTGTGTGACCCCCGAGTGGCCCAGCTCTGATATCCAGCCCTGAGCCCCGTCTATTGGCCTTTTATTCTTCCATCTCCTGAGCTGCACTGTGTGTCATAATGCCGTTCTGTGTAGGTTCTTAACACCATCCACACTGATTTCTAGGAAATAGATCACAGTGACATATGGACTATGTCTGACATTTGTCTCATCTCCACGTGCTGGTTAGCTCTGGTGAGCAACAGACTCTCACAGCAGAGCTGGGGAACAGCAGGACACTGTTCCTGTGGTCTGCTCTTTCCCTAGGAGGGCCATCAGTGATCCACCTGAGTCATCAAACCCTAAGCTAAACTTAAAGAGCTTAAATAGGTGCTGGTTGATGGAAGGCTGCTGAGGAGTTGTGGGGAGGTGGTACTGTTTATCTATGCAGATGGCAAGTGGGTACTCACCTAGAGCCCACTGTGCTCTGTTTGCTTTGCTCCAGATGATAAGAGCTGATTTATTTCTTGCAAAGCAGCCTGAGGAGAAAGGACCCCGAGATGTATTTGATGTATCAGCCTGTGCAGCTTGTTATAGCAGAATTTTAAGAAAACAGAAATATTCAGACTCCTTTTCCCACTGTTAAAAATTGGCTCCTTTGGAGGTGTCAATTTACTGCTGCTGTGGCTGCAGTCCCTTGGTCATGAGATGCAGAATTGATGGAAGCTCAGCATGCACTGCACTGCTGGAGCTGAGCTGGTTTGTGCCAACTGCACGTGATGCTGTAATTTCATGTCGGCTCGTCAGCTCTTGGATATGCTGTTAGACTGGAGCTCCAGGTACCAGATCCAGGCTGAGCTGTAGAAAAATACTTAACCTTTGTCCTGCTATTTTTTTCCTGTGCATGTCAACAGCAAGATGGAGAAAGTGCCTATGCTTTGAAAAGCACTTTCAAGACTTTGGGATAAAAAAAATTTAAAAACTTAAAAAGAATACACATAAAATGCTGTGTTGTGCACTTCTGGAGGCTGGGGGGAAGCTTGTGCTGTATATTCATTATACATATGTTCATTCTTCTAGTAATTAGAATACAAATATCCAGAGATGGTAGCAAGGGAAGATATTTCAGCAGTGTTAAATCCCAAAGTGTTGTTCGACAAAGACAAGGACTCAGCATTACCACATGAATTTCTAACAGCAAAATATCATTTTGGGAAATATTGGTTGGAAGATAGGACTGTAATATTAATCTTGGGGTAGTTGTATCTTTTTAACTTGTCAGGAGTTTGTAAGGAAGAAATTATTGTGCTTCCCTATTATACCATGGAAAAATACATCATTTAGAAGCTTCAAAGTAAATTTGATTTCATGTAACTTTTTTTTTTCCTGAAACTGTTGTGCAAAGTTGGCATTACTGAGCAGAACCTCTGGTGTGGTTTTTGCAGCTCTGATCTGTTCATGGTTTTGTTTTGGAATTGTTCTAAAACAAAAAGTAGCATGAGTGCCGTTAAAGAACTCCTTGCTTGCCTTAGTTATGTTTGGTACTTTTTCTTTCAAAGTCTGAGGTTTGTTATGCTATTCTATTTTAATTATTAGCTTTATAATTATTAAACTAAGAAGGTGCAACTGAAAGGATTCAAGGACTTTGTTTTGTTTTGCTATTTCTTTTTTGGATGCTTCAAACGTTTCATGCCTTTTTCTTTGCAGTCCTTGTGGTATCCAGTGAATAATGGAATAAATCTGCCTCATAAAATACTCAAGAGATTCTTGTCTTGCCAAAAGGCACAATTCACTACAGGAGAGTAGAGCACAATTCACTTGAGGAGAAAAATTGGATTATTTAATTTAAATTAATGCTACTAATGTCTATCATACAGATGCCAAAATTCAGCATTATAATTTAATGTACAAGGTGCCTGTGATACAGAGGAGCTGATTGTTAAGCAAGAATTTGTCTGTAGCTTCAAGGTCTTCAGCATTTTTCTGGCATACTACTTGTGAAGTAATACACCTAAGTCTGAGAAGAGATTCTTAAAGCTGTTGCTTTTAATGTCTTTGACATCAGTTTAAAAAGAATAAAGGAAAAGCAGAGAATATTATCCCCTGAAATGTTCTTCTGTTTCCTCAAAATTAAAGGTTCTGGAGTAAACAGGCATTAAGTGGCATAAATCAATACCCACTTTAAGCCAGCAAAAAAATACCAGCTGAATAGCCTCTGCTCTCAGTAGCACTTTGGGGGAAAAGTAAATAAATAAATAAAAAAGCACTAGTAAATTGAGTTATGGTTCATATATACCTATCAACAGTTTCTTGAAGGGCAAAGCTGAGATGATGGAAGGAGAACTGTAGGATTTTTCCACTTTAAAGAATTCTATTAATGAAATTATATGTGTTCATATTTAAAATATATGGAAGTGACTATATCAGTCTATCCCTTTGTCAATCATTCCCAAGATGGTTATTCCAGGACACATTTTTTTACCTAAAAGGAGAGAAAGAATGTAAAGAACCAGAAGCAGATAAAAACAGGGAGAAGAAAGTGAGGATTCCACATTCGTGAATGCAAAAGATTGGACCTTGCCCTCACGTTTGACAATTACTGGTTGACAATTACTCCAAACCCTCTTCAGTGGTTGGTTGGTGTTGTTTGCTGCTTCCATCAATAAAGCATTTTCAATCACTGGTTTGTTAGTTTCAATTGTTTTAAGCAAGTGTTGAGGAAAGACAAAAGACCAGGGCATACGCGTGAATGTTTCCCTGAGGAGCCAGGCTGCACTCCCCTTGCCGAGGAGAGCCATTCCCAGCTCTCCAAACCCACACACCGCTGGCATACACCACACAAACGGGAGCTTTTGGCCTGTATCCCTTCCCAGTGCCACAGCTGCAGCCCAGAGGACTGTAAGCACAGAAACTGCTGCATCAAAAGCAGTCCTTGACTATTGTATGGGCTGTTGCATTTCCAGGTCTTAAATAGCAAGAAGCATTTATAGATAATAGTTGTACTTTACTGTAAAACTAGCAGTTACAAGGACAGACTCTTTCTCCAATGCTATTTTACCTGATGAGAATGTATTGCCATGGCAACCAATGGAATTAGTGAGGGGGTTTTTTAAGTAATTAAACTTTCTAAGTCAATTTGCCCTTACTAGTCAGATTGGAAATAGACTGTCACCGTTTTCTGCTGAAGCAATGAGGTACCTAGGAGGACAGGACTGCAGCTACCTGAGGAGTTATCAACTCTGCAAGCCTGTTTTTAGTAAGTTATTCTTTGTAATGTGTGACGGGTGTGGCAAGGCTCAATGATAGCTTACCAAGACTTGCATTTCACCTGGATTGGTAGGGTACAGAGACTTTGCTTTGTGACAAGGTGAATATTCAAAACACCAGGATGCTCAGATGCTATTGAGATCTGTATGTGTGAGCATGATATGAAAACCAGTATCTTTGCCAGCACTGTTACTAGTGGAATGAGACAGACATCCCCGGTTCAAGCTCTGCTTTGGTGCTGTCAGATTTACTTACCAGCCCTCGAGTGCTCTACAACATGAAGTCTGTTTCCAATGGAGGGATGGGACCAAGCCTGGTCGACTCTTGTGAAACGTAGGCGTGTGGAAAGTACCCAGTTCCTTTTTCCCCACAAAAATTGCTGTTGCATTCTCTGCTCAGAGCCAGCTTTGGGGATACTCAAAACATACACACAGGGTGGGAGAGGCTTTGATTTTGCTTGAGTTTCCTGAAGTCACTGTATGCTTTTCCCTATCCCTGTTAGACCAGATCTTAAAAAATAAAGCTGTCAGCCATCAGGTCCTAAGAAGTTTATTTTAGCTACACTGTGCTCGTGCCCTCTAGCTCACAAGAGAATGAGACTCCATCAGAAAAAAGAGGAAAAAGCCTCTTAAGTGTTTTCATTTTTAACTGTGAAAAGCCTCCTCTTATGCATCAGACACAGAAGCAACCACCCAAGAAGCTGCAGAAAGTTTAAAGCATTCTGTTTTTATTGGTCCTGCTCTTTGCTATTCCACTGAATTAATATGAAAGAAGGTAGAAAGAGATTGTTGCGGAATATTTGATATCTGTCTTTCTTTAGTACAACAGAAGATCTATACAAATGACTTGTTTTATCTTGGGTGGCTGAAACTGGAAAGACTTTTTTTTTTTTCAGATTTGCCTGAATCCCACATTTCAGTTTTTCATCCTAAAATTAAATTGGAGGCAAGTAGCCTTGGTTTAGAAGGAATTTTGTTATTGTTGTGATTCCTTAATATAACTCTGAACTTACTTATTGAAAGTTACAAAGCCTGCATATTTTTTCTTGAAGTGCCAGGTTTTCCTGCTACCTAATGAATAATTTTAACCTGCCCGATTCTTGTGATATTTTTGTTTTCAATTCAGAAAAAAAAAAAAAAGATATTTGGGGGGATTGAGGGAGGAAGAGATGAGACTAAAAACACACTTCTGGATGCATCATGCTTATATTGAGTTTGTATCATATCATATATTTAAAGGCTTGTTTGTTTGTCCCCAACCTAGGCCAGTTATTTCCTTCTCCCACCTTCACATATGCTGGTGATACATGACAGGCCTCTTTCCAGTATTTATTGTCTTTGAACTGGCCTCTGACCTGAAGGGCTCTGGGTACCCCACTTGAAACCATTAGAAATGAATGAAAGCACAATTAGGTCTATCTGCTCATTGCAGGTGTCTTTTTTATTTGCTGTTGTGAATATGGAGCATTTTCATGATGATGTTGCCTCTGATAAATGAGAGTTTACAAATTGCATTTGAAGCACGTGTTGGCTGGAGAGCAGGAGAGCAGTGAGGAAGGAGAGTAGCCTGCTGCCACATTTTATTTCCTTCCTTCCCTCAGAAGCTCATAAGGAAGCAAGAGGGATTTTGTCATGTAAGCTTTTGTTTCCCAGAGTGAAGCAGCTCACCTCTACATCCACCCAAAACCTTTGGGAAGACAGGGATAGGAGAAAGGCTCTGTGACACTTCAGTCATACTTGTGCTTGTAGCAAGGAATCTGGCACTGTCAAAACATCCTTGTATATCCCATTAAAATGGAGAAGGATATAAGAAGTAATAATGGTAGGACTCACAGATATAAAAAAATATGCAAATAAAGAGGAGTGAAATATAGTGTAATTTGACAGCAATGAGAAAAATACTGAGAAATCTATCACACCTGTGCTCGTGGTGCTAGGAAGGCAGGGAGAGCTGCTAGGAAGGCACAGAGTCTGAACTCCAAGTACTTTTATGCAGAGGCTACAGTAATGAATTCTAATCTTGCCTGAGAGCTAATTTTAAGATAAGCACAAAGGAGAGTTTGGAGTATTGATTTTTTTAAAAAAAAACAAACAACACCACAATAAATTGGAGTGAGTTGTGAAAAATTAGTCCTGCCTGGAACAGTTCACATTAAATCAGCTCACAAGTAAAGGGGCAGGTTCAAGGGGGAGTGTAGCAGGATTGAATTTTGGGTCTTGGAATCTCTACTCAGCAGGGTCACTCCTTCCATTCAGTTCCCTTTCCCCTGCCTCCTTCCTTGTAGTAACCCCCGTGGATAGAGCTCCAATTAATAAAACTTACCTTTGTGTATGCATTATCATAATACAAAGGCTCAAGGGGGACACAATCCCTTCATGCCTGAGCAAATTTAAAACTCATGATTCTCCTGGGATTCGTGCTGGGAAATGTAGAAAGGGAATAAAGGGCATTCTAACATTTCTGCTGAATGATGGCTACTCTTTGCAAAGTGCTGTGAAGCTTGTTAGATTCTGAACATTTATGGGGACCTTATAGCTATTAGATCCTGTGATATGACCATAATTAAAAATGCTGGTCTGCTTTACATGGAAGATCTGCACTGCGTGTTAAATCATTTTCTTGGAAGAGCCTGGGAGAAATTGGAAATATGATCAGTACAATAAGAGCAAATTACTAGAAAGATTTAAATTGCCAATATCTTTTCATGGAAAGGGCTGTGGATGCCAGGTTTGAATGTACATACACACCGTCCCTTGTTTTATCTTTGGGACACAATTGCATGCTAATGATTACTGTTATTAGTAATTCTGCTTTTTTATTGTCTGTTGTGTGCATAGAAGGTTTGGGCCCATCATAGATTGTGCTGTACAAGGCACTTACAGAAAGGAAGCTGCCCCAAAAAACTGGTACGTTCCATAAGGAATGTAATGACAGTCAGTTAAAGGGATGGGATGAAAGAAAAGTCGATAGCCCAGTAATACAATTATGGCAGAGTTATAATTAGTGATCAAAACACTCCAGCTTCCTAGCCACTGCCAAGCAGTGTTCAGTGTGCCAAAAAGAGCAACCCTAAGCCAAGATTTGAACAGTAACTTAGTGGTATTGGAGGGTTTTTACAGTGCACCTGCCATATATGCACATTCAGTGCAAGTTGTTGTCCATCAACCACATGTAATAATGCTTTGCAGAACTGTGATTTTCATTAGCAATCACCTTGGAGTGCTAAAAGGGACAAATGGCAGGATAAGCATGTTAAATAAAGAGGTGTTTACAATTCAGCCTTCTGAAGGTAGCATATAGTAGCTTCCAACTTCTATTTCTCCTAGAGTGAGCACAGCCAAATAATGTCTGGGGCCTGGGAGCAGCCCAAGGGAGCAGGAGTTGTTTACTCATGATGCAGAGTGTCCAGCTACAAGGAAAACCTCTTGTGCCAGAAGAGACACCTGTAATCATGTGTCACTGAACATCTACCTGACTAACACAGGTTCACAACAGATAGCATGAACTAGTTAGCTGAAGACTTTTCACTTTGATAGAAAGCCTTGCACACACCAAGAAGGCATCAGTTCTTCATTTGTAATCACATGTTGAGTGAGCAGCGAGCCACAGATTTATGGTCCAGTTTTGTTTTGTTCTGTATTTCATACTGGTTTTTATTAATTTATTTATAAAAGTCCCAAGTGAGAGTGTGGGGCTGTTTCTTCTTGGTTTTACAACATGACTTCATGAAGGATTTTTGTCTCAATATTTTTTTAAAAAGAGCTTGTACAAGAACTCCCTTCCTAATCCCAAAACATTCCTAGAAAGGCAAGGGACATTCCTTAGTGACTTGGTGTACATGTTTGCTTTGAGTAATATCAGATAAATTCCCATAGGGACAAATTTAATTGAACTGAAAGTCTTGCTAAGTCATGTAGTTAGTAGCTAGTAGATAAATAACTTCAACTCAGAGCTATTTGTTACTTGTTCTTAGTCTTTAATCACCCAATAGTAATTCCATAATTGAATTAAGGTACTTAACCATTCTAATGCAAATGGACTGGTTTATAGTTCTTCAATGAGTAAATTATTGCAGATCAGGTACCCATGATATCAACATTTTTCACTTCCAGTTTATTTATCTTCGTAGTAATCGAGCTAGGTTTTATTTATTCAAGAACTGGATGTCTTTTTATTTGTGAAAGGTGAAAAATAAAACCTGGGTGGCTTAATAAAATTGAACTCTCTGCTTTGTTTTCTTAATTAAAAAAAAAAATAATAAAAAATTCAGAAACCTAATGTAGAAATATCAGTAAGGCAGGAGTTAACTTCAAACAGGAGGTCAACCTCATTGCTATCTAGAACAAGGTATTTGGACAAACTACAAGCACCAGGGTTTTGATCTGAAAGAGGTGAAAATGTGGTTTCCCATAATTGGTGCTAATTAACTTCAATTAGCATTTGGTGAGCAGGTGCCCTTAGCCCTATAAAAAGAGGTGGTGGAGGGTTAGTGCTCTTGCTGCTGCTGGTTTATAGGACTGTTGAGGGCTTAGAGAAGACTTCTAAAACCGGGAGTAAAGGTAATTTGTTTCTGTTTAGCTGTTGTTACATTTAATGGCTGTCTTAACTTTGTCTCACAGAAGTAAAATAATGCAAGGGGAACTTTGTCAGCTACTCAGAGAGTTTATGGTTCTTGTTTAGGGAAAGCTGTACTGATAAACCAGTCCATATAACATTTTATGTTATATTGTAATTGTTTTGCTTACTTTTTTGTTTTGCTTTTCATTGGTTTGCTTTTGCAGTTCATGTTGTTAGAACTGAATTCTGCACCAAATATTAATCTGGTGTGTTTGGTTGTGTGATATCTGTTTGTAGATACATAGGGGGGAAGTTTGTCTATTCTCTGAGAGTTGCTAAGACTTATAATATAACAAGTCTAATTTAGATTGTTTTAGGGGATGGTAGCAAAGTACAGGTGCTTGTGCTGCTTTGTTTGAATCAAAGTAATAGGTAACTTCTGGTGTGAGTTCAAAGCCTCAAGGCAAAGTTAAGATACCCAGAGGGGAGGTGCATGGTATTTGTGTATTCTCTTATGCCTTTAAACTGAGGTGTTGTTATGGGGAACTCCTTGATGCATGAGAATTTGTGATTTTTGTCCTGTGGAGGCTTTCAGAAAAGGTAAGAAGTTTTTCTACATTCCAGTATCCGTTGTTTGTGTAGTCTCTTATTTTTGCTATCTCACAGGCTTCAGCCTGCAGGCTGGTGTAACCAAGAGGAGTCAGGTCTGAATTTCTTAAGGAATTAAGGAGAAACTGCTTTCACTTATTCTGAAATAATAGTTCAGTTTCCTTGTTAGAAGGAGGCAATAGCTCAACATCTTCCTTCTTCTATACTCACCTGTGTTGTAACTTCCTGCTAAATGGCTTGGACAAAGCAGTAGGAGGCTCTAGATAATGAACTTGTCAGGCTGTCAGCTGGCTGGTGGAGGTGAACTACTGGTGGGAGCTCAAGTGGTGGTTTTTTGCTCCCTTATTAGAATGACTTAGAATCTTCTTGCCTTGCTCCTGCTCTTGGGTGCCTGGATTCATAGCATACCCTTCCCTTACAAAGATCCATGTCATATGATTGCTTAATTATACTTGCCTGTACTAGGTCTACAGTGGCTAATCCAATAGAAGTTTGGAATGAGATTGTAAAGGCCTCTGCAGTTATTAGCTCCATCTATAATAACCTTACTTTTTAAGTTTCAGAGTTGAAAAAAATGTAGTTTCTGGCACTTGACAGTGACAAATACCAGACACCATGGGAGCTCAGAGCACAGAGTGACTTACTTGAAAGAGTTTTACCCGAGGTTAGAAATTAAGATTACCATCAAAGGTAGCTAATTGGGTTGCAGGGCATGTTTCCTGTTTAAGAAACATCAGATGTGCAAATCCTGCCATTAATGTGCTTGCCACATACTAACAATTAAAGATTTCACCTGAAAATACCAGACAATTGTTTGCATTACAAGAGGGAGCAAAATGGATTTTTTTTTTTTGCAGTTATGCTGGGAAGAAAATGATGGCTGGTACCTGATTAGGGTAACAAATGCACAGGGGCTGTAAAACTCTGTTTCTGCTTTGTCTGGGTATTCTAAATGAAGGGTTTAATTTGAAAATGTAGTTACAAATCTGGCTGGGCTCTAACTCTCGCTAACCTCTGGCTCCTTGACTTTCTGCTAATGAGGTGCTATTTATCAAACTCCGCTATGAACTGTACTTTCTTTAAAATGGTTCTGCTGGCAATATAATTATTTGATTCTAAGCCTGTCACCTTTGCAGTCTCTGATCATTAGAATTATCCTCTTGTCAGTTGCTTCCACTTTACAGTTAAAATACAATTTCTGTCTTGATAGGGGATGTGTTGGCTTAGCCCAGAATGCATTAGTAACAATGCCTTGAGTGTGTGCTCTTTCTTTATCATATATGAGTAAAACATATCTTAAATATATTCCTATAATCCGTCTAAGCTGGGAATTTTCTAAAGATGCTAGTGCTGTGATTTTACTTAAAAGTAGCAGAAACTTGTAGAGTGGGATGATGGGAAGTGGGTATTAAGCATCTCCCAGAAACATGGGATATTAGTTGTTAAATATTCTGTTTCAGCACATCTGTAACGTAGTGAAGATCAGTGTGGTGTAGTGAGGGAGGTATCTTTTTAACCATTGAAGGACTGAGGTTCTGAGCCAGTCTTATAATAATACCTACAATGAACAAACAGTCCAAGTACTTGTAAGCTGTGCTAATGAATGAGATTTTAAGATGTTTTTGGAGCAATAGCATAGGTTTAGACTTGATCCAGGAGGCTGCCTCAGTAGAGCTGTTATATCCCTACTATTTAGCCCCATTCTACCTCCAGTGTGGAACATGCAGAAAGGTGAAGAGTTAATGAAGCCTGGACAGCTGCTACTGAAGGGGCTAAATTAGAGCCTGACCTGCCCTTTGTGTTTCACCTGCAGGTTCAGGAGAGCTTAGCCAGGTGCCATAGGTTGGAGTGTCACAGCTGCTATTTTCTTGCACAGGAGTGGGAAAATTTTCTGGTTCTTCCTGGGATTGCACAGGAATGCCCTATTGGGCTATGGTGTGTCTTTTGGTATCACAGGGCTTTCCTGTTTTGTGGTGATATGGTAGAGAACAGGGGAAGTCTCAGTATTTCATAGTGATGAAAGAAAAGCAGCTTCAAAAAGAAATTTCTCAGGTCTCTTGTTACACAAGATCCTTGACCATGGGTTCTGTCTCTGCAGCTGAGTGAGGCTGGTGAGCCACCATCCATGTTATCCTTGTCAAAGCAAGGAATCCAGCCTCCTCTGGAATGGAGGAACTTGATATCTTTAAGTACCACAGCCTGTTCACAGTTACTTTGGCACCAATGTCCCTGAAGTACTGTTTAGTCACTTACATAGTTTGAACTGTGGGCAGATCTTTAAAAAAACATAATCTAAACCCTGACCTCATGCTGGTCAGGCCAGAATGATTTAGGAAGCTGCTCTTGCTCTGTTACCATCCTTCAGCTGAAGACCACAGTTAATGGGGGAGCTGTTTGGCTATTACCCCTTATGCTCAGCTGGGTTAGTTTTGGTGTCTCAAGCTGATCAGTGGCCTTTCTTTTCATTTCACTGGTATCTCTGTCTCTGCAAATTGGAATTGTTGGCACTAGCCATGAAAAGACATATTGCTGACACTGCTGGCATCTTGTGAGACACTGCTCTGCAGTGAGAGACAAGCTGCTGGAGGTCAGTGCAGTTTAGAAGGGAGGTGGGTAAGCAAACTCAGGTCTGCCCTTTCTGCATTGTGTCTGTAGGCAAAAGTCTGTATTCAAGGGTAGGTTTGAAACTCTGACACTGAGAATTGCATGCTTGTTGCAAGTCCTGGTATCCCTTTGCTAATTATCTCCATGCTTTACTTTCCTCAGTAATAATAGGCATGATGCTAATGATGATATCATGTACTGTTTGTGGCTGTTGCTTAGTGTAATTGAGAATAATGATAACATAATAATGACATAATAATGATAATGGTCTCATACTGCTGCTCTGTCTCTAGGCAGTGGAAGTAGGATGGGTTGTTCCTTGTCAGTTAACAAACAAAAAAGGTTGCTAGGGACCTGCAAGGGGAATGTAAAGAGTCTAGGAAAAGGGTTGTAAAAACCTCCTGAAAAATCTGATACAGTATGTTTAGGATTTGTCAAATATATTTTTGGGAACAGTAAAGACAGTTGTATTTAACCAAGCATTAGAATGATCTGTGAAAACAGATGTTCTCCCTCAAGGACAATGATGAAGCTTTAATTACAGGTAGATACAAGTTGAAACAAGAATAGAAACCTGCTGGTACAGGAGCCTTGTTTTGGTAGAGCTGATTTATTGTAGCTAACTGTGGAATACAAGTTCTAATGAAGATGAACCTTGAAACCAGGCAGGGAAATATATTGTTCTATGGTGCAACATGATACATTCAATTCACATCATGCTGGAAATTAAGCTTGATACCAATTGCACTTGTAATGAGCAGTTTGCCCTGTGATTTCAATGGAAGGCCCTGATGGTGATAACTACCTTACAAATGCCAAGAACACTTACCCCTATTTAGAGCAAATGGCTTCCTGGATCACATCAGTTACAGCCTGATGGAGATGCAGTGTGCCTGAAAGGAAATGAATAAATTCAAGTAGGTGATTATAAGTTGCTGCCTGTGGTAACTGTAAAGCAGAAGAATGACCTTAACTAAGGCAGAATATGGCGATTTATGGTCGGATTTTCTCAGTACTAAGAAGGCAGGCAACAGAGGCAGAGAATACTCCTGTAAATTTAACTGTAAGAAGTGTGCTGTATATATTAAAAAAAAACCCTCTGAAAGGTGGCACTCAAAGCAGAGTAACTACAACTTTCTGGTAATTAAGACAAGGTATGAAAATGTAGAAAATAAGAATTAGTCTTTACAAGCTTTTCATCTCTAATTAGTGTACAGTCTCAATCTGTTGCTGATGTAGCTCAGGTTTAAAGCAATTACTACTTTGCCTAATGATGTGCTTGAGCTGCTCTTACCTCTCTAGAAAGCACAACTGAAAGTCTTGAGGTTTTTTTTACTATTTTACTTGGGACAGTGCTGTGATACTCAGGGGGATGTGGGCATTAATTTTGGACCTCAAAAGCAGGATGGTCATTAATGCACTACTCTGCTGGTGCTGGGGCATCCTGTGGGGCAGTGATCAGGCCTCAATGTAGCACTGGTAATGCAGTCATATTGCTTCCCTGCCATGAAAAGCATGCTGTTCATGTAGGTGTACATACATAAAAGCTGACTCTTGGCACTGACTGACATAATCTAAGGTGCATGTTAGCAATGAAATTCAGAAGACCCTGTGAAGGAAACAAAGTGCACCAGTTGGGTCCTGAGAAGGGTTTCTATGCTGAAAATAGCAGGGAGGTCTGCATGATGGAGGATGATCAAGCAGAATCAAAACAACATCTAATTCCTCTTCTTAAAAAAAAATGGAAATGAAATGGAATAGAAAACAGTAATTAGAAATGAAGTTATATCATCAAGGAAGAAGAGAAAAATAAGATTGTTCTGAAAGCCGACCACACAGGAAGACAATAGCAGAATTTTTTTCTGTTGTCAGCATGATTAGGACAATGGGGAAAAAAGCATAAATAAGAATAATAGCTGATGGAGAGTCTTCACAGAATTCCATTCTAATCTCTTATATTTGCCCTAGTCATCTAGTTAAGGTTTTAATATTAAATACATGCCAGAGTACAGAAACAGATGTGTCAAAAAATTTTTACTTTTTAATCTTTGAGAAGCACTTCTCTCCCTCACCAGTTTTGTTCATAAAATCCTGGTTTCTGCACACCTTGTGTATCTGGTAAATATACATTGATATTTACCTACTGATTGAATTATGAAATAAAATAATCTGGAACAGTTCTTTCATTGAATCTATTTGCTTTTATAGATATGAGGATCAGAAAGTATTTTCAAGAATTTCTTGGTTTTAAAGTCATCTATCCCAGGGGAAATTAAGGTCCTCTAGGAAACAAGTGTCCGTGTAGTTTACATCAGTAGGTGATCTGTTGGGCTAAACAGTGTAACTAACAGCAAAGTGTTAAAGGCTGAAGAAGTACAGACATTGATCATGCAACTGGAGCTATTGGCAAAGTCGATTGCAAGGGGACAAGTGTCGTGTATTGATCAGATTATAGTGAAGAATCTGGGAAAATAATAATCTGTTTTTGGGTAATCCTGGTGTGAAGGCAAGAGAATTAAATGCTGTTTAAAATATTGCCATTTCCAGTGGTCTGGGATTCAAGACAGTTTAGTATATCATAGTTCTCCCACTGGCATTGGACAATGTTTAGGCAGCAAGATTGAGATCATACCTGTAATAACTCTGAGGGTACTTAAAACTCTTCCAACACAATCACTGCCTCCTCAGTGTGTGTGGTTCAGGCTGCAATACAAGATGCACATGAATTGCATCACCTGGCACAGCTCAAACCTCAACTGCCTGGCTATGGAGACCTCTTTGGATTTATGTTCAACTGTTTTCTTCTGAAAAGGCAAAACTGCTATTCTCCAAATCAGCAGCTCTGTGAGAATACAGGTGGACTGATTCTTCCCTGCCAATAGTACAGACCTAGCAATTGACTTCCAAGTGGTTGAAAATGGATTGTTATTTCTACTCCCACTGGGTTTTTCACAGGGTTTTCTGAGATGAGCTCAACTCACTGCTGTAGTAGCTGCCTGATCTCTGCTTCTAGCATGCATGTGCTCCTTTTCCATCAGAACTTGGTCTTTGTATGGTTTCAGGAGGAAGAGGACAGATAGAACCACTGCTACCTCTCTTCCAGCACAGCTGGGTGAGACTGCTGAACTTGCTTGCTGAAGCCAAAAGTTGGGGGAAAAAATTACTCTTAATTTAAATATTGTTTTTTAACTTACAGCAATGCAGCTTACAACTGCACGTAAACGGGTCTCTAGGCTGCATTTGTGCCTGTGTGTTTTATACTCCTTCCTCTTTCAAGCTACTCCTGTGCTGTTGTGTCCTGATTGCACCAAGTCACAGACCTACTTGAAATGAGCTGGAATCCCTTTTTGCCAGGGACTCTTAAAAGATGCTAAAATCCCAGGTGGAATTTTAGAATTCGTTACAACAGACTAAGACAAAAAGCCTGAGGTAGGTAGGAAAAGAATAATTGAAGATGAGAGTTGTCAGAGCAGTTTGCATTCCTGCACATCTGCATTGGTGTGTACTGTGGTGTATTCCTCAAATAACAGCTGACACTCAGCAATGGATTGGTCATTCCTAGAAATAAAAAATAGTCCTTGGTTGATTAGCTGTCAGGAGAATGCTGTTCTTTTCCAAAAGCTTCTGATGAGTATTTACACTTCACAAAATAAGATAACAGAATCAGGCTTGGCTATCATCTTTAGCTATTGCTATGGAGAAAGTTAAGGGTAATCTACCTCTAAAACAGCCCTGGGGGAATAGCATTTATTTCATCCTTTAATTTGTTTTCTTGATAAATACAAACCTTCATTTAAGTTGTAAACATGTTATTGCTGATGAAACTTATTTTTTTTTACTCTCCTCTGCATCTTATCTGTTGGCTGTCAGCCAGCTGTAGAGGTTACTTCAGTGGTCACAGCAAGTTATTTCTGATTTAGGACTGGTGGTTGTTTTGTGAGATGTACAGTTTGGATGGAAGCAAGATAGCAAGGCTTTAGATGAGAGCTGCCAAAAGCTGGAACATAGGCTTTTTAAAAGTAAACAAGGACAGTTCTTCCTGTAATGTCTTGTTTCAGGGAGCAGTAATCCTGAGGGGCTGAGGAGCTGTCCCACCACTGCCCAAGAGAGATTTACTTCCACCTCTGCCCTTTCTGTCTCTGGACCATATGTTCTTTGTTTGCTCAGTTGGTTCTTCCTTTGTTCCTGTAATTCTGCACTGGTTTCTCCACCTGCTCATTGTGAGAGATTAATTGTCTCTTCACTGAATTTTCTGTTTTTACTTTTTCTCCTGGCTGCACTTTCAAATGTCACTTTCTTGGAATTGCCAAGCACTGACTTCTTGAGCATTTGAGTCAAAAAGGCATGACCAAAGCAGGAGAAGGTGTTGGGGATGTGTAGTCCAAGCAGTTGCAGCATAGTCCTTTCAGATTTTGGAGTAGTTCGTCTTTTCATTTATGCTGGTTTAATTTCAGTGACTTTGCTCTAAGTGTTACCAGTTTCACTTCTTAATGTTTCAACTCTGCTGACAGATTGAAAATAATTGATTGTAATTGTTTTGGGTGAAATTTTCCTTAGCTGCTGTAAGAGGAATATGCCCAACTTGGGTGTCTTTATGCAAAAACATATGTTCCACAAATATTTGTATTAAAGCTTTATTCCCCAGCTGGAAGACAGAATTACCATTGGAAGATAACTGACAGGTGTAGGGCTAAATCAGCATTACCCTGTCAGGATACAGAGATAAATCCAGTCAAAATAGTCTGTTACTACTAAAAAGCTCCCCTCCATTCTACAACACAAAGTAATGCATATTCCTAATAGTACTGAGTGAGCTCTTAAGCAAGTAATTTCTTTTAAAATTCCAATTAGTGCTAATAAAGATGCCCTGTTGTATCCTGTAGCTGACAAGCGACAGTGACATAATTTGTCAGTGTGATGGAAAGAAGCCCCTAAGCCAGGGCAGCATCTTTCTGGTGTAAGATTCCCTAGTGCCCCTTTTTTGTGATATTAATAAACTCCTGCATTCCTGCCACAAGCAAGTCATTTGTAATAATCTCATAGATTTAAACAGCAAAGTGTATGTGAGCATTATCTAAGGAAGACAGGTAAAAACTGAGTCAGTTTATGATGTCCAGTGGCTTTTCTCTAGCACTGGTGGTACCAGCTGCTTTGGTACCTGCAGCCCTTGGAGCAATGCAGTGACTGCAGAAATTAAACCCCTCTCTGAGCAGTGTTTGTTAGGGAGTGGCTGCTGGTCTGTAACAGGATGAAAGATCTTTACCTGTTCCCTTAGTTGCTCTAATCAATGCTAGATCTGGACTTGGCCATTCTTCCCACTGGCACATCCTTGTTACTGATTGTGTCCTTCTGCTAGTGGTGTTTGATTAAGTGCTTGTCTCTGTCTTGCAAACATCCCCCTTTTGGCTTTGATCTGAGCCTTCATGCAGGTGTAAAAAGGACATGTTAGCAAACCTTTCCAAATGCAGTCAGAGTTGGCTGCTACAAATGTGCTTTCTGTCTCTGCCAAGCTGTAGGCAACCAGAGATGAACCAGCAAAGAGAAATGAGTCAAGCAGCCAACTGACTGGCCATGAATCTCCTTTTCCCTCCAGTTTACTTAGGTGCGTGACAGATGTTTACCTACAAAGATTTATGAGTAGATTTATTTAGAAAGATTTGATCTGGCATTTGAACTGTGTTCAGAATTAGGAACATTTCAGAGGAGAAGCTGATGAATAGGCCTGTTTGTTGAGTCAGGTAGGCTGAAAAGTAGTTTTAAGGTGTCAAATATTCATCTAGAAGAAACTACAAATGTAAGAGAAATACCTATTTGAGCTAGAGAACAATGCTGGCACAAACTTAAATGATGTTTAAGCTGGCACTGGATAAATTTTTATTGGAATTTGAAGACATATTTTAAACTAAGTGTTTGTTTAGCAGGCTTTTTAACAGAACTGAATTTTAGAAAAAGATGGCTGAAATCAGTCCTAGTCTACACAGCTCAGGTGACACCAAAGAACAGGCTGCTGTTTTTTCCAGGAGGTTGTGAGAAACTTGGACTGTCTTAAAACTCAGTGGAAGGTGCTGTTAAAATGAACATTTTAAAGAAAAACAGTTGAAAATACTGATGACATCAAGACTAGTATCTCCTGGTATATTCTATGGTTTAACCAAATGGTGTTTGTGTTGAGACAAACATTTCTTCCTCTGTAGTTCAGGGATCTTGGATGGAATCTTACCAATGTGTATTCTATTTGACAAAAATTGTATATCTTTATATAAATCAAAACCTGATATTTGCTGAACTTCCTCTCCACTCCAAAAACCCCCACTATTTTATTCATTTCAACCATCTTGAAGTTTCTCAGCTTTATGTTTTCATGTTTTCAAAGCTAATGTGAAGTCACATCTTTCCAAATTTTCAGCATATGTTAAAATGAGCTTATAATTACAAAGCTGGAGACTTTTATGGTAAAACAAACCCTTTCTCTGAAAAAAAAAGTTTTCCACACTTTCTATCTGGGGGTATGGAGAGGGAAAACATCAAGAAGCTGCCAGCCCCTTCTCCCTCCTGTCACAGGAATGAAGACCGATGGAGGAAATGAACCTGGTTTTATCAACCCTTATGTACAGTGTGCCAAGTTAAGAAAAGTGTTTTCCAAAGGAAAATTATTCACTGAGATTTGTTTTTTCTAACCTTCATCCATCACCCCAAAAGACAAGGAACAAATAAAGTCTGAGGTACAAATATCAAAATAATGTCAAGAGGATGTTCTTGCGAAGCAATCGGAGGGAGGCTTTAATATTTTTCATATAGATTATGCTGTATGTTGATTAATATCACTTCACTCACAGATGTGCTGTGGTTCCATCAGATGTTTTATTGCCTAAGGAGGGAGTTGCAGATAGAGTTCACCTGTCATCTTTTCAAAATTTATTTAAAGAGGGAAAACAACAACACTTCCCCAATGAGCTGCAAATGCTGAAGTCTGTTCCACATTCCCTGTCATTACAGGGAGCAGTCAGTCCCTTACCAATCATTAGTGTTCTTTAAGTACAATGACATTGTCTTACATTTTCTTAAGAAACTTCATTTTCCAAGGTCCCAGGTACTGAATGGGCTGTGGGAATGAGTGCCACCCTGGCTGGAAAAGATATTTCCTGTAAACCAGAAGCTGGGCCAGGAGGCATGTTTAGATCAGGTGGGGAGGGAAGTGAAAACAGAGCAAGGAATTTTGCAGTGGGAGAGGGAATGGAAATGGAGAAGCAGCAGGAAGGAGCTCTACAATTTGGTATAGATCTTCTGGATCACATGCTGTAGTGGTTAATAAAACAGAAGTTGTGCACAATTATGAGACCAGAAGACAGACACTTAGGGTTGGAGTTTCTCAGAGCTATCTGAGTTCATTTAGTGAAAAACTGATTAAGCTCACTTTGAAGTGGGTTGAGGCTATCCCAGGATGATGGTTTTTTTTGTAGAACAAGAAGGTCTGAAATAATTCTTAGAGTTTACAAAAAAAGTCAAGGATCAAACTTCTTGTAACCTGTTGCACTTGTGTTTTAGAGAATAGCCAGATTGAGTTTCTAGGAAGTTTAGCTCCTTGGGCAGCCCAGCATTGTTCTCCATTGTGCCTTCCTACACCTGTACACACACCAGTGGGAAGTCAAACTGGATCCTGTTAGACCTTCCAAGGAACTGTGGGGCTGACTGAGGAGTTGCTGTGGGCTTGAGGATTTATGACTGAGAAGGAAAAAATCTTGTATTTTAAAGTAATATTGCTGGCCCATGCTAAACTTGTATGTTTATTACTTTCACTGTTTTCCTTGTTTCTGAAACAAGTGACTTTTGTAAGAGTAATTGTCATGAAGGTGAATATGGCAGCTTCCTTTATAAGCCCTTTTCAGGAGATTTGGCTCCTGTAAGGATAGGGAATCAATGAAGATACTTTATGTAGGATCAGCACCTCTGGTTGTTGGTTTCCTCTAGAACAAAATTACCAGCTAGTTAGTGAATTATTCCATTTCAGAAAGGAGTAACCACAGATGATTACACTAAAGTGAGGGAGAAAAAAAATGCATGGTTCCCTGACACCTGCGAATGGATAAGCCAGAGAACTTGGTATTTCAGAAGTAATACAAACATCTTCCTCAGCTGAACCTTTCTCCATGTTCCTATAGCTGGTTTATCTTGTCAGAGAGATAGCCCCTCATTGTAGGCAGAGAAAACAAAATTGGTTTGTTCACAAATAGTTTCCTTGCTGTGGAGTCTCTAATGACCTCAAGTGGTCAAGGGCTTGATTTATAATCTGCAAAGCTAACTTCAGAATTCAAATAATTATCATAAAGGACTACAGAGCCAAGGCAAAATATTAGGTGAGAAGGGGAAAAGGGCAGTATGAAAAAAATGTGTGTAAATAAATGGCTTGTCATAGATATAAATAAGAAGAAATTAATTTTTTCTCACCAGCAAGGTGAGGAATCACTGAAGCTGCAGATATTCATGTTCCTTGTTCTCACCCAAGGCTTTATGTGAAAGTGAGTATACATATGTATGCAGCTGGATTTATAGACTGCCTTCCTATGGCAATTGGGGGATTAAATTATAGTTGCTCCAGTGGAAGGTAGTGTTTGGCTGGGAATTGGTCATGCTTCCAGTCTGTTTGCTTTAGTTGGGGTTTTGTTATTTTTCTTCCTCCTCCACGCCCATCTCCATCTGTGAGCTCACTTGCATCCACCCTTTAGCTTAAAATGTAACCTCTTGAGAAAATACAACTTGGCCAGGTTGCTTTCTCTGAAAAAAAAGTCAGTTTTTCACACTTTCTATGTGGGGCTGCCGAGATGGAAAGCCAAGAAACAACCAGCCAGTCCTCCCTACTGTCACAGGAATGAAAACCAGTGAAGAAAATGAGCCTAGCTGCTTGCTGTAAGACATGTTTCCAGACCAAGCTGGTCTTTAGGGACTGTGGCACTTCATCCACAAGGAGTTATCTCCAAGTGGATCCACTTCCCATCAATTTCTGATGCAGCTGTGGCCATGGCAGGAAGACAAGCCACAGAATCACACGAGGCTGCTTGGAGTCATGCCCTTAGTAACAGTTCAAGGCATGCACAGAAGTGCATTGCTGTCATCTAGTGATGAACAATGACAGATTTGCTGTTGCAAATTAATTGTCATAGCTCATGCAGCTGTTACCAGGTTTGCCAGCCAAGTCTGGTATAAAAAGAACAAAACTGAGCGCTCTGACAGATGCTTAGGTCTGGATTGTGACCAGTCCTGCAAGAAAGAAGCCCACCAACCTTTCCTCTCTTATTATCTTTCCAGTTGGAGTCTAAAAGAGTGCCTGGGGGAAAGCTGGGAAGAGACATCACTACCAGGTTTCACAGCTTCACTGCAGCACAAGCCACCAGTACTTGCAGTCCCTGAGCTGGGCCATGGAAGGCTGCAAAAGACATCAGGGGCTTTTGTACATCCTATGCTAGAGGCAGCAACTGTACTTAAATACCTGCCTACCACCCAAGGGAATGCAGAATATTAGCATTTTCCTTGCCTGTTTGTACAGGAGCAGTGGCATAGCACATTAACAAGAATCTGTGGGAATTATCTGTGGATGTGGCAACTGCCAGCTTCTGCCTCCATCTGGTCAGAGCCTCCTGCTAGCATCCTGACCTCTAACAGTATTCCAGAGAAAATTCCTTCACGTGTTAGGGGGAGGAATAATGTGTTCTATCTCTTCCTGCCTTAAAGCTTTTGTCCTAATGCCTAGTCACAAGAAAACTGGCTTAAGACCAGAAAGTGGAGATTTAGTGGCCCTTTGAGACCTTAGGGTCATCTGCACTATTCCACAACTGTCTGATGTCCACTCCCTCTTCAACTTTGGCTTCAGCCCTAATGAGCATCCAGTGGCCAGTGAATTTCTAAGCCTAATTATATGCTGTCAAAGTGCCTGCATGAAGGTTTTGAATTTTTTTTTCAATCTGCCATCTTGCAGCTCTGATTCATTTTGGCTACCACCACGAGCTCTAGCATTGATGTATGCTGGCTGAAGCCTCAAACACAGAGGAGTCTTTTGTTCTCCCCTGCATATCCAATTTTTTGAAGTATGGTTATGATGATAGTATCCGTGGGCTCTCAGGCAAAAGCCAGCCTGTCTTGAATCCTGGCTGAAGGAAAACTCAGCACCTTCAGATTTATGGCAGTCAAACTCTTGTGCCCTAGACATCAGCAGTGTAACACAAATCACATCCAGGAGGCCTAGAAAAGCTTTTCCTTTATTAAAAATCTGATGTCTGCTGATATTCTATTTTACAGGGGGATTATCTTTTTGTGAGTGTACCCTTATTATAGCTCTTCCTTGTTTATTAGCACCATATCCCAAGGTGGTAGGAAAATAACTATATCAGTTCTCTTGTCTTTCCTTCTATGATTATTATTTTCACAGGGACTCTCTGAGATTTGCCTTGTGTGAAAGGTGACCCTCACAAAGAAATGTGAATAAAAACCTGATGAGACTCTAATGCTGAGCAAGGTCTTAGCTGGTTTTTACTACTTGATATAACAAAGGAGAGGTTGGCACTTTTCGTGGCCTCTCCATTCTCTGCGATCATGTGTGATTTTCATGTTCTGTGAGAAAATGGTGCATTTCTCCTCAATTAGTAGATACTGAGAACATGCTCTGCATTATTAGATCTGCTTAATCCATGCACCAGAATCCTAAAATTAAGCCCTTATAACCAGTGCTCAGCGTTACTGGGATTTAAAGACTGGGGAGTTCTCTGCTTTTGATCCATGACTTGAATGAACTGCTGGGAATCTAGATTGTGAGAACTTTTTTCTTAAGTACTTTTTTCTTTTTGCAACCCAGGTATTTATGTCAAGTTTTATATCTAGATACTAGCTCTACAAAAGAGCTTTCTGTGCCTTCTGCTGTGTTGTCTATTGTTCCTATAAGGTTACCTTCCAGTTTCCAGGTTTCTTATTTTCATCTGTTTTTTACTGTCATAGCTGGCAGCACCTCCTGACTGAGTAACTCCAACTGCACACTGGCTTCTGGGGCTTGAGATCTATAGGCTGGGAGTGGAGACTGAAGGAGGGAATTGATTGTAGAACAGCTATATAAAAATAAATCTTAGAAAGTTACAAACATAAATCTGTCAGAGGAGGAAATAATAATCTTCTTCCATCTTGTGTGGAATCTCATGTTCTTTATTGAAATGAACAAAATATGCTTTGCTTCAAGGTCTTCTGCTTGATAACTTATCCTCTGTATGCTGTTATCCCTTTTATCTTGTTTAAGCTTTCTTTTTATTCCCTGTGTTCTCAAGTGTACATCAAGTTCTATTGTTTGTTTAACAGGGAGACCCTTGTGTGTCCCCTTGATCAATTTTAAAATTTCCTCTGCTGCATTTTAATGGAGGCAAGTACCTGTCAGCTGAAAATATCTTCCCTGTGATAAAGTGATTTGGGGCAGTATAAAAGGAAGGGATAGAATGTCTTGTCTAATCCACTTCCCTTTTTTATCTTTAATTGAGTTTCAGCAAGAAAAGGTTGACATTACTTAAAATAACTGTTGCAATGACAGCCTTCTGGGGCATGTGATGAAGCCAAATATCCACGGTGTACAACAAATTCTGGAAGACCAGGACACTAGTGGTGAAACATGTTTATACCTTAAAGAACTGTTACAACAAATCACCTTCAGTCCTGCAGAAAACTCTGATGTTCTGAAACTTTTTTCTCTCACAGATGAAGATATCAGGATGGAAACTTGTGCTGATTTTGAACACTCAGTAACTGGTTTTTTGATAACATGTTGTTTGTCAGGGCTCTCTATGGAAGCAGAACTTTCCTGTGTTTCAAAGCTAGCATAGTATTTGCTTAAGACCCAAAAATTTTCTAGATTTTTTTCCCCATTTGCAAAATTGTATCCAAATCATTGGTTCCTTTCAAAATACTAGAGGCTAGATGGGAAAACTTACTTTTGTGGTCAACTTAATATTTGAACATATCAATAATAACAGTCTGTAGAAACATGATAGTGTTTTTATTCCAGGATTCCTCTCAGTGAGAGACAATACATAAATATTAGGCCAAGCTTATGGATCATGTTCCGAGTCTCAGCTCTGTAGGAAGGAGAACAGTGTGCTTCCATATGGTGTTGGTTTAGACCTGATATCTAACAGGGACTGAAGTCATTAGCTATTTATCTGGAGATAAGTGCTCTCCACTTGTAGTTTCAGGTATAGCTGCTTGTGAATTCATCAAATTATAATCAGGTGACATTGGAGTCTGTTTTTCCAGTACCATGGGATTTAGCATTTGATAAAAATTTCCCTGAGTTTAATTTTTTTTAGACCATCAAATGAAATAAGATCTTTGTAACTCCTCATACTCTGGAATTTTTTTAAAAGATAAGCTATGTCAATTGATTTATTTAAAAACCAAATGTTTAGGTCTCAGCAATTGTAAGTGGGCTTAAAGTTTATAAGAGTTCAAATAAAATAATATTATAATAAAAATCCTGTGTCTGGAAACTTCAAAATTGGCATTCAAGGCTGACATCTGTGTCTGTACCTAGCTTCAATGAGGAGAGGTGAGGACAAATGCTCTGAGAAGCCTTGAAGATTGGAGCATCCAAGTAAATGATAGGATCACAGGACAGAAAACTTAATACTTTGTCTAGAGGGGAGAGAACTTTTCAACTAAGACTTGAAAAGACAGGTTAAAAAAAAAATAAACATGCAGTAGAAGATAAGTCTTGCCCTGAAAATTTGCTACTAAATGAAAGATGATGGTGTGGAAAATAGTGAAGGAGTGACACAGCAGGACACTTGATGGAGAAGCCCCTCCAAAGCCTTTGGAAGTAAAGCAATTTCAAGCTTTGGCTCTTGGTAGAATAGAAAGCCAATATGTGTCATGTGATGGCTGTGTTGTGTAAGGGTGAGGTGATCTAAATCTTTGAGGAAATTTTCTTTGGAGCACTCCTTGTGGGTGAAGTTATCTCAGCCAGCTGCTTTAATATCTGCTGTAAAGTGCACTTCTTGCTAATCAGCCCTTTCTGTCCAGGGGCTGGAAGTGTTTACAGAACATGCTTCACCTTTTTGTGGTGAGAGGAAGCAGGGTGGGAGGTGTGATCCAACAGTGAGGCTTTCTCTAGCAATGGAGATGTGCTGCCCCAGCTTGACAGAAAGCATCTTAAAAACCTGGAACCTTTCTGTACTGTTTTCAGAAGTTGCCTATATTGATCCCTTCTGCTTCCCAGCAGGTTCCAATGCAGCACTGGCTCTGTGGGAAGCCCCAGTCGATAGCTCAGTGCCATGGTCTGACAGTTATTTACTCAGCAGCTCATTAGGGTGGGGAGAGTTGATTACACTTCCTGTAATGTCACTATTGACTGGCAAACTGCTCTATGGTTTTGTTGGTTTTTTAAGCTACCTGGTAATGAAGGTGCTTGAAACAGGGGAGAGATTCTTCTAAAAGCAGAGGAGATTCATTCATGGCAAGACAAAAGATTTAGCCGTGATAAATTGCAAATAGAAGAAGGGAGGGGGTGGCAGCTCAGTTCTGGGTGAAATCAAGTTCCTAATTTGCATTAATGAGGCAGGCAGGACAGGAGCTGGCTGTGCAAGCCAGAATCCCTGGCAGTCAGGAGTCCTCATCCTGTGCTATTGATTGTGGTGGGAAGAAGTGAATTTAGTTTGAGGTCAATGGTTGTGTGGCACTGACTGGTTTACTTGTCCTGACACTTGTCCTGGTAGGGCTCCAGCATGGCAAAGGTACTTTAGGGAGCCTCACTGAGCAAATGTGTAACTTGCAGTTCCTGAGGAGTCTTACAAACTGCTGGTGACTATTAAAAAAATGAACAAGACCACTTTTATTTCCCAGGAGTGTCCTGCTATTATGATCTCCCAAGAGTGAATGCCAAAAACTTAAAACTTTTCCTAGTTTTTGGATTAGTTTTGGTCAGTTCAAGTGAACTTGAAAGGCTCAGCAGCTGAAGAAATCCAAATTTAAAATGGGGTGTACACACTTTTATTTTAAAAGATAAGCATAATTACCAATTAGAACAAGTTGCTAAGTAATAGAAGGCTTCTTCCTCTCCAAGCCTTGGAGAAATGCAGCCTGTTGGGATGGTTTTGGTTTAGCTTTAGGAGAACACAAGTCATTTGGCCACTGAAGGAGTAACTGAATAAAATTGTGCCTGTTTTACTAATAACGGGAGAAAATAACACCTGGAATGAAATTATTTCCATCTTGCCACTTTTCAGGAAAACTGACCATTTTTTATTGGAATTTTCTCTCTCTCCTTGTAGAATTGGAAGAGGACTAGTAGATGTGCCTTCTGTGGGTGAATGTGTCCTCATCAATTGTTGTGCAGCAGCATCACTTGCCCACAAACAGACTGATTCCATCAGAATTCATGACCTGAGATGGAAATTTACTACATCAGCTTTGACATCTCTAGTTCTATGGCCTGAGAAGTGTTAGCAGGGGATCAGAACTCAGTACAAGTAAAACTGATCATTTTTAATAACTGATAACTGAGTTTCCAAGGCTACCAGTAATGAATTTGTTATAAGCACTGAACTTTTGGTCTAATCCAGATTAATGACTAATGATTACATTGAAATCCCTACCTGAAGACTCTTGTTCACCTCCCTGGAACCTTTGTTACACAACATGTAAGCAAGGGCTGCACCCAGTTAGGAACCATGGGATTTATGCACATGTTTGTGCTCCTTGGAACAGCAGCCTCATTCTTCTGCTGAGCCAGCTCAAGCAGACCTATAAACCAGGGCTGTGGTTTTCTTGATTGCTTACCAAGTTGCTGCTTTTTCAATTGCCTTTAGGGAGTGTTTTTATAATTTTGTACCTTTATGGCATGAAACATTAATATTTGAGACTGACTCTCCTTGATTTGATATGATCTTGCTTTTTTTAATTCACTTTCTGTATAACTCTTGGGATGAGCAAGTACCTTATCTTCTGGGGAGTGACTGGAATGTTGGATCCAGACTGTTCTAAATCTTTTGTGAAGCAAAGCACTCCAAGAAGCTAAAAAAACTAATTTATGAGAGCTATTCAGAAGAGGAAAAGTGTCAAGAGAAGTGTTCAGCCTTTGCATTGATTTTGCTGTAGCTGCTTGTGTGCTGAACTTAGACTCATTGCCTGAAAAACTGTCTCCTTTGCAACTCTTCTCCAAGTATGTGTTTTGTATTTTTTATTATAGGCTTTTAAGAACTTTTTCTTTTTTTTCATTGCCAGGGAAGAACCAGTTCTCCCATTGTAAGAACTAAATGGCACAAAGAGCTTTTTGTAAAGACATTAACTACAATGCTTACTCACTGGATATTGTGAAATATTGCAGATGGCTGATTATTGCTCATCTCAAATGCAATCTTTCAAAATGAGACAGTAAGCTATAGAAATAGGCAGGTTTGTTGCTAAAACACTTGAAACTGACCCAGCAAAAAAAGCTGTCAGTGGAAACCTCTCCATTAGTTTCAGTAAGTCCTAACCAGGCCCCTGTAACAAAGCAGCATTTCTGAAACATGGTGCAGGGATAACTAATTTGTGGAGAGCTGGCCAGCAAAGAAGGAGTTGATTCTGTGAAATATTTATATAACCAAACTTGTAAAGCAGCATTGTTTGTATTTGGAGCCATTGTATACAGAAGTTCTTGTCTATTGATGCACTGTGTTTTTCTGATGGTTAAAAAAAAGTCTATATATTCAAAGCTGTGTATCTTGCCAAAGGGGGAGGAGGTGTCTTGGAGAACAGAGATTTTTCAATAACATAAGTCCTGTATCAAAGTGTGTGAGCTAGTGCTGGAAGCTGTGACAAGGCTGCAATGTTGCTGCCTTGGAGTGGTGCTGCAAGCTGTGCTGGTCAGAAAACTTACTTTCATTTTTACTTGTTCTCCTTTAATACTTTGAAATGCAAAATACCACTTCAGAGCACTTCAGGAGTGTCCTGATTGACATGACAGAATAAAAGCCCCATTCTTGGGCACTGTCAGCAGTGAAGCTGGAGGGGCACAATCAGTGGCTGATCAATCATAAACCCACTTTGCGTCCTATCCTAATTATTCTTTGATCCCAAGATCATCTTGCCAAGACTCATTTAAGGCAAAAAAAGCTTGAAAAGTAAACCCAAAGCAAAGTTCTGTCTTTTGGAGAAGACATGAAGGGAACGATTGAGAGTGTGAGGTAACAAAAGGAGCAACTGTGGGGCTGACAGCACCATGACACTGTTTGTGTGGTTTGTTCACTCTGTACTCTGTAGATTTTTGAACAACTATCAACCCTTCCTTCTTCCCACTTCTGTTTTTTGTGCCCTCTTCTTTCCTCTTCCAGCAATTAAATGGAGATCAGTGCCTGGAGCTTGCTGCTAAGCTGCTCTGCTTAGGAATGGTAACACTTACTGGTGAGAAAAAAAGTACAAATACAGCATAGTTCTGTGTATGGTGGGCAGAATTCTGGTCTGTCACTTTCCCACTGATCATTTTTACTCATCTTTCTTATTTAGTTCAGCATGACCTTTAGTTTAAATGAAAGTAGTGTAATACTTTCTAGGGGAAATGTCTTGTGAGCTTCAATGCTATAGAAAAAGCAGTAGTTTCTCTGGGAAAGCTTCACAATTTAAGATCATCTTTGGGAGCATCAGATGCTTCAGTTTTTCATGGCTTCTTTATCTCTTCTCTGAGTACAAATATGAGAGAATGATTGTAAATGCTCTGGGGTAAAATAATAGAAAATGCCTGGGAAAATTAAATTAGCCAGATAATTACAGTCAGCTTGTCTGGAATGCCACTGGATGCACACAATCAACTTATTTGGAGGAATAAGTGGTAGAATTGACTAATGCCACAAACTGAGCTAAACAGTTGTGAACAAAAATCAGCAGTTGGCCAGAGAGGACTATTACCAAGAAGGGAAAACCTCTTTCCAACAGCAAAGAGCCAGCTGCTTTTGCTGGATGCACTCAACTAAGTACGTGGGAGCTGCAAAATCTAGAGATGGAGTGAATTGGGAATCTAATCTACATGTTGCTGCACTGTGTGTCTCTATTTGGAACCTTCAGCCATACAGCTCCACTGGTGGCAATACTTGTCAGGTTCACTTCATGAGAGAGAGTTCTGCTCACCTGTTTTATCCTGGGATAAACCATTTCTGTAGCAAATGCAGTCCTCTTCTTAAGAACCTCTTATAAATTCCCCTTTGAAGGTTATTTCTGTCATTTTCCCTTAAATACTATTATTTTCAGTAGAAGGTGCTACTTTAGCACCAGTCAGAAGGACAAATGGATTGCTCAAGAATTGGGGTTTCAGTAATTTTTTCAAAAAGTGAGATGCTGCCAAGCAGATAAAAAAAAACATGTTGCACTCCTTGTTGAGGCTGTATGAGAGGAAATAAAAATCCATGTTGCTGCAACCCTTCCTCTTTGCCATGGGTGTGCAGATCTAATACTTGCAGGGTCAAAGTGCTTGAATTGTTCCCAACCTGCTGATGAAGTCAGGAGGAGTTTGTTCATTTCCATGCCCTTTGAAAGTGGCTGATAAGCACATTCACTAGAGGTCTGCAACTCTGCACTTATCATTGTGTGCATTCTCTAAAGAAATTATTTCTATTAGCCTTTTAAAGGAGGAGGGTTGGGCAAAGTAGTCAGCATGCTGATCAAATAGGCAACACTTGCTCCAATGCTTTTTCCCTGAAGCAAATATGACCTCTCTATTGTCATCACTCAACTTAAAGAAAAAACAGCTCAGGTTTCCCAATCAGACCTCAATTTGTAACTTCTCTTCTGGGCTCTCAGTAATTTAGATAAAAATTCTAGCAAGACTCTGAGAATTTTGGCTTTGTGAAGGTGCAGTATTTAACCATTTTCATATGAGTTATTTACTTCAGGGAAAAATGTTTTGCTTTAAGTCAGGATTATTCTGAGGGTTTACATAAATAGTCTAAGTTGTCTTCTAACCAAAACTGATTTTTTTCCTCACAAATACTGGCATTGGGTTGTCTAAATAGATTTGAAGAAGCCAGCACAAACATGGAGGTTTTGGTACCCCTTTAAGACTTTCTTTTGAAAGCTGCTGAAACCAAAAGAAGAGAAGGGGGTGGATCATTTGCCCAAGGGAGGACAAAAAAGAGAGAAGGTTCTAAGCCAAGCAAACTTTTAAATTGCTGATAAATGACTATTTTAAAAAAGGGAAAGCTTGTGCTTTGAAGAGCAGAGCGCTCATGGTTAGAATTGGGATGAGGGGTTGCAAAGGATCTGCCACTTCTGCATCTTTTGCTCTCTGCACACTGTAGAGGAGGCACTGGGTTGTGTCAGACAAAGCATTGCCTTGCCCTGAGCAGCTGTTCCACAGGCAGAGCTTGAGTTCTGCATCTCTGCAGTGTTTTGATGCTTCTAATGTGCCTGTGACAGTGAGCACCACGAGAGGGCTTGTGAACAATTTCAAACCATATTGCACTATGAAGTATTTTTCCTGTTTCATTTGTAGCTTCTGCAGGATAAAGAGTACTTTAAGCACAGGTTAAAATGTAGGCTTCAAAGCATGACCTCTCTTGTGTTTGGTACAAAGCGAGCAAAACCCACTTAATGCTGAAGCAGTTTTTACTCAAGACCACTGGACCTTCAGCACTTTTGACTGATAAGCATGAAGAGAATTGGGTAAGCAAATAGTGAGGCTGCAGGTTAACAGGCAGTTATTGTCTGCCACCATGAAGGCAGCTATAGAAAAATTCTGAGAACCCCAACCATCCCAGTTGCCCTAACTCTTGAACAGCTCTAGAGCTCCCCCATCCAGGGAACCATAGTCCCCTGTGCTCTAAACACACTCAGGTGCTGCTGGAGGATGCATGTGTGTGTATCTCCAGTACCAGGCTCCCTTCACCTTTCACACCTCCCCTCATTCCCAGGCCAGATTGGTAGTGTTCCTCAGGTGTGTTCTTTGCCCTGCTCCTTTCTGCAGCCAAGTGTGGTCCGTGCCTGGTTAGCCCAGAAACTGCTGGCTCTTTTTACTTACACAGCACAGTTTCCCTTCATCCCAAACCTAATAGCACTAGAAATAAAACCAAAACACTAGCTCTAATTCCAAAATCAAGGTGCTTTGATACATGTGAAAAGACTGGGGCTGAAAGGCAGACTGGAGTGCTGGCATTCAAGACTTTTTTAGCTCATATGTGAGATGGATGCAGGTCAGCACCTTACCTTACCTCACCTCTTACTGTTATCACTCATGCCTGCCAAGGGCAATAGCTTACTTCTTATTGCCCTGCTGGAAACAATTTTGGATTGAATCTTGCAGGTGGCAGTGATGCTGCTGGATAAGTGAAGGATAAGGCTGAGCAGGAGGATTTATTAATGGACAATTACTAGGACATGAAAAGTAGAACAATCTGTTCTGATATAGTAAAATGAAGTGTTAGGTTTGGGGAATTTCAAGTGTTGCAGAGATGGTTTTACACATTGTGAAGCAGTACTGTAAGTAAAGCTCAGGCTGAGCTCACCAGAGAAGGCAGGAGCTACCAGCTCTCCCGAGTTTCAGCTTGTGTTTGATGCTCTGGGGAGAGAAGAATGGGTTTGGAAGAGGAACATGGACCAAGTATGAAAGGCTTAGTCCAGACTGAGACAGGATATAAATGGGAAAAAAAAATGCTGCAAGGCCTTGTGCAATACAGTGTTTAAGAGCAAAGTCTATTAAACTTGCCTGGTAGGTCAGTGAGAAGGCACGCTGGGCTCATCTCACTGTTGTCATTAATGGGGTTGAGACAAGGGAATAAAATCTTTACTGGCAAAGTATCCTAAATGACTTCAGTCTTACTAGGTAAACTTAATATCTGACCTGTGAAACATGTGCAGCCCTTCATGCTTTTCACAACTGACCCACAGAGTGTATCCAGATGGTCTGAAAGTGGGGATTGTTTCATCATCATCAAAGGCCTCATAGTTTACATCTTCCTGCCTTTTTTCTGATATAGTGAGAACTTCAGCTTAAGGTACTCAGGAGAACTCGTGGCAGAATGGAAGTAATGGGTATTCAGAAGCTTATCAAATAAAATAGAAGTTAGTTTATTTTTTAAAGTGTCTGGCTGGAGTTCTTATATGTAGGTGTAGAAACTGTAGCATCAGGAAAACATCATCTTGTGCACACACTGAGGATTTGTGCTGCACCTATTTGTGCAAGTCTGGTGACTTCCTTGATACAGCAAAGATGTGGAGCTGTTGGAGCAGGTCCAGAGGAGACCACCAAAATTATCAAAGGGGTGGATCACCTCTCCTGTGAAAACTGCCTGGGAGAGTTGGGCTGTTCAGCCTAGAGAAGGTTCCAGAGGGACCTTATTGCAGTCTTTCAGTACTTAAAGGGGACTTGAAAGATGGGGACAGACTTTTTAATACACCCTAATACAACAGGACAAGGGATGATAGGTTTAAACTAAAAGAGGATAGATTTAGACTAGATATTAGGAAGAAACTTTACCATGAAGGGTGATAAAACACTAGAACAGCTTGCCCAGAGAGGTGGTAGATGCCCCATCCCTGGAAATGTTCAAGGTTGAAGGTGTCCTTGCTCATTGCAGAAGGGTTGGACTAGATGACTCTTAAAGATCTCTTCCAGCTGCCCCAATCTAGGATGCTATTCTGTGCTGCTGCCTTGTTTCACAGGATTACTTTTCACTCCTAAGAAGAAAATGTTCATTTTCTGCTCCTTGGGACCAGAGTGAGTGATGAAAATACAGGCAGGACAGGAAAGAACCTGAAAAACACAGGCCCAGATCTTTAAAGATACTTATCTAGGAATTTAACTCCTATCAGAGTGTGCAACTTCATTGTTGTTAAAGTTTTCTGAGAGAGAAACTTCCCTGGTTTTGTGTGAGAGGTGATTCACATTCAAAAATAAACCATCTCCTGTAAAGATGTGTATTACTCACATTTTGTGACAGCATAAACTGATTAAAAAAAACTTGTTAAAAGGATTTTCCAGATCCAACTTTACTTTTTGCATCTGAACCTGTAGAAAATCAATCACAGCAGCTGCCAGGGATGATGTGATTTACAAATGTAGATTGCAGGGAGTGTGAAAGAAAATACGGTTTTAACCTGTGCAAATACCCGTTTTGGTAGTGCAGCCTGTTTTGTCATAGGAGACATCCAAAAACTGCAACTTAAGCCCAAACTCTGCATGGGAGGGGAAGTTGTTATGAGAAAAGTTATGGAAAGAGACCTCAATGTGGGAGCTCAACTCATCTGAAGTGCTTTGTTTCTGGATTATCTCATGGACTGATGCTTTTAAGCATGCTGAATTATAAGTATTTAGATCCAGTGACTTCCTTGCCCTCAGAGAGGACAGCTCAACATCATCAAGGTTGGAAATGGCCTTCAAGATCATCAAGTCCAGCCATCTGCCCTACAACCCCTAACCATGAAACCATGTCCTGAAACATCACATTGACCTGTTTTTTGAGCACCTCCAGGGACAGTGCCTCCACCACCTCCCTGGGAAGCCTGTTCCAGTGCCTCACCACTCTGAATAAATTTTTCCTTATATCTAGTCTGAGCCTCCCCTGGTGTCACTTGACCCCATTTCCTCATGTCCTATTGCTGGTTGCTTGTACCAAGGTCATCATTCTTTCCTAACACTCTGCTGTCTACAAACCACTTTTACTGTTCTGAAATTTTCAATTTTCAGGGTCTGTTGGGTTTGTTGCCTCATTAGGTTTCATGACTCATTGTTTGGAAGCAGTGTCCTGGATTCCATCCCTCAAAGTGAAATGTTCTCCAAGTTCTAAGCATTCTTCTATGGAGCTGTCTTTTAGAATTTGCTGCTTCATTTTCTAAATCAAAGCACAAACTCCAGACGTTTTCCAAATTATGGAGCTGAGCATAGCAAAAAAGCTCCTTATTTTACAGGATGTACCAGTAACCAACCCAGTGTATGAAGAATACAGCAAACAGAACTAGCTGATACCTAACAGGTTTAACTTCCAGGCTCCATCTGTTACTTCTTACTTTACATCCTTGGAGTCCTCAGAGTTGTTTGAAATTAAGAGCCCCTTTGAATGCAGCTGCTCGGTGCTTTCCCCTGATCTTTGATATCAAACTGAGATTTTACAAATCATTAGTTCTAAGAGGACTTTTACTGTCTTGAAAGCAAAAATCAGAAAGGCATTGAGCATTGTATCTCAAAAGAGTGGATGTTTATGTACAGAAAGCCTCTCTTGTGTGTTTTATAGGTATTTTAGAACATTGAAGTGCTTCAGTCTGATAGAATAAAAAGTCTATTAAATATAAATAACCCATGCACTAGATGGTTTGTCTACTGATGAATACAATGCACACTAAGGTCTTCTGCAATAGTCTGTTTGCATCTGGAAAAGTTTATGGCATGAGTTTCAACTCAGGAAAGTGAGGGACTCGTATTTCATGGGATTTTGGGGGGTGGTTTCTTTTTGTTCCAGAACTACAGTTTTAGAAGAAAGCAGCCATCAGAGTAATGATGGATGAACACTTACATGCTCACAGTGCATAAAAAGGCAGTGCTTAAAGGACAGACCTAATTTAAAGCAATTGGTATTAAGAGCTCTTTGGCAAAGGGCCAGATTCTCCAGCCCACAAAGTTCACTTATGTCATTCAAAATTTAAATTGTCCATAAACGTTAGCACAGGCACTGGCTCTTACCCAAGCTGCTCACCCGGCAAGGTTCACAAATATCTCCTTTTTCTCTCATGCCAGGATTGTGTGGAGCACAACTCCAAGTCATCACTTTCCATTTCCTTGCCACATGCCATTGGCAATTAACCTGGTGCCAGGTTCAAGGACCACTGAAAAGCAGCACCTCCTTTCTATGCTTGAACTATAAAAAGCAGCAGCTAATCTTGCCCTGCTCTGCTTGGCAGTTGCCAAGAGGTGCTCAGCCACTTGGGGGTGGATCTTGGCAACAAAGATTGGGGAGAAAGCTCAGGATAGGAATTGTAATTGGGATTTATTATTATTATTATTATTATGATCATGCTCATGTGTATTTTGATGTCTGGCTGTTTTGATGTTTAACATTTCATTGTGAATTCTTTGAATAGTCAAGCCTCTCACAACTGGAAATTATCATCATGTAGTACATCAGAAGTGAGAAACCATTACACCAGTCATTACCTGGGTGTAATGTAAGCTGCTTGAATATTATCTTTCTGCTGTTCCCTGACTAAGTAGATGCCTTTTTAACCAGCCTCATGTGCACAATCAGAATATTCTTGACACACCCCATCGCAGGCTTATGGATGTGATAGCTGGGACTCTGCAAAGTCTCTGAACACATGGAGGGGTTTGAGCTGTATGGTGTATCATCTTCTCCTTCCACCTGTTCATGCAACTGCATTCCATTTTATTTTAATTAAAACCTAGCAGGTGTTTCATTAGGGCTGATCTAAACAACAAGAATGCCAGTTTCTCGACCAAACAAAACCCAAGGATAGTGAGACATCTTATGCTCTTATCACCTGGCCCAGAAGGTACCATTTTTGTCCATAGCAGAGACTACTTTGCTACATGTCTAGAAATCGGTAGGTTGCAGAGATTTTATTTGTGACAGCTGGTTAATGCCTGATAACTAAACTACTCATAACCATTAACAGAGCAGCAGCATTCAACTCTCTGCTGAATAACCCCAGCAAAGCTTGTAGACAGACTGTTAGCTCTGTTAAGTCAGTCTTCATCACCAAACCTAATTCTTCCCCACATTGTTTTCAAAGCCTGATCTGAGATAAAAATAATTCAGGAGCTGGTGCTGGTTTGCAAGGTCTGAGGTTGGAGCTGTGGGCTTTGTGCTGATGCACAGCCCTGTAGGTGAGGCTGTTGAAGCACATCAGGCCATCTGCTGCACACCAGCCTTTTCAACCAGCAACTCTGGAGACAAAAAAAGCCAAATAAAGATGGTGCTACCAAACAGGATCCTGGGTTGCTCTAATACCTGCCTGGCTCTTAACTAAAAGGGCTCAGTCATTGTGTTGCAAGTTGGCAAAAGAGTCACTTGCAGTATCAGTCAGCCAGACATCAAGACAGGTGAATAAGCAGAGACCTTTGCATTCTGTTCCTGTGTGTGGGCATGTTCTCTCATTTCAGGGCAGCAAAAATTACATAGCATGATTTTTACAGACAAAGTGTTTTACACCTGCTGTAGTCATTAAGAGCTGCTAAAAGATATAATGGGGGTGGGATGTTTTTGTTGTTTTTTTTTAAATCTTCCACCAAATGCATGAAAAGGCTGCTTAGTGGTTGCCTCTTTTAAAAATCTTGGAGGTTGGCTGTATTTTTTTGAAGCATCCAGGCAAGCTGGAGGAAGCTTCAAGCAAGGCTAAGCAAGATTTCACAGACAGGCTGGTTTTCAGCTGTCCTGTACTTTCTTTAATCACACATACACTGGTGGAAGATGGTACCTACCCATAATAAGGACATTTGCACATGAGACTACCCACTGGGAGAGGTGAAGAGACAGATTTCTTATCTGAAGTGTGAAGCAAATCAGTGAATTATTTGATATTCAAGTGTAACAAAAAAACTCACTAAACTTGTTTGGATTCCCACTGGGTCTCTGAGTGCTGCAACAGGACTCTGAAACATCAGCTGGAATTGAATTATAAGTTGGATACCACCTCTGCTGCTACGCTTTCTATAATTTATGAACTCATGAAAATTCAGTTCAGATACAGTATCTAGTTCTCATTAAAGTTCTTCTATTAACCTGGTTTTCTAGTGTGGTTACTGAAAGGTCAACTGACTTCTTCAAGGTCAAGTAGAAAGCAAATCCTTCACTCTGGCCTCTGTCCCAGAAGACTGTGTTTGATGTAACAAGTATGTCAAGGGTATTTGCCAGATCTTTTTTTTCCCTAAATAAAGGAGAGCAAGGGCTAGAGCACAGAACACCTGTGGACAGACCCACTACTACCTTAATGACCACACAACAGGGTTTGTCATCTAATAAAGAATTCTGCAGTTTTATCCTTTCTTTTGTGTCTGATACATGGTAAAAGGCATCTGTCTGTGCTCATCAATAACTGAAGAAGTCAAACAGCCACACGTAGCTGAAGAAGAGTATTAATTAGGTCTTTGAAGGTAGATTCTGCTAATTGTTACTCATCAGAGAAGGTACTAGAGAGGGACCTAAGCATCCAGGTATTTTTCATTTTGAATAAGTTTGGTTTCAAACCTGATTTTGGTTTTTTGGGGCTTCATGTACCTGGTTTTCTCTGTCAAGTGTGGACAAGTGAAGAATATCACCAGTGTACTATTCATGGAAGAATGTTTTCTCCACTTACAAGAGATGCATAGTGCCTTTTTTGCCAATGTTTGATGTTACTCTCACTATTCTGTTCAGTGCCTAATCATCAGCTTCTGGGATTCTGTCAGTGCAGTTTCTCTTTGGCTGCCAACTGGAAAAATTTCCACCAAGGTGAATTTGATATCTGCCTAATTTGACAAAAAGCATTAGAAAACTTCAGAGTTAGAGACAAGTGCAGGGTTTCTAGAGGTTTGCAATGTGGGAATACCAATAAACTGTAATTTTTTTCACATGGTATTGAGGAATGATGTTTGATTTTCTTAAAATGCACCAGAAGGTTGTGAGTTGGACACTAAAATATTGGCTTGTAGGTCGTGGAAACGTTACACACCAGTTGACAGAGTTTCCACTGAAAGGGAGTATTTGCTTATGTGGTCTCTTCAGTTACAAAGAGGATGGAGATTTTCAGACAGATGGTCCTGTGCTTGGTGTGGCTGTAGCATGTGTTACAGAAAGATGAGCAGGTTTGATTTGAAGGCAATGAGAGAATCAGTGGCTTTTCTTCATAGTATGTTTCAAAGGTTAATCACCAATTCATGGCTGAACATTCTGAAAAATGACTGCATGTTGATTCATCTGTTTCCATCTGTACCAAATCATCAGCTTTTCCAAGGTTTAGATGACCTTGCAAAATATCCAAGTCACAGTCTTTATTTAATAATTGTATCAGTTTCACCTTTGCCATCTCCACAAAAACAGCCAGACCAAAAAAGATGACATATCATTACTACAGTGTATCTTTTGGATATGTAAGGAGGGCTAAAAATCCTTATTTCAAGTTAGGAGGTCTTTTCCTACCGTGTGTTTTGACACTGATTTTCTGCTGTGCTAAGACTGAACTTTTCAATCATTTTGTGTCATGTGCATAAGCATAACTAGGATGCTGGAGTTTAAGAGTGCCTTTATGATCTCCTGCCTTTCTAAGGAAAATAGACTGGAAGGGATGGAAAGGAAAGAAGTTGTGCCATACTGAAATAATTACTCCTGTTTCCCTGGCAGAGAGAGAATTTCATTCAAATTAACTTATTTTGCTTAAAAGTGGATGCTTGTCACTTACTTGTCTGGGTAATTCATGCTGGGATATAGGAGAGATTTGTAACCTGAAGGCACAAATTCAGGTCACTTTCAAGGATCATCTTTTTCAGTCTGTGTCTGCTCAGGGCTAAATGTAGAGGAACCTGTCAGAAATATTAAAATGAGAAAAAAATATTTGTACTGCTTAACACACTATTCTTGTGGTAAGGGCTGAATTAAAGGGACAGGAGCTGAGCCATTTTAGTGTTCTGAGTGTTCAGGGTTGTTTGGGTCTTGTAAAAGATGTCTTTCCTTTTGTTTTCTTGGCTTTATTTATAATCCTGTTTCTTTAAAAAAATCTGGGAATTTTATGATGTCTTTCTCTTAACGTTGGTTATATGTGTGTGATAGAGTGATGCTGTGCAAGGGAGAAAATAAAAATATGGCTTCATTTAACTTTAGACTGAGACTTTAGCCTTAGCTTCTTTAACTGGAGACTGAATTTAGCAAGGTGTAGCATGCTATAAAATAATGGTCTTCATCTAAGACCAGTAATTATAATACCTGGAAACCAATATGAAATGTGAGGTGGGGGTTTTAATGGCAGAGAAGTAAGCCCCCCCCCCTTTACATGGTTAGATGACAGCAGATTGAAATTCTGTTCATTAATGACTGCAGCGCTTCTTAAAGTGCTCTGCATACACCTAACAAAGCAACATACCTACTGGAAAGTGCTGAGCTGCAGCTGCTTGGATTCTGAGCAAGGTTATTGAAGCAGAGAGACTGGGCCAAAGCAGCCCTACTGAGAAGAAGAAGGATTAGATGTTCATCCAAATAAACACAGAGATAGCTGGGCTGTAATTCTGCAGTAGAGCTGTTCTGGGCTGATGATGTGCAAGTGCCATTTTGTAGGTGTTCTAGATTATTTTTCATAAGCTGAAATGGGGCTTTTTGGGGTGTTGGAGACTGGGTTGTCCTATGGGTGATACTCAACTGCAAAGATGCTCCATGGATGGCTGGATGTTGCCACAACTCAGGCCTTGTAGCCAAGATAAAATCAACTGATTGAAACACAGAGACTCGCAGGCAGATCCCTGACTTTTTGCTGTGTATTCCAGTCTTTGAGCTTTGTCTCAATTTTTCCTTCCTCCAGGTTGGGAGATCCTCTTTCTTTAATCCTAGGTTTTATTCGAGTTATGCAGCTTGACTAAAAGGTGTGGAGTACTCAATAAGAGGCAAGGAGTACTGGAGTGAAATTATATTTCTTGAGATCCTCTGACACAGAAAAGAACTTGGATGTGTTCTGTAAAGCTCATCTACCATACAAGGCTAGTGTGCTATATCAGTAAGAAGGATGTTTTTGACATTATTGGCATAGTTATTCTATTCAGGATATATATTCCAAACAATTCTGCATGGGAAAGCACCTTGTTTTCTGTCCTCCTTTTTCTATGTGAAGAAGACCCGTGTTTAGGGTCCCTGTGTTCCTCCGGAGACAAAGCAATTCAAAAGTGGCAAATGCAGCAGCCTGTTCTGCAAACTCAGGTTTAGTTGAGTCCAGAGCAGCTTGTAGCTCATATACCTACCAAAATGGAAAATGCTTTTGTAACCCTCCAGATAACCAAGTTAGACATCTCACAAAGCAGGCTTTGCTCATAGGAGTGTAGATGCTTCTGCATGGGATAATCAAGGTCTGATGCACAATGTCACAGGGCACAGTTTCAATCTAAGTGAGATACTATAATTTTGAGTAAAGAATGTCATTATTTGTGGTTTTAAAATGGGCTTGGGGCTGCAAAGCTCTGGAGATTTGGCCAAACACCATGTGTGTGACCTTCAGAAAGTCACAACAGCTTAAATCATCTCCTCTTACCCCTGAATTCCTTGGGTTTTGTAACGTCACCTGTTACAAACCTTTCCCAGTCAAACTTGCTCAGTGCACCTTAGGTTCTCACACAGTGTGTGTACCTGGCACCTGGGCCCACACTGCCCTTGAACCTTGAAAGGACAATAGCAGAGGGAGAGCAAACCCTGCATCCTGACACCGCAGGGAATTCAGCTCTTTCACAGGCACTTTTGGTTTTTTGAAGTTTGTTTTCAGGTGTTGCTTGAGGAGAAAAAAGCCCAGTAGAGCTTATGGATGTTTGGAATGCAGACTTTAATGGTGTTAAAAGCAGCTGCCTGGGGTGTGGCTGCCCTGCTGTGCCCTCTACCAGCTGCCATCAGATGTGGTCAGGGCTGTCAAACCTCCCTTGACTGCTTGAAGAAAAACCTCTTTAACCCCAGTGCATTTGGAGGCAGGAGGCAACGTGGATTACAAAGTAGCATTAGTGTGCAGAGTAGGAATTGAATTCAGGATTGAATTATTCCCTTTTCTGCTCATTACCTCTTGCTTGCTGAGAAACAGGAGAATACCTGCAAACTGTTTCCATGACTTAGCCAGCGAGCAAGAGCTGTGTCACCTGCAGAAGCCAGCAGAGAGCTTCTGCAAGTCTTCTGAGACCAGATGGTGGATTTTTTTCTGTCAAAGCAGAACAAAAAAAAACTTGTGTAGTTTCAAGGATAAGACGTTTTGGGATAGCTCAATCCATTGGGATCCACAGAGCTGCATTGTACTGAATAAAATCATGTAAATACTCCTAGAGGCAGAAGCATTATGCTGCAGAGCCTTATGAAAGAGCTGGGACTTTCAGACATCATAGTACACTGTTATGTAAATTACTACTCTTTTTGAGAACTGGATGGTATCAAAACTGCCTGGAAGTTTATTGCTTGGAGCACAGAGATCCTAGGAGCTACACCTGACATCATTTAAATTACAAAGATGCTGTGTGGCATGTAAAATAACTCTCTCTTCAGAAAAGTGTGTGCTCCTCTTGTTGCCTCCTCTCTCCCGGCAATTGTTTCAAACCCAGGCCAGATCTTTTCCCATAAAGTTCAGTGTTGAGTGGACAGGGGAATATTACTGAATTTTCAGAGAAGCTTGGTGACAGCACACACAGCTTTGGTGAAGAGCTGTGTGGCACCTGCCTCGAGAGGAAACTTAAAGCTGTGCCCCGTGAGATATCATATGGAAGAAGCATATTAACGAAGTCTGAACCTCAGCAGGAAGGAGGAGAGAGCTGCCCAAGCCAGGCAGGATTGTCCCAGTGCCCTGGCAGGGGCTGAGTCCTGGTCCCTGTCTTCTTGATGGGAGAAGGCAAAGAGGGAATTGGCACACTTGATTTTTCCTGTGGCAGATATTTATTATATAGCTCTGCAACAGCAAGTGAAAGATCAGAGCCAAGATATCCCACTTACCAACTCCCTTCGTGGGAGCAGAGACAACTTGTAGACAGCTCTGGTGTTTTCCTGACCAGCATCCTAGTGTTAAAAATTAGCCCCTCTGTTGCAGAACAGTACAATCCTCACGCCAGCCTCATGGCAGCTCAGGATGATGCTTTTTCTTCCTAACTCATCTTAAGGATATTTAGGGTTGAGAACCAGTCACGTCCTCACCTGGACCTTAGAAGTTCTGCAGGGTCTGAAGCCTTCTGTCAAAACTCAGAGGCAAAGAGTAAGATCCTGTCCTGTTCTTTTGGGTGCTTTTGCAGTCATCGTGTTGGCCCATAGGTTGCTTTTCTCCTCTCCCTGTGGGGAGCAGCAAGGAAAGGATGTGCTGCATCTGCAAAGCCTTGAGTCTAGTGCATGAATAAGACTTGCTGTGAGGACGCTGGGTTTTCTCAGGAGTCCAGTTTCACTGCTCCTGTGGGAAGAGCTGAGGTTCAGGTTCTTGGTCACTTCCCACCTGAGAAGTTATGTGACTAGCAGGTTCAAAAGGGGAAACTTAGCAGCCATTTTCTTGGAAATACTTTATTTAAACCTCATATATTTTGCAGAGTGCTGGAGACTGTATGAAATATTCACTCTTTCCATTCTCCTGCAGTTTTTCCTGCTTGCTTGACATATGGAAGCACTAGGTATGCTTGCCAATAAAGAACTCCCCAGGAAGGAATCATTTAACAAGAGGTGAAAACGTGATAAATGTTTTATAATCTAGGTCCCACAAGCAAAAGTAAGTGTGAGGCAGCTCTTATCCATCAGAGTGGGAACTGGCTGGAAGTTTTAATAGTCACTTGGCACTGGATTTCTCTGGATTTTGATGTGAACAGACTTCCTCTAGTAGGCTCATTTTTACAGGCATTCAACTCTGCTGCAGCTGTTTCTGCTATAATTTATACGGATGCTATTATTCACAAGCAGTCCTGTCCCAAATATTTTGATGGTAAAATCTTGTTGTTGTTGTTGTATCTCAAAGCACAGGATCTATTTCTGTAAAGTACAGGTCATTCATACAGCTCCACATGTCTGCGTGCTGGTGCTAAGGAGCATCATCTAAAAAAAAAAAAAAAAGCTGTTATCAAAAGTCTCTTCACCCCACAAAGAGCAGATAAAGCTGGTTTACCAGCTTCATTTCTAAACTGAAGGCTAATGAATATAATTTTACTGATGAGGGATTTCTGTATAATCTGCACATGCAATCTAATGGAGGAGTAGCTGAGCTTGCAGTGACAGCAAAGTCATTTTTCATACTTGGGTAAGCCAGTATCTTTTAAATCAAATTGTTACTCTCTGTTAATTCCTGCAACGTATTTATCTGAAACATAAGTGGAGTGACAGTGCTTATTAACAGCTAGACACTTGGAAGTATGGTGGAGAGATCATAAATGGGAATGGTGAGGAACACTAATGAGAGTCAGGGGGATATTCGGTGATGTGCAGCAAGGACTCTGTGTCTGGGTACCTGGCTGCTGATGTTAACATCTGGCAGCAGCTGTAGCACTGCATCAGCTCACAGGCCATCTATGGAGACCTCATGCTAGTGATGTATCGAGGAGGTTTCCACAACACAGACTTTAAATTTGCCTTACCTGGGGATGCTCACGGCAGGACTGATGAAGACGTTTTCCTACTTGCAGAAAAGAAGGAGGTTTAAGCAGACATGCAGCAGCTGATGAGGGCTGTGTGTGCCAGTGTGGGTGTAAAACTTTGCTCACAGTCAGAGATGGGTTGTAGGGGAGAGTGTTGCCTACAGAGATGCCTGCCTAGACTTACTGCTTTGATCTTAGGAGAATGATCAACCTGCTTTTATGTAACAATAATTAAATGACAACTTGGCTTGGGATATAACATGATCAGAAATTGTAGACTCAATTTTTTCACAAGAAGAAACTTTAGGTTACTGGAAAGACATTTTCTTCCAAAGATTTGAAAGATCAAAACCCTCAGCCAGGGCTGCTGACTTCACTCTTGTTCTAGGAAAGGCTTCTCTTTCAGAGAAAGTGTTACATTTCAAGAAAACAACAAAAAAAAATCAATCTCTGTAGTGCTTCCCAGTCTGGCACTGCATCACAATTTCTCTGGTGCTTCATTATTCAAAGATCCACCCAAACTTAATCATCTATCCCACTTCCAGTGCTTTCTAATCAGAAAATCAGCATGGTTGTGAGATCTTAATCTGCTCCTTATTTACTTCCCCTGACTGATGTACATCAGAATGGTCTGTTCTGTTGAAAAGTCAGCAGACTTCTCTGAACCAGGGTTTGTTCCCTTCCTACAGCTATTAAATATCCTGGATGAAGGAAGAAAAAAATGATTCTGTGTCCCAGCAGTTAAATGCTGCACTGCATGGCTATTCAGTCAGGTCACAGAGACCAGAATAAGTTTTCAAAAAGCAGATGGTTACAAACCTCTGTAAAATCTGCACGTGTTCAAATGTCAAAGGCAGCACCTTTCTGAAAAGTCAAGTTAATTAATATCTGTGATTCTGTAGGAAATTAAATGCAGGAAACATTCCCTCACACCTTGCTCCTGAGTGGATGGCTGGAACTACAGTAATTGCCTTGTACCAGGAATGTCATTTTTCATTTCTAGCAGGTCTTGCTGAACCAGACAGGTTCTTAAATTACTGTTCATTGTCTGCTCTGTAGTGAAGCAAACCTTTCAGTGCTGTGTTTCAGACGTGGAGGCATGAATTCAGAAGGTGGCCAACACATCCTGTGCAAAGCTCCTGCAGGCTGCGTGGCTCCATCAAAGGAATGTTGTCCAGCAATAGTGGGGCTGCTGTTTGTCTCTGATCTCTGTGGAAAGGAGAACATGAAAAACAGCCCACTCTTTAACAGGCTTCAAAGGTGATTTGGGTTCTTTTTTGACTCATTGCTTGGGTCCATGGAAAATGTTGTGATTGGGTAAAGAGGAGAGAAATCACTACTATTCACCTCATGCTCTTGATTAAATCTCTAGGGATTTTGGTTTCATTTTTTTTTTTCCCAGAACCAGGATCATCCAGCTGATATTGACTAGTGAGGGATATTTTATATAATTATGTAATTATTTTATAATTATCTGATTTCTTTGTCAGCTGAACCTAGCCTTAACCAAATGTCCAGTTTTAGGCATACAGGATTTTCATGGGACTTGAGATGAGGTGTAGGCTGGTTTTCCTGAAGAAAAATTATTACTTCCTCTCTTTCCAGTCTAAATCCAGTGCATCTCCCTGTGCCTACTTTTTATTAATTCTCTTTCCTCAATCCTCATGTTCTTTGTATCTTGTGCATAGTTTGTAGACCATATATGTTTAAATTTACCACCCCTGATGTAAGGTCTGCTGTATAGTTCATACATTTAAAACTCCTTAATCTCTGTACAAAAAATATCCCCTCACTCCCTGCATATGTTCAATCCAGGCATGGCCAGGGTTTTATTAGTATTAAAGTCTGACATAATTCTTATGAAAACTTAAAAACCTGCTAATGCAGATGATTCAGGCATGACAGATTTTCATCAAATATGCTTTATTCATTTACAGATGTTTAAAGGAACAATGTGCTGAGAGCACTGAGCTGATTCAATCCAGTGCTAAGCCCTCTGACAATAATATGAATGTATAATTCTTGCTGTGAGAGCTCAGCAGAAAAGTGTTCCCATTAATATCTGGCCCCTGACATCAGTGAGGCTTAAGAAATAGGGAACTGGCATATTTATTCACCACCTAAATTTTTAAACAGCAAACATTTTTAAAGCACTTGCTAAAATATATAAGCCTGGCAAATAAGTAGATGATGGATGACAGGGAGAATAAATGCCTTGATTTATTGAAGAAAAGGGATTTTAAGAATTTGATATTAATAACTTTCTAGTTAAACTGACTGGTGGTAATTCTCTAATTGAATTGTTCATGCTTAGTTATTGAATTTGAGAATCTTTAAACTAGTTCCAGCCCAGGGTTGTAATCTGAGCCACCTAACCCTTTCAAATGTCATTCACTGGCTGACATTAATCTAGAAAGGTTTACAGAGCTGTCAGCAAGTTCACCCAAAATCAGATTCTTGGCAAGAATGGATTAAGAGGCTTTAATGTGCTAATGCTGCAACCTACCATCTCCTTCATTTTCTGCTGGGAGTGGGAGAGAGAAGTCAGGTTTCAGGCTTGTGGACTGTCAGACTCCATGTTCTCCATCAAAAAGGAGTTCAGAACCTGTCTTTCTGATTTAAAGCTCTTCATTCACATCTTTTTTTTTTTTTTTTTCCCCCTCCTTTCCTTTTTTGTACAAGAAGGAACCATTTGAAGGGCACCCCTACCCAGAAAGAGTGGGCAGGAAAGAGAGAAGTAGCAGATGTCAGGTTTTACAGATAGTTACTGCTTCTTGGCATTTATGGGCTGCATTATTTTAACAGCTGGGTACATGATCCTTTATTGGCAGTTGTTTTCTTAAAGGGGCACTTGTTCAGTTACTTTTATGAACCTCAGACTTTAGATGTCTATGTGTATTTTAAATAAAAGCTGGGAATTAAACTACATCAGTCCTCCCCGGAAGTTTCCAACTCCCTACCCTAAGTTTGTTTGGATTTCAGAGCAACAGCTCTAAGGTTTTGTTGGAGAAGGATGCTGTGGCTCTTCTGAAGGCAGTGTGAGGGGAAGATGTTACACTGATTTCCCTTCTGGTTTCTTATCCCATGCAGACTAAACTAAGAGATACACTAATGCTTCTCCTGCTGGCAGTAGAGCTACTAATGAGAGAGCTACTACCTTGCTTGCTTTCACCTGGCAACCTTAGTGCTCCCTGTGACCACAGGGCAGAAGAATTCATTGCATCTGCAGCAAGGACTGGAAACCAGAGTGAGACACATGTGAAAGATTTTACAAAGTTAACTTTCCTTTTATATTTCTCTTTGTAGCTGGGACAAGCTAGCAGATGCTAGCTTAAGGTAAATAAATGCTTTGAATCCTCCTGGGAGGGAAGGATATGTCTATTTATAGGAAAGCCCAAGGAGCAGTTGGCTGGCTGACTCCAAGCAGCACTGAAACAATTAGATTTAGCCTACTCCTTACTGTTTAGCATCACATTGCAGCTGATGAGAGGCAGGTTTTAGTGAATTTGGGAATCCAGCAAAATTCAAATTGGTTCTTTATGCTGCAATGTCATGTTGTGCTTGGAGTAGCTGTAAGGCTGGTTGCAAGTTAATGATACTCCAGAATCTGATCATAGAGCTAGCTGAGATGAACAGTGGTGTAACTAGAAGATTATGGAAATTTTACTTGAGTGATTTGGAAAGAATTAGATGGATAACTTGATATTTTTGTGACAGAAACTGTAACATGCTTATATGAGCATTTGTGTAAAGGTGAGGGGGCTTTTTGCTTCAATACCTTCCTTACAGCCTAAAATACAACTGCAGCCCTGGAATGATGTTAGTCATGCATACTTGGGAGGAGAAGGTAAATCAGATAGAACATGGTATTTCTTAGGCTGTGAGCCAGCAGTTCTGTTTCTGATTGGCAAATTACATTATTCTCTCTTCACTTTATGTAATTAGAAAAATCTCACTATCAGACTTACGGAAAGTCCTCTTCTGCAATGAGACCCAGAAGTGGTTGTGTTGGTTGCTCATCTCCCCATAAGCCACGTGCCCAGTAAACAAGCCAATGGAGGAGCTCACAAAGCCAGAGCATAACACCTGAATGGTTTAACACTTATTAGCTGTCAACCCTCAATATCACTGGGTCATCTTTTCAAATGCATGACTGCACTAACCTTGCTGTGTCAGGAAGCTTTGTGTCCAAGCCTGTAAAGCATAAATATGTCCTGGCAGGAGAAAGGAAATAGAGTTTCTCTGCTGAACTCCCAAGTGCAGCCTGTCATTACTTATTAAAAAGCAAGTGCCTGAAAATTCAACCAGTCTTGACACTCCAGCCTCTCTTAGCTGTATTTGTGTGTGTGGTAAACAGTCATTTGCAGGGAAAGGCATTGCCAGTCACTTCTGAGGGTACTAAAATCATACCATTGTTCTTATTTAGGAAGAGCACCTCTTTTTATTCTTGTTTAAAAGGGGGTCAGTTCCTCTCATGCTTGCAACTCTCATTTCAGTGTGCCCGAAAAGAGAGAGTCCCAGCAGAGATCTCAAGAGCAAGCTGTAATTAATTGAAGCAAGCAGATGGCTCCAGCTTCTTGTGCCTTCTCAACGTGACAGCATCTCATGGAGGAGCTGTGACAGCATAGGACACTTGGAGGGGAGGGCTGAAGTCTCAGTGTGCATCTGCAGCAGCTTCAAGTAGTCTCTTTACTCAGGAAAATGTTATCTCACCAGTCGCTGAATTATCTGTCTCAGATGGCCTTGGAGAAGGGAGAGCAATAATGGAAGGAGAAAGAGGTGAACCAAGATTTACATTTACACTCAAGAAAGTATAGAATAAGATACAAAGTTTGAATCTCAAGCCGTTTAGCTGGTCCTAATTGGCTCTGTGGGTGGTTGCTCTTCTTTTAGAAGAGGAATGACTTTTCTGAATAGATCTGTCTTTTAAATGGATTAAGCAAATTAAATTAAAAATTTGAAAGTGTTGTTAAAGGATGAGGGCAGTCACATATGGAATCAATGTCCAAAGTAACTGCTGGCCACAAGTATGACCTTACCAGAGCAAACAAGCCCCTTTGTTTCTCTTCTGTTTCACATAGTCTAATTTAGTATACACATTCCTGATGTTAAAAGTCAAATCCTTGTTTTGACTTTGGTTACTCATAAATGAGTTTATGTAGGAAGTGTTTCCAGTCTCTGAGAATTGTCATTGCATTTTTTTCAAGCAAGCAAAATTAAGAGGGTAAGAAAGAGGAAGCTTTATTAACAGAAGTAATTAAGAATTACTTTAAAAATATAAACCCAGCAGATTTTTAACAGCTTTGAACCAAAAATAGCAATACCAAACCCTTTCTTAGTACAAATTTGGTCTCTAAGCTGTTATTTTTTTAAATAAAAATAAGCCAGAAAGTTGCCAGGAAGTTCCACTGACATGCCTGAAGTGAAGTACACCAAGCAGGGATTTGCTAAGTGTGTGGCTGTGCCTTAGGTTGGCCATCTGAAGCTCTCAGCTTCCTCACTGAGATACATTAATATTTACCTGTGAAACACTCTGTGATTTCCCATGTGAAACACCTTTTGCAAGCATCAAGTCTTAGTCTCCTTTGAGACTAGAATGGGGCTGGAAATTACTCCAAAATCCCTAGGTGAAGTGCTTTTCAAATAGCATCCTGCCTGAAGTGAACGTTTAAAATCCTGCGCACACACACACACACACACAACCCTGTTGGAAAAGATAAAAATTTACTTTTAAGCTGCATAATTTAATCACTGAAGTATGACATCAACTCATGCCTTGTCTGAAGGGTGTGTTTGGTATTGAAGGCAGGGTTAGCACTGTGGTTTTGAGCACAGAAATTCAGGACTGTGTTTTTTCTGTAGGAGACTCCTTAGGGATCCATAATTTGTGGCAGATGGAGATACTTGCTGTATCTTGGCTAAGTTACTGAGACATTGCAGAGTTTCTCTAAACACTGTAGGACCTCGTGACAGCCAAAGGAGATCAAAAGAGACATATACACAGAAGGGATGTAAAGTATTTCTAAGCCTCCAGCTTTTAAGAATGAATGAATATTTATCTGCCTACAGTTTTGGGTCTTTAGACCACAGTCCTTTGAGGAGAGTCATGGAGAAATAGGTCTACCTGCACAGTGAAGGACCTGACGGTGTTTTGTTAGGTACACAATTAGTTGCTGGTGGTTCAGACTTGTCCAAGCCAGTTCCCAAGTGTCATAAGTACCGTAAGTACCAATAAGTATTTGATTCTGAGGGAAAATCAGACTCTTGCCTGACTTTCATAACTGCAGGTAACAGAGGTCGTTCAGTTTTGCCTCTAGTTATGTTCTCTGTTTCTTTATTTTGTTTATACCTGTCACATTTGTGACATAAGCTTAGAATCATAGAATCACAGATTATGCTGAGTTGGAAGGGACCCATCAGGATCATGGAGTCCAAATCCAACACTCAAGTTTAGTGACAGTTTCTCACTAGAGTTCTGAACCCACAATCCTAACAGACTTTTAAAGATCTCTGTGCATGGCAGTCAACAGTTTTCTTCTTATATCTTATTTAATCTTAGGAGTTAAAAATATTTTATTCATTCTCTTAAGTATTAGTTTTCTTATTTTATTATTATCTTTAGATACTCTAGAGTTTAGTGTGCCAGCTCTTTGCAGCAATTTCTGGTTGTGAGGACAAGTTATTATATGTACAGAGTCTCTGCAGAGCAGCTCCTTCTTCTGGGTGGCTGTGTACAGCTTTCAGTCAGGGAAACTCAGCCATGGCAGCATCAGGCCTCCTACCCTGAGGATGCTGATAATTCCAGCTGAAGTTTTCCATCACAACTTCAGCACAAGCATAATGTATGCAGTCAAAATCAGTTCCCTACTAGTACTAAATTGATACCCTTCTCTTCTGACTATAAAGAGATGTCTGGATGAATCTTTTCTGTTCCTTGGTGACAATGTTTTCCAGCTTCCTTTTCTCCCATGTGTTTTGTCCATTTTTTTCATTCACACACATTTTAAGGAAAAATTCCTGTGCAAAAAAAAATTCTATTGCTGCTATTTCTTTGTTCCGTGGTTTCTCCATTTGAATTGCCTCACAGCAGTTCCTTTTCATTCATGTGTTTATCAATGTTTGACATTTTCCCATTACCATATTCATTTCTAAAATTTGCAGGAGTGATGTTGCTGGTAGAAGAGCTATATTTGCTTCATTGCTTCTAGCCTACATGAAAACAGCAGTGAAAACAAGTGTGCTGTTTGCAAAGATTTATCATTTTGAGTCAACAGTGATCCAAACCAAATTGTTACATATGGACACCTTCGTGATTTGAAGGAATCTAAACTAGTTCTCCCTTTGTAACCTGTAACCTAAAGGTCTTTCCTGAGAAGTGTTAGTATCAAGTAACACAAGGAGGCATATTCTGAATTTTCAGTATGTTCTTAGCATCTCATCCATGTTCTGTGCTCACAGCTATGCAACACAGTATCTCAGTCCATAAGAAAACAATTTAAACTGTGGAAAACCTGCATATACTTTTCTTTTCAAACTCTCCTTTAATTTTAAAAAGGTCAAACCAGCTGGAACAGTAATTAGCAGAATAAACACTGCTGTCCTCAGAGGACACCTTGTCTGCCAAACTACTGACTCAAGAGAATGGTTACAGCTGAGTTACAGCCCAGACCTCCTTCCTGCTCTGCAAAACAAGCTGGATTTAGGCTGGAAAATGCTGACTGACCCTGAACTTTATCCATGTGGGGGGTGTCAAGCACACCTCAGGCAACCTCTTTAAAACAAGATTTAATTCAGAATCTGATGCTTAACTCTGCAGCATCAATCTTCCTTCTCTATATTAATTGCACCAAAATACATACTCTTTGCATCTGTTAATACTCCAGAGCCTGTTTGACAACTGAAGGCAGCTGAAAGCTCTTAATCCTTGATTTGTATTTTGGTTTTTTAGGGGGGTTGGGCTTTTTTCTTTTAACACATTGCAGATATTACAGCAAAGCTAGATGCCAAGAGCTGGCCTGTCCTACAAAGAAGTTTGCCCAAAACAGAAAACCAATTTGGAAGAGCAGGCTCTGCTCAAGAGCTTGTTAAATAGAATTTGAGTGGATTGACAATTATTTGATGCCAATGTCTATTAAAAAAGAACTCTCAGTGACTATTTAGGAAACACTGGTTTTGATAAACAAGGAAATTGGAAATATTATAGAGATTATAATGAATGGGACTTCAGCTCTGTCAGAATTAGTCAAATTAATCCCTGCTGTGTAATGCCTAATATTTTACAAAATAGTAAGGTCCCTGGAGCCTTCTAGATGTGATGGATCATGCAGAGCACTGCAGCCCTGGAGCGTGTTACTGGATGGGTGCTGATGTACATCAGTGAGAATCTTGTCCTCTTGCAGTCTGGAAGAGGGGGCAGTTGGCAGGTGGGAAAGTATGGAATGATGGTAGGGCTGAAGGTGCAAATCTGATCACAAAGCCAAGCAGCAAATGCATGTGCTGGCTCAAAGCCAACCTTCACCTGGGCCTCCAGGTACCTCTATCCTGTTATCTCAAGGTGACTGAGAAACTTCAGAGTTGTTAGTGCTGTGGGTGCTGGCAGCACAGCTCTGCTCTGCACTTTCTGCTCTCTTCTAGGAAATACTTATCCAATGTCCCAGATCTTGCTAAGATTGCAGGGCTCCTGCACTTCTCCAGGAGCTGGCTTAGTGTTGCTGTGCTGGAGACAGGACTGCATCCTGAGATTTGGCCTGGGGGCAATGATGTAGGTCACCCCTGGATGGGGAGCAGGGAATTCAGGAAGTGTCAGCTGGGGAAGGAGAGAAATGAGCTGAAGGTACAGCTGGAGAGAGGGTCAGTCTGGCACAGCCACAGTTACAGCTGATTTCCTTGGTTCCTCAGACATATGCAGAAGCCTGGAATCCCATGGGCAAACCAACCACTCTCCCTGTCATCGGGGGCTCCCGTTCTCACCTGATGCCTAAATCATTACCTTCTTTTTAGACTGAAACACTGTAGCCTTCAGCAGAAGTGCTGCCTGGTGGCTGCTGTGGGAGGCAGGACATGATGGACCCATGGTGCAGCACAGGGCAGCTCTCCCTCAGCGGTGCCTCCTCTGTTGGGTGCAGCTGTAGCAGCCCTGTTTGAGGGCACAGTAGAGCAGAAATCCCATCTGGACACTGCAGACCCATCCAACGGATGAGAAAATCTAGTTATGCTAAAATTTCTCTTGCTAACTGTCTTTTGACCTTTTGTGGTACCTGCTAGCTCATTTGTCTTGCAGCACTAACAGAAATAGCAGCAAGGAAGCAAAAGAAAAGCTGATAGCTCACAAAATTGGACACAGATTCAGCTGAGACCAGCAAACCTGATTTTTCTTGCATACATGTCCCTTATCCCTCTTTTACTCACTGAGGTGGGTCAAACTTTTCAAACTGGGAAAAATATTTTTTTTATTGTCTGTTGAACCCAATCAAGCCACAATTTAATTAACTGGATTGAGAGAGAAAGAGATATGCTAGTGAGTTATTTGTGAACCTGGCAGTGTGTGTAGAATGCTAATAGTCTGGGTAATGTTCTCCAAAATCTTGACCAGCAGCAGCTGGAGCAATTTTTTTTTTACTTTGATGAGGAGAGAAAAAGAAGAAATCTATTTCAGTGCAGCAACAGTATTTACATTACAAACAGCAATTGCTAAGCATTGCTGGGATTCAGCTGCCAGAATAAAGGCAGTGGCATTCATTTGGTTTCATTTCCAATTAGAAAAGATCCTGTTGGTTGGGTTTTTTTCTCCAAAATCAAAACCTTGCAAACCTAGCTTAATTGCAAAACTACAGCTTCCCCTCCTGTCTGGCTGTGGATGCTATCATCCATCCTCCCAAGCATTTTGAATTCCTTCAGCTTTGGGGAAAGGCTGCCTTTGGTCCTATGGTTACTGGAAAACTTTTATTCCATAGCTCTGTGTGGAAAGGGGCAGCCTGGTGCTGCAAGGGATAGGTATCTATGGTGAATCCAGGTCATCCCTCATCCCTTTGCTCACAGTGGGAGCTGAATCTTTGGCAAGCAGCTCCTCTTCCTAGAGGAAAGGGTGACATTTGCTAAGTGCTTCCAAAGTGGCACTTTGTGAATTTTCCATACACTTCCCTGGCATCTGATCCAACTGGCACTGAAGTGAGGTCACTGGGGGCTTCCTACCAACTCCAGTGCAACCAGGGCAGCCTCCTGCAGTCTGGTTTGTGCAAGCAGGAAGAAAGGTGGAGAGGAGGGAGGTGTAATTTACTGCTAGTTGGGGAATTTCTGGCAGTGACAGCATTGCAGGGAAGGCTGGTGAGGACAGAGGTGGTAGGACATCAGTGACCTGGGACAGCAGTTCAGCCTGGTCAGTACAAAACCTGCAGCTCCCATTTCAAGACAGGTGACTCAGTAATAAAAACTATTCAAGGAAATCTGATGGGAACAGATACTTTAAAAAACTGGAGCATGTTGGAACAAATCCTGCTGTCAGCACAGAGGTGATTTTACTGAAAGAACAGGGTGGAGTAAATCTTTCTTTTAAAGTTCTGCTCCAAAAATGTTACTGAGGCTTTTCCTTCTACACTGAGGAGTGATGGCCCCAAACCCAACCTGAGACCCCAGACCCTTGACCTACCTGCAGAGGTTTTGGGAGGCAAAGGAAACAAAGACATTGCAATAGGCACAATGTGGAAAATCTCCTGCACGGGACCCAAATATCCTCTCCTCAGGTCACAGGTCACAGCACAAATTATGTATTTCAGGCTTCTCATGTTTGTTGAATGGAACAATGCACAGATGGGATCTGATTTGTTAATAACCTTCTGTATGCAGTAGCTCTGTTCTTCCTCCAGGCTCTTGCTGCTATACAATGAAGTACATGATTAAAACCAACAAATGTCAGCCCAGAATCCATGTGGTTTGGGTAGGTCCTTTAAAATACAAGTTCCTTTGGTGGTGTTTTCAGTTGGAGTTGCCACTTGCTGAACATTTGGCAGGTATTGGTTATGTTACAGTTCTCAGGAAAAATTAATTCTATTCAGACCTCATGCAAGCAAATTGTGCAGCTGTTCAAGATTAAGTAATTATTTGATGAACCTTTGGAGGCAATGAATTTTAGATTAAGCATATACACATTTTTATTATGCATGCGTCTTTCTTGATCAGTTTTCTCTTCATTTGGTCACTCGTTTTTGTGGAAGCAATGAGCAAAATCTGCATATTTCACTCTTCAGAAATAAAATTTCCATTTACGTAGCCTTAATGCCTTCAGACCACACATCCCTCAGTGAACTTTCAAAACCCACTGATCTATTACACTCCACAGAGCAATTTCAGTAAACAGGTGGTCTCAAAAAGGCCAAGGTTAGATCCCTCAGCTGGGCTCAACAAACTCTTCTCTTTTGAGCTCTTTTGTAGCTCACCTAAGCCCATTTCACCTTCAGTTGAGCAGGGGTGGCTTGTAAGGGATCATGACCCAGGTCTCTTCTGGGAATGTTCTAAATGCTTTTTTGTTGTTTTGAAAAGGTTACAAATCAAAAGTTTCCTCTCTATTTTGTACTTTGCAGGCAGCTAGAGGTTCTCTCTGTTAAAACTGGTTTCTGAAAAGCACCAAAATAAGCTGGGCAATGCAATTCTGAAACAGTGAGCAACAGGGTGTATTTTTGAGATTTTTTTGAACAAGATTATTGGTTTTAAGCCTTTCACCTACTTGGCAGTCATATTTCCTACAGTACATGGGTGTAACTGGTCCAACCTCAGCAAAGCCAGCAGCTGCTTTAGGTTTCAGGCCAGATCCATTCTTAAGAGGGCACCACAATTTTGGCTCAAAATGACTTTTCCTGCCATCTTGAGCACTAACCTTCCTCCCATGCTTAGACCAGAGACTGTCCTGGAGGGATACAGTCTGGAACTGCTCCAGCAAATGCTGAAGATCTTATTCTCCAGTCTTTATACCAGATCCACACACATACAGGTCCATCCAACAATGCAGATTTGAACTAAGTCAGGCATGGATTTGCAAGTGCATCTGTAGTGAATTAGCCAAAATATAAGATAAGGAGCATATGTTTATTTTCTGGTAGCTGAAGATGGTATAGGATCTCAGGAAATATTTGAGTGCTGGAGACAGATGGTATGTGATCCAGCAGAAAGTCTGCCAGGGAAAAGTTAACCTGTCAACATTCTTTTTTTTTTTTTAACAAATCTGAATCAGCAGAGCAAATTTATACTGGATCAGTGCTTTGTGTCTCACAGCTGCAGTAGGTTTGATCTAAGATGGATTTATTATACCAGGAACCATGATGGGAGTGTGCAGAGATGTGAATACAGCTGAGAGAGCTGTACTTCTGTCTGGAAAACACACCTTTAAGATGCCTCACCCTGAAGCTGGTTGTTTCTGGCTACATTGCTTTTGAGCCTGTGTGTGAGAGCCCTTTTCCATGATTGCCTTTTCCTCAAACTGAGCTTTCACAGCCCAGTGCCAGGGTGTGGTACACAGAAACATCAGCACTCCCTATGAAGAGGTTATATAACAAGAAAGAACAGTTACGTATGTAGACATAGGTATTTACAGAGAGATAAATACATGTACAAAGCTGTATAAAAGAGCTCTGCTGGTTTCTTTCTCAGTAACCCACAGGATGCCAGCAATATCCAGCTGTTATGTTATCCTGGCTGCCCTTCCAAAGGGATATTCCCTTCCCTGCTGTCCCTTGCAGGTACAAGAATGGACTGAGGTCCTTCTTTTAGACTATATTTTATATTACTTAAGTTCTGTCTTGTCTGTTTAGACTGATGCCTCTTGGCCTGTATTTTAGCTAAATATATCTAAAGATATGTTATAAACTGCCTCATCTGAGGGCAAGAGACTTTTGATAGTCCATCCAGTGTTTGCTCTGCAGTTGCCAGTAAATGAAACCAGTTTACTTATCAAATGGGCCTTCAGCACTGAGAGGAGGTGAATACACAGGGATGGGACCAAAGCTCAGTTGTACTAAATTTTTCTTGGTCTGTCACAGCCATGAGTGACAACTATTGCATTACTTGTTCCTCTTTCATTTACAGGAGCAACATAAGAATGGGGAGAGATATGTTTTGTTGGTTTTTTTTATTTGCAGCCATTCTAAAATGAGAGGCAGGGGAAGAGAAAAGAACGTTGTTGTGAACGAGCGTCATAAGATCTAAAACTGGGAAGAACAGCAGAAACCAGGACAAAAACATTTCATTTTTGCTTTTGGCATCTTGTACAAAAACCTTTTAATGAGAAATTGTTCTGCATCAGAAAACAAAATATTGCAGGGAAATGTTTTTACTCCTTTTCATGGCTCTTTTAATTGAGTTAAAGTCCAGAAAGATATGCAAAAGAATCCCATGGTGTTCCCATGCCAGCATTTCTCCTTCTGTGTCCTCCAAAAGCACAGGGAAAAAAAATAAAGAAAATAAATCTGGTTTTCCTCTGAGGTTTCCCAGCTTGGGACCAGAGCACACACTTCACATTTGTCTCAGCTGCCTGGGCTGGGGTGTGTGGCTGCTTTGGGGTCCTGACACTCTGTGTTTCTCCTCCCCAGCACAGCCCCAGGGGGGAAGCAGCACTGACTGACTCTGTGCCTCTTGTTTCCAGAAATGCTGCTTTTTGGAGCTCTGGTGAGCTCATCAACCACATGGGCAGCTCAGGCCATGTTTACAGGCACTTCTGCAGCAGAAGTTTCAAGAGAGACCCATCAAAGCTTTTATTTTACAAGATTCAGACCTTCTGGTTTCTTACTAACAAAACTTTCCTTTTGTCTCTGGTGTGTGCATGGAAGAAAACTTGGGAACAATAGATTTTTATGGCATCTGCCAATATTTTTATTTTAGCTTAACGGAGCATTTAAATTATTATCAAGTCCTATTTTCTGAAGAGAGCAAATGCACAGAAACTTGATTATATTGAGCCTCTAACTGCATAAACACAATACTAGTCCCAGTGGACTAATTCCATTAAGACTTGAACTATCCATCTTGAAGTTGCTCATGAATACAAACTGCCAGAGCTTCTGGCATTGCTGGGTTTGCAAAACAACTTGTATGTTTTTGTGTCAGATAATAAAAGCCAGCTTTATTTAGAGGGATATTAAAATAAACAGGTTTAATAATATATTTAAAAACTTTATTGTGACTCATATGTTGTTTTTCTCCGCTTGAATGGTATTCTTTATTACAGCTGTATATTACCTTCAAAATGCCTCTTGCTCTGAAACTTGCAAGGTGCTGAATCTGTAAATACATTATCTGGAGCCTGGGCAGGTGGAGAATTTTAATCCTTGCAGCAGAAACATTGGTTTCAGTATTTTACCTATCCAAACTGTGCTCTGGCTTACCAGTTGTTTTATTTCTACCTATTTTCTAGATAACTCTTTCCTATCTAAATAACATATTACTGCTGAGGTTTGGGAGTCATTAGGGAAGATCTGCCCAATTAGCATGTTAATTAAGACCTACCCGATTCAGGAATAGGGAGGTGATTGTTTTATTAGCATTCTGTGAGAGGAAAGAAAGATTAATGACTGTGCCTGCACCCCGCGAGGGGTATAGAAGTAACACTTCTTTTTTGAGATATCTGCATGAGAGAGGAGGTATTTGAATGGCTGGGTTTACTGGGGGAGTTACCTGCTGATTAGTTATGCCTGGAGCAGGGAAAAGTATAATTGAGTTTGTTTCTTAATGAGAAGAAAATGGTAGTACAAAGCAAACATAACAGGGCAAGAATGTCTGCTGTGATAAATAAGTGAAGTCCCATTGATAGATTAATATCAGTTAAAGCTTTGGTCCCTGGCATTGTCTGAGCTTCTCAGTGGGTTGGCAGGACAGGTTTCTGGCTGCTAGATGGAGGTGCAGGCAGGAACCTACTTGTCTCGCTGCTCTGAATGGGAAAGGTTGGTTTATAACCAGCAAGAGAGATACAGATCTCTCTGCTTCCTCGTGGCCACATATTGCCCTGCAGTCTGACCCAGAGATTTGTTGAAAAGGTCATGCCCAGGGCATTCAAATGCAGAGGGCCTGAAATAAAGTTATCTAGGGGGGGATAGTAAACGTAGACAGGAATTGTATTGAAATGGAGAAAGAAATAATATTAAGGAGAAAGAGCTCTGGGCAACATTATCTGATGCAAACATGTCATCTGCCTCATGACTTTATGATCATCATCCCTTCCCACAGCATTTCACATTAAACTAATGAATTCTGCTGCAAGAGAAAATACTATGTACCATAATATGCTGAAGAAAGAAGCAAAGTGGTGTGTCATCATCAATCTTCTCATCAAACTGTGTAATAATTTCTGTCTTGTGCTTGTTTTAAGACCTGTCCTTCCCTGCCTGGGTCAATGAGCTGAGTGCTGGAAGCAGGAGACTCTCCAGCTGCATTCTGCCAAGGAATTCTGCTGCCACTGCTTCTTGCAGCAGCCCCTAAAACTCCCCCAGTTTAGCACTTCTCACACTGCTCCGTGCTGCATGCAGAGGTAAAAGGGCTGGGAAGCCTGCAAGGAGGAAGCAACAACAAAACAAGCAAGATCAGATAAACAGATGTGAAACTGGTCTTTTTTCAGTCCTGATCTGAAGCACTTTGTGCTGCTCTTCCAACCTTGCCATGAAGTTCCTGGTATCAGGATCCAACCCATCTGTAAGACAGTGAAAGACTGAAAGCTGCAGTGGGTGTGAAGCATTCAAAGCCTGATGAATAGTAGGAAGAGAGAGCTCTGGATAAATCCTTGTAGTGGCTTATGTCCTGTCTGAGAACTTCATCTTGTGTAGGATATATGGTTGCCTAAACACCCATCATACTGCTTCTGGGACCTAAGCTGTAAAGGCATTCTCTGTTCTGTAGTTCCAGCTTAAACTTGTGGTTTAAGCAAAATTATAGATGATGGTGTGTATTAATATCAGTGAATCCTTAGGCAGAATTACTTCTCAGAAGCTTCTCTGGGCTCTTTGGATCTGGACTGGTGGCCAGGATAAATTTGTGGGGATTTTCATCTAGATATGTACCTCTAGTTGCTTTCAGTTATTCCTACATCAGAAAAATTTGGTGGGTTTTAGTTTTGGTGTTGTGGTGTTTTGTTTTTTTTAAAAAAAAAAGCTAGGACCTCTCACTGGGTCCTATAGATATTGAGCTTAATAACCACTCAGGGAAGCCAATACCATGAACTGGACAGCAGGAACTTTGGAGGATATGTTCCACTTCGAGTGACAATTGATACCAGACAGATTTGCTCCTCTTCACCACATGTGGCTGTGAAACTGATGCATTCCAAGATTCTCTGGCAAGCACAGCTCTTGTCTGTCATTTTGTTGCAAAACTCCAGCACTGATTTATTCCAGGACTCCCAAGTATTCGTGTACCCAAGGGAAACAGCAGTTTGTTGATTTATTTGCTTCTTGAGTTCCCCCGAGACAGCAGCTATTCTGATGCAGTTCGTTCTTATATAAAATCTTTGTTCCTCATCTCTTTTGTTAAATTTTTGAGTAAACAGTATCAAATTCTCAAAACGTAGAGGGTTGTCAATGCAGTCTTGTCCACAAATACACAGGAAATTGTGTTCCTAACTTTGGAATTTGAGCAAATATTCCCTGTAGAGCAAAGGATATCTTCCTTCTGAGATTATCCTCAACAGCATGGAGGAGATAAAAAACAGATCCCTGTGGACATTATTATTTTGCCATAGCTTGATCTTGTTACAAATGAAGGCCATTCTTTAAACCTTTGGTGTTTTCTCTGGTGCTCACACACACATCTCCATCCACGTGTCTCACACCAATCTTGAAATTTCTGTTATAAGTTGATGTAGTTCCAGGTAGATTCACTAGAAATAATTCCATTACATTCCTCTGTGTTTCTGTTGACAGTGGGTGTCTCCACCATTAGATGACCACAAAGTACCACTCGATGTAGTAAATTCCTGATACAGGTTCCCATTCATTGCACAGGCACAGACATCTTGCTCTCAACAGTATTCTGGGATCTTTCTAATCAAGTAAAGCTGGGATAAACTGCTTTATTCAGAGTTGGTTTTGTTTTTTCTTTTGTGATGCTGTGTCATCCTTATCCATGTGGCTGTTTCTGATCTGGACTGTAAATTAGTCTCTTGCTGAATTTTAAATTGGGATATGGGCAGCTCATTCATCTCACTGAGAATGCAGAAAGCTGAGATGTGCCTCTGTGCTCATGTGAGTTACAGCCAGATTGTTCAATAAAAAGCTGCATACAGCAATAGTATGCAATAGCAATGTGTTTTTTAAAGTCACCCTGAGATGGAGTTCGCTGTTTGTCAAACAATAGGTTTTTGATACTGGTAAAAACTGCATATATTATCTTTCCATGCAGCCAGCAGTACCTGTGGGAGACCACAGCTCTGTATAAAACAATTGATTCTACTGATATAAGCAAATTAGGTTTTTGTGACACAGGGAGGAGATTTCCTTTTAGTCTGAAATGCTCCCCATTGAGAACTCCCACCAGGTGTACTATGCTTTCTGAAGTCATTAATGTACATGAAAGAATAATTAGTCTTTGGCAAGCATGAGGGGGTTTGATTAATCAGACTGAACAGCATCCTTTTATCTCATAATACCAACTGTCTGTTGAATCAGTGTCGTGTGGCCGGGTTTTGAGAAAGTACTTCCATCATTATTTTCCTCTTCTACAAAAGCATGGCGTGGAGACCATGCAGAATCCATCCTTTTGTGTCTTACCTTTCCCAGAACTGAGGACTAGGAGCAAGTGTTTATAGCAAATAGCAAAACCCATGTGGAAATAACAAGAGGCTGTCATGAATGTGAAGCTGTTTCTTACTGGCGGTTGACACATTGTTGTTCTCCAGGAGGAAGCAGGCATGTTGGTTTTATTTTTCAGTGACTGGCAGCTAACTAGTGACAGATGCTGGACAGTAGCAAAGTCCATAAATCTACCAGGCATCAAATCTTTGCATATATGGGATGGAATCACCAAGAATTTCACCATCCTTCTGCCCCATTCCATCTGGCGGTTCAGGTAACCAGAAAATTCAAGCAGTTGTTTTGGGATTTTTTTCATATGAACCAACACACTGAGAAGAAGATCTAGTAAATCTTCTGAGTTGTTTGCCCCACCAGCGTGGTATTTCTTGGAATCTGCAGTAAGAGATCAGCTCCATGACCTACAATAAAAAAAGAGTAAGTTGTAGGAGTTACCTTTCCAACAGATGGGTAGTATCAAATCTGGATGCAAGGGATTTATTTTGTTGATTTTTCTATGGTAAGATGTTAAAAAGTCTGATGAAGTCCAAATTGAACAGTGACTCAGACTCAGCACTGAACCTGAACACCTACTGTTTTGTGAATGACAGAGACCATCCCTCCTCACAGATGTAGAAAACCTGAGTCATACATTTGATTCTTGAGGACAGTCCTGTGCAGCAAGAGACTGATTCTTGCCCTGTGTGTGTCAGAGAACAGACCGGTGCTTTCTTAATCACTTAGACTATTTGATTTATTTCTTGAAAGCTCTGTTTGCTTATTCATAGTCCATTTTTCCAAAGATGCAGACACCTCTGCCATAGCCTTGTAAAAAGGGCCATGCCCTGTTACCTCCACTTGCAGATGGCAAATCAATTCCTGGGATATAAATGTTTCTTTCAAACGAATGAAGAAGGGCAGAAAGTCAATGGTGTTAACTTGATCATGTGTCTGCAGAGCACTAGCAAGGCTGTCTGGCATAAATATGATCAGGGTTTGGCATGCAGAGACCTTCTCTGGCTTAATCACCTGGCAAAACTCTAGAAAATTACTGTCAACTCTTTATATTGATTAGAGTAGACAAAAGGAGATTAATCAAACCAGATTTTTTTTAAATTGAGTTTGCATGCTTCTGGTTAAAGAAGAGCACAGTCCTGTGGGGAGAAGGCAGCTGCTCAGGTCTGGTTTGCTGTGCAGCCCTGGAGAGAAGGGAAGAGCAGATTTTTGTTGTTAAAATTGAAGTTGACTCTAACGGCCACTCAGGTTTTGTTTCGAACAGATCCCACAGGGAGAGAATAATACAAGTGGAGGAAATAGAGGGGTTTTGACTGATCAGCACCCTGTATCCTGATAACAGCCAAGTACCAGTGTGCTTCTGTCCTCTTTGGGTTTTTTTTGCCCCTGCAAAGCAGCAGCACCCGTGGGTGTTCCTGTAGTGCAGGGCTGTCAGGGTGTGGGTGGCCTCAAGACAGCTGAAAAGCAGAGGGGGACTTCTGCAGCAGCTGTGGCTGGGCCCTGCTGTGGCACTGGGTACCGTGAGCTGTAGTGCCATCAGGAACTGTCACCTTCTTCCCACAAATTGTTCCTGTCAAGCTGCAACGTAGGAGTGTGAAGTCATGTCAGTGCTGCTGAGGAGCGCGGGCCCGGCGGGTGCCCGGGCAGTCGCTGCAGGGCTCTGAGGTGTGCTCAGAAAGTCCTGAGGAAATAAATGGATCAGGATGCATCCCTCACCAGGAGTAAGGATTGCTGCCATGGGGAATGGGGCTTGGTAGAAAACTGCTGCTGAACTACTTTAGCTCTAGAGGTTAAGCAAGAAATACCATGTAAAGCAGCTCCATGTTACTATGTGCTTCCTTAGGAAAGAGATCTAGGTTTTTTCTGTTTTTTTGGGGGGGGTAAACAGAGAACTATAAAATAAACCTTGGTGTTTTATGATTATAGCTCCATTTTAAGCTTCACCAGAAATGCACTTTTCCCACTTTTTTTCACAAGTTTAGATACTATCAACTTTCTGGTAAACTCAAACACTGCTACAAGACCTGCAAGTTCAGCTGTTACCAACTGGAAATGACCAGGTCCCAAAGCCATGGGAGCTGTGAGGCAGAGCACCTTGAGCAGCCTCAGGGTCAGGGCCTCAGCCTTGTTTCAATTACAGATTAACAACACTTATTCAGACTAGAAATGTTCAGATTATTTTTAAGGTTTACAGAACTTTCTAGTGGGTTTTGTATCTGGTTTCCATGGAAAAGGAGAGGGTTTCCTTGCAACTCTGGAGTCCGTGAGCTCAGGGAAGGTGGGAATTTGTACCCAGGTGAAGACGGACCTTGCAGCATGGTCAGATGGGAAAAATACCAGAAATCTTTGTAAAGGGAATATTATTTAATAGGTATCAGAAGAAAACCCATCCGCATTTGTTGCTTTCTGTAAAAGGAGCCTCAGGATTGTTTAATTCCTCTCTGCTTCCCATCAGTCCCAGCTCCCATGCCAGGCATGTTAGCATCACAGCACCTGTCCTACAGTGCACCACAAAACACTGGCCTCCTTCCAGCCCTGGGGGTTGTTTTGAGTTAAAATTAAACTGATAGGAATGATTCTTCCAAGTGTGAAGATGCTTTATTTAGGGACTGACGCCAAGGGATGTAGCTGGATGTGCACATCTCTGCACATTGGATATGTTTGCAGGAATTCAGCTACCTTCTGCAAAGGAGGGGCTCTGGGCTTTGCTAGGAGAGATGTGTGACCAGGTTTCTCAGCAGGGAACAGAGCCACGGGTGGGCAAGAGAGGCACTTTTGAAATGTCTGTCCCTTCTGCGTGCTAGAAGCAGAATTTGCCTTTGGCAACTAGGCAAGGAGAAGAGGGAAAGACTCTCCTCCTTCTGCACTTCCTTCTGAAGGAGCTGCTGCCCACGAAGCCCTGAGATGCAGGACTGGGGCAGCGTGGAGCAGCAGCCCCTGCACAGCAGGTGCTGTCAGAGCCCCTTCCTGTCATGCAAGAGAAGAAAATGTTACAGTACGTAGGCAGCATTTTCCTAGCAATATTATATTGTTTGTCTTCCTCACTTATACCCGTATTTCAGTGAAGAAACAGCCAAGTGGTTCCTTCCACCAGGCAGTGAAAGATGCCTCAAATAAAATAGGGGAAGGTAACGGTTTTATTACCAAAGTATCTGTGGAACAAAGTGCTTTCCTTTTCCTGTTCATTTCCAAATCATATCCACACTAACTGTTGCATCCATTTTCTGCATCTCTGTGTGAAAGAAACTTTGGGAGAAATTACCTCAATAATGTCTTTCTAATCTTCCTTGTTTACAGCACGCTCTTTGTTCAAAGTCATTGTGATAGTTGTGGAAGATTCTGAGTATGATGCAGTTATTGAATTTTAAATGAACACTAAATTGGCTGTGGTAAAGGGGAGAAATATTTCATAACACAGTAATTTTTCCTAAGAGTACAGTAGCTCCATTTTATTAGAAATGAGCAATTTTCACAATGTCTCCAAAATGTATAGAAAAGATCAAGGTGAGAGATTAATCTAAGGAAAAGAAGGCTTTTACAAGTATTTAATACCAAATAGCTGGAGAAGCTATTTACTCGTCTTACTGGAGTAAAACATGTCTTATCTTTCTGCATTGGTCAAAAGCCTCCTGTGGTGTTTGTTAGATGGGATTTGAGCCATTTGGAGTGTTTTTTCTGCTTGATTTGAGCGTTTGGGAAGCAAGGAAAATTATCTGTGTGTGAAAGGTATTAAGATGCCCACGTGGCTGCTAAAGAAAGTTGTCTGCTGAGCTGGCAGTGATTGCCAGGCATCTCCCACCCCCAGTCCACCCAGGTAGGAGAACCTGAGGTGTCTGCAGGTGGTTCAGGCAGAGGGGAGGTGTTGGAGAAGATAAGTATTGGGATGAAACACGTGCACCTTCACCCCAGTGTTGCAGTCAGCTGGCAGGTATCGTTGTCCCAGACTGGCTCTGGCAGATCTCCCAGGGATTGGTGCTCAAGCTGGGAGACTGTGGGGAGGGAGCTGGGAGGAGCCCCTGAGCCCTGGCCAGGTGGGCTCCTCCCTGGCAAGGCCTCTGGAGAGCAGATTTCTGCAGCCACTTCCAGCTGCTCCAGCAGCACAGTTCAGCCATTCCCTTCCAAGCAAGCAGCACTGCTGCCCTGCTTTTATCCTCATCACATTCCCTTCATTCCTGCTGCAGCTGTAGAGTAGGGATGAGGGTGGAACTCAGTGATCCCAAGAGTCTTTTCCAACCTGAATAGCTCTATGATTCTAAGCTCTCAAGCTCTAGTTGGGCTGCAAACAAGCAATATTCAAATGAGTAATCAGTGAATTCTCGTTGACCAGTATTAGTTCTTGTTCAGCTTCAGCTCTGCTTACGGTTGTGTCAAAGGGGAAGGAGACACTAATTAATTGCAGCAAAGGAAGGGGAGTATTTGGTGTATTTGAAAAGTATAAAAATTAGCATGGAAAAAGCAACCACACGTGTTTAATGGAGTCCACAGGGTCAGGGTGTCACCTGGCTGGGCTCAGAACTGCAGCTGTCACCAACCCATAACGTTGACATCATTCCAGTCCTTTGCATATGTCTGCCTCTGGGCTATGGCTCAGCTGTGGAGCAGCCAAACACTCTGCAGCCCCTGTCACAGCAATGAACATGTAGGCTTTCTCTGATAGCTCTTATCCTCCAAAATGTGGATGGGGAGGGAGCACAGCTGCTGTAAGCACTGATGGTGCTGAGCACCCCCACATTTCTGTGCCATCCTGCCCCCCGTCAGGGCATGTTTGTACATGCCCCTATTGATGGCCTCCAAGGGCTTTGGTGATGTTGGTCCCCTGTTTGCTTCCTGGCTGTAGAGCACATTGCAAATCTAAATGCCCAGGGTGTCAGGAGAAGGGTAAATGCATCCAGAAGGCAGATAGAGGTTTAATTTGAGCAGAGCCTGTAGCTTGCAAGGGATGCAATTATGGAGAAATCATGGTTTGCTTGGCCTCGGGTTGCTCTGGGCTTTGGGAAGGAAAACCTGCTTAGGCACTGAATGTGAAATGAGCATGAGAGGCACATTCAGAAGAGCATGGGGATGGCATTTTGTTAGATCCTCACAGATTGGTGCCATTTTCAGAAAATCTGGTCTGTGGTTGGATCTTTCACACTTTTGCCAAGATGCTAAAATAGAAATTCAGAGGAGGTTTCCAAGCAAGCTCCCAGCAAACCTTCACACTGCGTGAGCTAATTCAATTTATCAGTACTTACTGGATGCTGGGATGAGAGACCGTTTAGAACTGAATATGCTAATTGAAGTCTCTTTCCAGATTAATCACAAGCAGTTATATTTTTATGATTTTGCAATGTTTTTTATGACTAACATTTATGGAAGATTGCTAGTAGACTTTTCAATAAAGGCTTTTCAGCTAAAACTAAGACTGTAACAATTTTGGAGAAAATTGGGCAGCCGTTGAATTCAAAAGCTGATAAATATACAGAGTTTTTCAAAACTGTATCTGGCAGGCTGACATAATGGCAGGTTAGACCTCCAGGTGCATGGCTATATGATGAATGTATAGCTTGCCAGAAATAATGCTGTTGATCATTGGTTGAAATATGTCACAGCCTGGAAGCAAACAAAAAGGGTCCCCCCAAGATTTCAAATTGAATCAGTTGTGAAAAGCATTTTCTAATTAACAAATCTCTTCATTTTAGAGCAAATAGCAAAATGCCTCTCAGTATATTTTTCCCTCTCCTGTTTTTTCTCTTTATAAATGTGCCAGCATGTTGTCATCAGTTGCTTTGCTTCCCATGTAGTCTGTGTGGGCTTCACCAGCTGAAATGGGACAGAGACATGGATTAAGAAAACCTAAGAAAATATTATTACAAACACTTGGAGGAAAACTTAGGGTTCACATGTCATTTCTGAACATCACATTTGTTCCTCCTTTCACGATCAATGGGTACCAGTGTCCCTTGGAGGCTCTGGATCCACAATCCTAAATGATCATCAGATTATCTCAGCTAAACGGGTGGCTGGGTAGCAGCAAGGCTGAAGTAACCGTGAGCTAGATGGACCCAGACACACAGGAGAATTGTTTACCTCCCAGTGAACCTGGAGATGTGATCTGTCAGCTACCTACAGAGGCAGAAAAGTCACCACACTGAAATAGTTTTACAGCAATCTGCATCAGCCTTGAAAAAACACATTTTAGCAGACAAACTGAAAAAGGTCAGAAATCTCTAGGGTAGAGGAAAATTATTCCCTCTCTCTCCCAAACTGGAATTTTATGATCTTGCTACCAGATTTGCCATAAAACCACTTGAATTTTAGTACAACTGTTGTTTCCATCAACTTCACACAAAAACAAACTCAACAGAAATTTTTCTACGTGTGCCTGGAAGCATCTTTACTCAGTGTTGTGTAAGACTATCCTCCATTTAATGATACTTTAATTAATTGTTTTCTGCTTTTCAGCTTCATGTTGGCGGCCACCCATTCAGTCTTTTATATTTTGGGCAAACCTTGTGTAAACAGTATCTCACTGTCTAAAAAGAGAATGTAAATGTTTTTCCAATTTCCAGCATCATTCAAAATGCCCATCCTTGTGAGAGCAGATTGAATCTGTCCCGTCATCCTTGGTAACAAAAGATATTGCAGCTGACAGATGGAGCTGCACGGTACATAATTAAATCTCTAGTGTGTGTCAACTGGAGCCTTTCAGACACAATTAGAGTCTGACCAGTTCTCCCATTTAGTGACTTCTGAAATTATATATATATGCATATATATATATATATATATGTCTTAGGTGGCTGCAGAAGTTTCTGTGAAAAATGAACCCTGAAATGCACTAAATAAAAGAAAATAGGACCGTGGTCATCACCAGACCTTCCAATGATAAAATTTGATACAGCTCTTTAAATCCTGTCTTTGCCTCCTTTTCTCTTGCATTTATTATGTCCTGAGTGTAGCTGAGCATAAACTCTGCTCAGTAGGGATACTCATGGGGGCAGTGGATGGAAAATACATTTTCTTAAGAAAACTAGCTTCAGGGACCCCCAGCTGTGCAGGAGATACAATTGTGTTAGGTTTGTAAAAGTAGATTATAAAACTTAGGAAAAACTACAAAAAAGCAGAAAACCTTAAGAAAAAGGAAAACACACTTAGTGCTGTGTGATGCTGCCAGAATTAAAGATGAGCCTGACACATAACCTTGTGATCTGGGTTTCAGTATCTGTTGTGCTCAAGGTTCTCCATGTTCAGGATTTTTCTTCATAGAGTCACAAAGATGAACACAGAAGAGGTTTTAGGTAAAAACGGTCCTGTTTTTACTTAAACAGTCAGACATCATGCAGTAATCACCTCTGAACACATGAGGTGTTCTGCTCTACAAGAATACCTGAGCCATACCAGGTCTGAAGTTTTTCCTGTTACATCTGCATTAAATAATCTGTCCAATTCTGGGAACTGTACTTGATGCTGAATTTGCCTTCTGACCTGCCTCTCATGCTGCCCACCCCAACCTGACATAGATTCACAAAACTAATTTAAGACTCAGCTTTCTCATCCTGTTTCCATGCTCTCCCCCCAAAGTACCCAAGTTACACTGCTTTCCTTGGGCAAAGGGCATTACTGAGAATGTTATTACTCAATAAACCACAGGTGGGGTCAGGCAGGAAATCCTTTTCTGTGCAGTCATCTAAAGCATAGGAAAAGATGGAGAAAGCATCTGGATTTCACCTGCCAGACTGCAGCCTGGCCCCTGCCTCTCAGATCTGATGTTTGAGCTGTTCAAGTCCTGGCCCTGATGGGCTGTTGTGCCAGGGAGGTTGGATTCAGGTCCCACACTCTGGTGTAAGGCAGGAGAAACCCCAGGGACAGGTCCCCACCACTGCAAATCCAGCTAACAGCCATAACAGCCACGAGACATCAGGTAGAAGAGCTGGAGAATGCAAATGCTCTTATCTCAAACACCGAATTTGTAGTAATTAACAATTGTAAATGTCCCTCCTATGATTGTGGGGAATGGAAGTTAATGGAAATACACTCGATAATACTTGTTGGCTGAAGGGCTTACATTAGCTGATCTAGTACCTGCAAATGCACACTTAGGTAATAATGTAGTAAATGAATCAGGGAGGAATGAGATGTTGTTTGGGTTTTTTTTTAGAAATAATAAGCCTGTTTCTCTCTCACTAGGCTCAGCTGGGATATTACTGTTGTTCATATGGCCAAGTGTTTTGTTGGAGAGATGAAGTGCTGCGTATAAACTTGTTCATTACCAGAAACCTGACAACTACTGAGCTAATATCATGTCAACAATCAGCTGGGGATAATGTACTTCTCCTTCTAATAGATTTTCCTTACATATAACCATAAGAAAAATTTTAAAATTACAGTGGGAAAAAATCAACCACTGGAAGATGTCTGATCTCTGTGATATGTGGTGCTTTTCATTTAAAGTATCAGGGTCAGAGAGGATGAAAATAATTTGTTTGGGGACTATCTACAAGCAGGAAGAAGCTTGATGATCACCCAGGTGAGGAGCTGCTACATTTGTTTGTTATCCTCCAGCCCAGTGATCATTGTTCAGTTCAGTGAAATGACTGTTTCCAGGGGTGTGGAGTGAAGGGGAGTTCATGGAAGTGCCTCTGCTCCCCTGCTGCAAAAGTGTTTGCAGCCACTTAGCAGGACTGGCACCTCCAGGAGGTGTGATAGTCAGATCTGCAGGATTCACTGACCGATTAGAGGTTGTGGGTTGTTTTTTTTTCCTTACAGGAACACAAACAAGTTAACACCAACAGGAACCTTTAGTATACAGACAGCTTAGTCCTCAGGAAAGGCTTAGTGCCTCTTCAACACAACATAGCACTTAATGTCACATGTATAATTATGTTTTATAAAGATTTTATAGGAAGGGTGTGAATAATATTAATGATGTGTGAGCATAGGTGGCAAGACTAGATTTATGTTTTAGGCAATTACATTTTGCAAGCCAAAGTAGAGAACAGGGGTAATTAACAAGAATAATGAAAGTACTACCTTGCCATAAATCACTGTTTAAAAAGAGTAAGTAATAGAAGACAAAGGGATTATGAGTCAAGTTCAGTTGTAATTCATCAATATTAGAGCAGCAGGGTGGGCTTTATTAGTGAAATGGCACAGCACTTGTTTGGGGCTTTTAAAATAATCTTCATGCCCTTCTACCAAGGGGAACAAACATCTGATTGAATGCAAATGACAGTGATTGCCTTCCCCACATATCTAATCAGTGCAGGAAATTTAATTTCACCTTCCTTTTAATGAAGCAAAGGGAGTGATGAGCAGGCATGCTGGACTAGGGAATTTCACAGTCCTGATTGCAGATGAGGGTGACAGTCTCCACAGTCTCTGAAGGAAAGAGACACCTAGTTCTCCAGCAGTTTCAGTGTTCTATGAATTGTTTAGTTCCAGTTTTTAATCTGCACTGCTTTGTGGATCATAAAGCAAATCAGCCTCCACTGGGAAGACCCTTATCTATTAATTACTTTTTCCTCTTATTATCTTGGGAAAAGATAATTCTCATGCTGTGCCACAGGAAGGTGATGCTGAATTGCAGTAAGAACAGATCTTACTAGGCACTATCAAAAGCCTGAGGCAAACAGGCTCTTTGTGACCAGCTCCAGGCAGAACCCCAGCGTCTTCTCCTTGTGTTTTCTTTGTGTCTAGAGGCAGCAGCTCATCTTCAGCTGAGTTTACCCTTTCTCCTCATTCTGTTCAGTCTTGCAAGAGGAGTAGCTGCATCTCTGCCCTGCAACAGACTTGTGTGGAGCATAAATGTCTGAGCTTTGCAATGTGTGAGGTTACAGAGGTGGCGTGTGTTCAGGATACATCTCTGGTCTGCTCTGCAAAGGCTGGAATTCACCATAGCCCTTGGTGTGAATTGCCTAGCTCAGTCATGACAGCAGGGAATATCTGAGCTGATGCAAGGACTGTTTTCTTTGGAAGTTGTTTTGTGTTCTAGTTATTCCTCTCAGGGCTGAGCAAATATGGACTGGAGAGAGGGCTTTTTCATCCTGTTTAGCCTCGGCTGGGATTTGACTGACTTTACAGCCAGGGATAAGGTAGTTGCTACTTGTAGAAGCATCTGATCTCTCATTGCCAGGAGGACGTGCTGCTGTTCTGATAAGGAAAAGTAACATCGAGTTGCTTCTCCACTCACAGAACACAAATCTGTTCCTGCATGCAGTTTGCCAGTTTGTGGTACAAATCAATAGAGGCTCTTTGCTAATCCCTAGTTGAGGGCCCTTTCCTCTGCCCTTGGTATCTGCATGGCCTGGTCTGAGGTGAGGGGTGTTTGCTGCTGAACGTTTGCTGCAGGGCATCAGGAGAGCTGGCTGTTTCACTGCTGAGTAAAAAAAAAAAACAACCCTAAACATATGTAACATGTTTTGTAGAGCATTAAGGCACACTTGGACTGAAAAGCAATGAGAAATGGACTATTAACTATTATTCATTGCTGCATATACTGAGCTTGTGAGCCAAGTTTAATTAAATCCAATAAAAACATACGCAATAAAAATTGACAATTACCAGCAGCTTAGGGTTCTGGTCTGAATCTGTGAAGACTTTTTTCATCCCTGTAGCACAGTGAGAAACATAAAGACACTGCAATATCAATTCTGACATGTATAGAAAGGAAAAGCTCTATGTTGCCCACACTGCAAGTGGGTAAGTTCACTTTACCTACATTTGTCCTTGATTACTGCTTTCTCCTCTGCCTACAGACCTCAGCATAAATGTCTAGCCTCCTGAGTCACCTCCAGACACTGACAAAATGCTTTGTGTCACACAAAGAGCACACCTACCAAATAAAAAAGGTTGCAATGCAAGTCTAATGACTGCTTACAGGAGATTTGCTGGTCTGCACAGTGTTGCAGTGTGCTCCCCCCTGCAGGTCACAGGGCAAGGGATAAATCACGCTGGAGGGACGGAGAGCTGAGTTGGGGGGAAAAGTCAATGCTGCAGATTCTCTGTGCTGCATCATCATCTCTGGTGATGCTAGGATGAGAGTAACAGAGGAGAGCCATTGGGAAAAGGTTCAATATCTCCTTGCACACTCAGTCAGGGAAAAGTCTCTGTGGCTCAGAAGCTGCATTGACTGATCAGAATCATGTTGCAGCCCTTGTGGGTTGGAGGCCTCAAGAAATTGGATTTTCCGACCCTTTCTACATCTAACTGAATCAAAAACTTAGCCTGGAAAAAATAGTTTATGATTATTGAATTAAAAATCATAACAAAAAATAAAATTGAAAATAACTTACCAAACCAAACAAGAAAAGGAAAAATACTCCCATTATTACAGAAAGTTAAATCAAACTGCACATCCTGTATCTCATCATGGCCCAAAACCTAGATGCCAGTTGTGATACTGGGCTTCCTCCACATCCTAAGCTGGCATGCAGTGCCACATTCAATAGGGAAAGTACAGAAGATTAGCTGAGCTTCTTAGTGTCTTGTCTTGAATGAAGATTTTTGTGAGCTCAGTTTTTCTTGCAAAGGGAAGAGTGCAGCTCTGCTCGCACTGCAGGTGGTATCCGTCCTGCAGCTGCCACAGGCTGACATAAACTTGGTGCAAAGCCCAACTGCTTCAGAGCTGTGCTGCTAGTGTGATGACAGAGCCACAGCTCAACAAACCACAGCAGCTTCTGTTGCTGTCCTGCCTGCTCTAGCACATCACTAGAGCTGATTGGAAGCTGCCAAGAGAAACAGTTACTCTGGCAAAATTCTGACTCGTCGAAAGCAAAGCACATACTGAAAATGCCTCAGTTTTGAAGCAGCAGGGTGATAGCTTCCAATTCTGAGCTCCTTGGAAAGTAACACCAAAACAAGATATTTTGAGTTTGTCCTGTGAATTTGGTAGGACAAGGGGTACTGGTTTTAAACTGAAAGAGGGTAGGTTTAGGTTAGCTATTGGGAAGAAATTCTTCACCATGAGGGCAGTGAGGTGCTGGAATAGGTTGCCTGGGGATGTTATTGATGACCCCTCCCTGCAGGTGTTCAAGATCAGGTTGGATGAGGCTTGTGCAGCCTGGTCTGATGTGAGGTGTCCCTGCTCATAGCAGGGAGATTGGAACTTGATGATCTTGAAGGTCCTTTCTAACCTCCACCATTCTATGATTCTGTCATTCTATATTTTCTTTGTAAAAAATATTTTCTTTGTTTTAATGCTTGTAGTGCCATGAGGTTTGTGTGTGTGTGTGTTACACAAGGTACAAAAGGGTTGTCCAGTTTCAATGACACATTTTATGTGTTATGAAACTCTGTTTCAGTTGTCTGAAAATAAGGCTCAAGTGTTTTAACTTGTGGCAAATATATTTAATTAAAAATCCAAAAGCAGAAGATGTAAAAGTGGATCTTTAATGTAAAACAGAAAATCTGGTTTCAGTTCAGCTTTACAGACAATGCTGCTTCTGTGTCTGTAGCTTCAGAAGATAAGTACCTTGGTGTGAGAAATGATCACTCAAAAATTATGTCATTGCATTCCTGTCTCTAAAGATCTGCATTTCTGGATACAGGTGCATTAAGTACTTTGAATTTCAGACCTAATGGATAAAGGCATAACAAGGGTTTTCCTGGAAATCCTTGGAGTTTCCCATTTGTTGGGGGCATGTTCTTATTCTTCCAGTTCCCCTCCCCATCTTTGTCTGTCTCCAGGCTTGGTGAGCAAAGCAGAGCTGCCTTTTAAGGATGCCACTGAAAACCAGGGGAGGGGAAACAAATCCTCAGAGGCTGGTTGTGGGTGTGTGGAGGGAGGGGGGCTTGAATGGGGTTTGATGGAGCTGGAGCTGGGTTATTTAAGACTGCTGCAAAGATCTTTTGTATTGACAATTCAGTATATGAGTCATAAACTCTTCACTCTGTGCATATAAAAGATGAAAGGACCAATTACTTATGGAGGCATTAAACACCCAGGGGACACAGATGTCTGTCTGGCAATAGTAAACATATTGACTGAAACCTATTTGAATTTCAAATTGCCAAATGTCCCAATTTTTGAAAAGCTTCCTATGATAACCAAGGTCTGGAAAGTCAATTGAAACTTAATTCTTCTGGATATCTCATGGGGGAAAAGTGCACGAGTCCGGACAGATCCAATTATTTAATTTTAATGAAAAAATAGATAGCTGCTTTATAATTTTCTTATAGAGCAGTAAATGGGAATTCAGCTCCTTTTTCTAAGACGTTATCCTAGGATAAATGACAATAGAAGTCTGCCAAACACAGGGTGAGAAGAGATTTATGTCCAAGGATTTTCTGCTGCTTCTTGTCCTTGGATCTCTCTTTTTCCTCCATATGGAACCAGGTCTTGCTGACATGCCAGCCAAGTCAAGACTAGTGTCTCTTCTGGGTCCGCAGATGGCGCAGATGGTATTTATAAAGCTTTGCACAGGGGATCTGTTAGAGGGTGCTGTACATCCACACACAGCAGAAGGACATGTTTACTGGCTCATCCATTAGAAAGACCCTCACAGAGCAGATCAGCCACAGGCCAGTGCTGCTGCTACCAGCTGGTAAGATATCCCATGACTGCCACGAGGACAAAGTGGCTCCTGAGAGCAAGTGGGGAGAAAACAACCCTGCCAGTCTGTGCAGTATCCTCACTCTGGCCACCAGCTTGAGGGCTTTGAAATCCCCTCACCATCAGATGCTCTTGGAGCAAGCCAGGGTCTTGCCATGGTCTCAAGCCCCTTCAGGTGTTTGCAGTGAGTCAGTTGGGCAGAGCTTCAGTGCAACTAACTCTCCCTGGCTTGCACTGCTCTTCCCACATTCATTAGTAGAAAAGTTCATTGTGATTAATTCCATTACTCTGAATACCAATGGAGCTAATTATTTCTTCTGTATTGGACAACATTGCCTGAAACATTGACTCCATGTAAACACAAAAACAATTAGTGCAGTTAATTGTGGGTATTTCTTGTTGAATTGATTTTCCTTTTGTTTTTACAGTAATGTCATATAGAGAGCAAAGGCACACGGCAGCACCAGGCACGTTACCAAAACCTCAGAGGAGTTTATCCTCCCCTTTCTATGCTCTGCACACATGTGCTCTGCACACATGGCTTGAGCATCCATAATGGTACCAGCTGGCTGCATGTGCACTGCCAGGGAGAAGACACCTACTGCTGTATGGCTGTCCTTGACCTTGGCACAATAAGTTTTATTAGATACAATCAACTTGAACACCACTGAGTAAAACTGGTATTTGTTGCTAGTTTTGTTGTAGCAGCTCCTTGTTAAATAAGAGAGGATGGGCTGCTGCATACCAGTGACATTTCTTAGCTCTTCCTTTGTCTCCAGTGGTTCCTGTTGGGATTCTGTTGGGATTCCCATCATGCAGCAATTTTTCTGTATTCCGTTTTCTCTCTGTCTTGGTGTACAATCATGAAGGCAAGCATTTATCACCAGAGCAGCTTTAAATATCAATTGCTTAATGAATTTACTCTCAGCTGGCCAGAAGCAATAATGTGATTGCAGCATTTTATAATCATCAAGACTTGTTTCTCTAAGCTGAATTCATTTGCATGAGCAATGGGAAATTAGCAAAGTTCCAGGCAACTGGCACATACAAGGAAATTGTGGGAGAAGACTCTTGCTGTCTGTTCTTTCCTTGGGGAAACTTGGCTTTGGGAGATGTTTTAAATGGAAGGGTGAAGAATTGTACCTGAGGGCAAAGGTTTAAAATGCATGCGAGGAACTCAACCCCACATCAGATAGATCCTGCAGAGCCAGGCTGTCTCTGGCCATACTGGGCATTTCCATGTTTCTATCAACACATCTTCAGCCATGGTCTTAGACTGCAGTAAATCCAGTACTAGGGTTTGTAATGCCAAGTTGGGTTGTTCAGCCTGGAGAAGAGAAGGTCCTGCAGCTTTCCAGTACCTGAAAAGGGCCCACAGGAAAGCTGGGGAGGGACTTTTACAAAGACTTGTAGTGAGAGGACAAGTGGCAATGTATTAAAACTGGAGCAGGGGAGATTTAAGTTAGACATTAGGAGGAAATTCTCTAGTGTGAGGGTGGTGAGACACTGCAACAGGTTGCCCAAGGAAGTTGTGGATGCTCCTCCCTGGAAGTGTCAACTTTCTTTGACCTTACCTGGCCTTCTTTGGCCTTACCTCACCTCACCTTACCTGACTCTCCTTGCCCTTCATTTCCCTTTGATATTAGGAGGAAATTCTTCACTATGAGCATGGTGAGACACTGGCACAGGTTGCCCAGGAAAGCTGTGGAGGCCCCATCCCTGGAAGTGTTCAAAGCCAGGTTGGATGGTGCTCTGAGCAACATGATTTAGTGGGAGGTGTCCTTGCCCATGCAGGAGGGTTGGATCTAGATGGTCTTTAGGGTCCCTTACAACCCATATCATTCTATGATTCTATGTTTTTTCTTGTATAAACTCAACCCATCATTCAAGTGTGTTCCAGAATTCTTGATGAGTTAATGTGTACCAGCAGATCAGGTGTTGCCTGTCCTCCTTAGTGCAGCCAGAATAAAGCCAATAAATGCTCTATATCATGCACAGGAGTAGACTTCATGTTTACCCTTCTCTTAACCTAGTCTTTACATTTAGGTGGGCTGGTAGCACACCAGGATGACTGGGCTAGTATTTCCTCTGACTCCCTTGGGTGACTTCTTTTTAAGATGGTGGAAGATTTCTCTGTCATGGCTGGGAATGGACTCGTGTCTGTGCAAGGGCTTCAGCTCTTCCCGTGAAGGTGCTTAAATGCTTCTGACAATTATTTGAAGTGGAAGGCAGTGTTTGCACTTCCCAGCTTCAATGAGATTTCTCCAGCTCACTGTGGCATTTATTGCTGTATTAATTGCTCACGTACAAAAGCTTGTGCTGTTGTGCAAAATGCTAATAAGAGATGCTAATGACTGTGCACCTCCCTCTCCTTCTCCGGGCTGTGCCTTATTGATGTTCCCATTAAACTGTCCAAACAGGGAGGCTGGATGCACATACCAACACGTTTTCTTTTCATCAGAGAAAAAGAGAGACCCTAACAGAAAGTGGTGGTTGGAGGATGCCAGCCAGCTGGCTCTGAAGGGTGAACAAAAGCTCCCTGAATAGTTCTGTAGGAACTGGCAGGGGAGAGGGGTGGCAGGGGGGGGCTGTGCCCTCCTCCCCAGAGGGTGGTGGAAGGATGTTAAAAGGCAGCTTTTGCATTGTTGGGAAACTTGTCTGAAAATGGGTCGTGATCTGGTTGGGCTGCTAAGAGACATTCATGTGGGATTGGGGTGTGTGTACCGTGTTTGGGGAAAAATGCCTATGGAAAAAATCTAAGAGTTTTTGATGCTTGTGTGTAATTGTAAAGGACTGCAACATGCATGAAACTGATTTAGTGATCCTAGAGTACATTCCTTAGGAGAATCCTCTCATTGCTTCAGGAGGGAGGGAGATGCTTGAAAATACGAGCCACTACTAGAACTTCCAGGAAATGGAGCTATCATTATCAGGCACAAAGCTCTTCAGGAGTTAAAGCATCCAGGTCTCCCAAGACTTCCCTTCAGGGCTTTGTCAGCTGTCTTCACTGCTGACTCTAACCTGTGTCTTGCTGTTATTCCACCCTTCAGTCTAGGGAGGTACTGAGGAGAGAGGCAGTGATGTCGTATCTTCTTCATCAGTCATAAAACATGTAGCAGTCCCAGCATTATAAAATAACCTTTTTTTAAAAAAATTTTTTAATATGAGCTTGTGTTAGAGCTCTGTAGAAATAATTGATTAAGTTTCAATTTATACTCAGAATAATAACTGACATGGCAGTAAATGTGTTCATTGGTATCTAATTTGGTGTGGCTAATTTCCTCCATGCCAGCTAAAGGCCTGGGTATTTCTTATCTCCTTAATGTATTATCTGAATCTTGTTGCACATTTGCTCAGTGCTTATGTGACTAGGGCTTAATTACATGGCAACTGAGTTCACACCCTGGTATGGCAGCACTGCTCCTCAGACAGCTTCCTCAGATAAGCAATAGATAATTGCCATGTTCCTGCTTTAATTACTGTAAATTGTAAGATTATTTGAATGATCTTGGGTCCAGCCTTGGTGAGGCACAGATCCCTTCCCAAGTCACGCTGAGCTCCCGCAGCACCCAGTGCTTGTCCATCAGCACAAGCTTTCTTCCAGTTGTACAGAAAGTAGGACTTTTGCACATGAAAATACTGTCCCTCTGTATGAAGGAATGATACGTTTATATCAGCATGTAACATTTTGCCAATTGTGCCGAGGATTGCCTGCCCCCACACCTCGGAGAAGGACGTGCAACGTGTTCTTGTGCTGTGTGACCTACTTAAAGCAAGTGGGAGTCAATCTCTGGGTAACTTCTCTCAGTTGTATCCATCAATACTTTGCCCTTAAAGCAGCTGTTTGCCTCTCCCTGCTGCACAGTTGGTGATCACAGGGGGAAAGGAAGTTTCCTCACCTCCAGCCCCCAAGGCTTTTCCTCATTCATTCAGTCAACCCAGCCCTGAATTCCAAACCCACCCCTGAGACAGGACATGAGGCGCAGCTTTCTCAGGCTCTTGCCTCCCAGACAAACAGCTCTGGGCTTTCATGTGTTTAATGTCTCCTCTTCCCGAGGGGTGGGCAGGGGGTGCAGACAGATTTTGTGGGGATTCAGGCTGCAGAAACCTCCTGTGAGCAGCGAGAGGGATGGAAAGTGCTGCACGATTCCTGAACGCACATGGAATCCAGGATGCGGGGAAAAAAACATGAGTAATCCTTCAAGATACTTAAATAATGTTTCACAACTCAAGTGAAATGCTCTCATTAGGCCCTCTGGAGGAGAATTTGACATTTTCTGTGCCACCTGCAAGATTAAAAAGAGAACACTGTTGGCTTCTGCCTTGTCTCCAGAAAGGCACAGGGGCTGACAGAAGTGTAATTAAATTACCTGCAGCATTCATCTGTTGTCATAGCAGCCCTTACAATGAATATAACAATAATTTCATCTGCAGCTTAGCTTAATGCAGCTTTGCCTAGACCAGCCAGAAGGCAATTTTCTATCTTGTATCTGGCAGAGAGGGAGTTCAAGAGTTCCCATGTCAGTTTCAGCAGCAGTGGTGTACAACAGGGTAGGAGCACAGATAATGCCTTTGCTGCATTCATAGAATCATAGAACCATTCAGGTCGGAAAAGCCCCTTGGGATCACCAAATCCAACCATCATCCCTACTCTACAAAGTTCTCCCCTAAACCGTCTCCACCAACACCACATCCAAACAACCCTTAAACACATCCAGGGATGGTGACTCAACCACCTCCCTGGGCAGCTTATTCCAGTGTCTGACCACTCTTTCTGTGAAAAGGATTTTCCTAATATCCAGTCTAAACCTGCCCTGCTGCAGCTTGAAGCCATTCCCTCTTGTTCTGTCGCTAATTACCTGTGAGAAGAGACCAGCACCAACCTCTCTACAATGTTCTTTCAGGTACCTGTAGAGACTCATGAAGTCTCCCCTCAGCCTCCTCTTTCTCAAACTAAACATTCCCAGCTCCTTCAAGCATTCTTAATCAGGTTTATTCTCTAGGCCCTTCCCCAGCTTCATTGCCCTCCTCTGTCCTCGCTCCAGCACCTCGAGATCTCTCTTGAATTGAGGTGCCCAAAACTGGACACAACACTCCAGGTGTGGCCTCACCAGTGCTGAAGACAGGGGGAGAATCACCTCTCTACTTCTGCTGGTCACAGTATTTCTAATACAAGCCAGGATGTCATGGGCTTTCTTGGCCACCTGGGCACACTGCTGGCTCATATTCAGCCGCTTGTCAGTTAGAGCCCCCAGGTCCTTTTCTGCCAGACACTTTCCAGCCACGTTCCCCAAGCCTGGAGCGTTGCCTGGGGATGCATTCCTCCAACATCAGGCAGCTTCTATTACCTGTGGATGTTCTGTGATTCAGGAGGTCAGATTAGATGATTGTCTTTACTTCTAGCTTTAAAAGTCCCAGAATAGCTGCATTAAATTATGTGCAAGCAATAAAAACACAGAGCTGTGTGTTTCCCATCTTGATTAAATCCACCAAGAAGATGTGGCTGTGCTATAAACTTATTTCCTCTGTTTTGATGGAGCTGTGCTTGAGTTGGGATGTGTGGAGAACAGTAAGGACACAGCAGTGCTGGCAGTAACGAAGGGTGCAGCAGAATGGGTAGAATTCATCTCTTTTTTGTTTGCTTGTTTTTACCTTGCCAAGTATTATGTTTCAAACTGAGATGTTATTGATGGACCCAGGCAGCTCCAAGCATCTCATGACTGTCCTTTGGTCAATGTGGAATGAGCTCCCTGGCTCAGTCCAGCATCCCATAGGAAAGTGGTACCTGTCCCTGTGCTTGGCAGAGAGGGGCCAGAAGACTGTCTGCAGAGAGGCTACAGGATTGAATGATCCCAAACACTTGCATAATGTCTAATGGCTGAAGGTGGAGCATCCATTAAATCCAAGAAAGGGTAAGAGGCTAATTGTCATTATTTACCCTTAATTGGATATGGAGAACTTTGGTACTGTAAGAAATTTCAACAAAACTCACTTAGCTTACTGATATTCTATTTTATTTTAACTTTTGCTACTATTTATTTACTACTTTCTTCTATAAGTGATTGTTACCTACCATCTTTCTTAATTAAATAGCCACACAATTCATATATGTAGAAGTAACATTTTGAAGAAAACAACTAAAAGCAGGTCAGGAATGGAAGACTGTGATAAATGAGACACAGCATCTGCAAGAAACCTGTGGCTCTGCCTAGTACACCTGGGAAATATCCCCTTCTTTTTGCTTCTGTCTGTTTCCATTCCTGTTCAGCAGCTTTAGGGAGACAAGCTTCATCCCACAATGACTTGTTTTTATCTCGCATATTCAGAAATTCACAGGTTGAAGAGTGTATAAATACCATATGGAAAAAAAAGGCCAACTCGTGCGTGGCCAAGATAAGCTGATTTGTAGGCTGAGGCTTCCCTGAGCCTGGGGGATGGAGTCTTCCTCCTTTGGGCCTGCTCTGCTCACACCATTGGAGCTCTTTCTCTGGAGCAACTGTGTGGAATGACCTTCCCAGCTCAGCAGGGCTAAATTAGTTGTTGCAACAGCTCCTTGGCTGTTGGGTTTATTATCTGTTCAGGAGGACAGGAGATGGAGAGGATGTTTCAGGGTTTAAGGAGAGGAGCTGCCATTGCAAACTGAGGCCAGAAAAAAAGATTGAATGCCACCAGGATTTCTGGTCTGCCACAAAAATGAGGTTGGTTGCGAAGAAGTAAGTTAAAGAAAGACAGAAGCTTAAAGATCCAACAGTAAATATGCTGAAGGTCATGGGACATAATTTCATAAACTCAACTGGATAACTTAATTCAACACAAAGAATGCATCTGTGTGCACTGAATAGTAGGTAAGAATTGACATGGCAGGACGAGAAGGCTTCGTTGCCCTCTTCTCTTGCCAGGATTTGCTTTGATTATGCCAAAGAATGTTACTTCGTTCTTGCCCTAATAGCACTGTAGAGGAAATTAAATTACTCATATATAACAAAAGTGAAGTGATTTTGACATCTCTTCTAGGCAAACATCCTGCTGTATTAGCTCCTAAGCACATTCTCCCTCACTTAAGGTCTCATGCATATGTATGATTATCACTCATAGTAAATATAAGCACTTTGCAAGAACACAAATTAACTGCAGAAAGTAATGGAGGTTGCCAAGGGTATTTTTTATTGTTGACTGTAACATGAAATCTACAATACGGGTACAATAACAAATGGATTGTGAGGCATGGAAAAATAATCCCCTCAAAGGATACTCTGACATCAGAAACCACAACAGCAAAACTGATGTCACGAGAACCTTGAGCTACTTTTATTTAATTTCATTTTAGAAGGAGCTTCGGTTTACCTTGAAATTTTTCTTTTTTTTTTTCTGACTCATTGATTGGTGAAAGGAACAATTAAAGGCTGTAGAGCTAAAATAGATTAATTTTCTTTCTTAAGGCTGACAGATCTTAGACTTTGGCTTTAGCTAGATTAATAATGGTGGGTTGTTTCTGATGCAATGGCTCTTTCTTAACGTTTGATTGCTTTTTCATTACATTAGCTAGGTTTTTGGAAAGTTTTTTATAGTACATTTATCCTCCAGAAATAACCTTCCCAACCTTGAAACTAAGATTGAACCCTGCAATGCACAGACCATTGCATCAATGATCTGCTCTTGCAGGCTGTCATTAGGAGGAAGCAAACCCATCCCAGACAATACAGCATTTAAAACAAGGGAGCTTTATTTTAAAAACCCATTACCTTTCCCAGCCCATTCCAAATGCAGCTCTCAACCTTTGTTCTCTCAATAAAACAGACTCTGCTTTGACCTTTTGTTCACTTCCATCCTCCAGCCCAGCAGTACCTCCTCCATCTTCAGAGCCTGCTCGTGCCAAGGACAGAGCCAGGAGGCTTTTCTGCTGCAGCCAAGGTTTTGGGGTAGATGCACCTGTCTTCCATCACCCATAGACTGATGTCCTGGACAACGAGAGCTGGTTCTGAGTTGGCCATTCCTGCAATATCTCCTGTAATCTCCGTCTCAAGCCTCAAGTTCTCCCTGTGAAGTGGGGATGGAGTTTTAGGGGCATTGCTGGGCTTTTTTGTTTTAAACTTAGTAAAAGAACCAAGACAGGGTATGAGGAGCGCAGAGGCAGGCAGGAAAGTGCCCAGGAATTACCTGGATGTAGCAGAGAGGAGTGGGAACAGTTCTGCCTGACTTTTCCTGAGGAGAACAGCACTGCTGTCCTAGGGAGCAAGAGCCAAGTCCTGCTTATGCCATGATGGATCTCCCCGTGCAGAGGGACATGCAGCCGGTGTCTGGCGTGTCCTTGTTACTAAGGAAGAGCTCAGAGAAAAGCAGGCAGTATCTGTGCTGCAGGCATGGGAGGAAGGGGAGGAGGCAGGGAGCTGAACTTCCATCGAAAATGGCAGCATTCCCTCCATCCATGATTGAGCAGATGAGAAGAACAGGAGAAAAATGGAGAGAGCTGTCCCTGGGTGAGCTGTAACCTTGCTTGGCTGGCGTTCAGCACCACAGGCTCCTCTGCAGAGCACAGCCTGCTGGTCAGCTCCCTCGGCGTGGAGCAATTCCATACGGAATTGGCACTGGGACCGTGGAAGGGTGATCACCAAAGCGTAGCAGAGCCTGCCAGCAGGTCACACTGCTGCACACCCAGCATCACACATCCCCGGGCTACCACCATCTGATGCAGCCTTCAAAGAACAACTCCAAATGCCAAGCATCGTGTAGGACATTCACAAAACAAATTAAATACAGAAACTAATAGAGAATGAAAATTCTGCTTATTTTACTCATTATCATTTTTGTTTCTGGAGCAAAATGAGTCTGGCATGTAGGCAATGGGAAACACAGGGGTTTAATGACTCTGATGGCATCCCAGAGGGCCTCTCAAAGCAACAAAATAGTGGTGATGTCCTTAAAGACAGCAGATGGTTTCTTCAAGGTGAATAATTTTATTTTTTATTGTCTGCTCTGTAAACTGCAAGGAAAGACATTTAAGGAACTGCTCAAAGATGTTTTTAGAAAGCACAAAGAAACCAGCAAGGAGCCAAGTGTCTATACCAGTGACTGTGTCATCACCAGAGCTTGGAGTCTGGTTTAGAGGACAGTGAACTTTCAGAAAATGTTCATCTATTTTTTTTATTCTACTAACTTAAATGTCTTTGCAATGACCTTCAGAATGGGCTGAAAACCTGGACAGGAGGGGAAAAGGAAACCAGCACCCCAATCTGTCAGTTGCTGCAGCGTCACTCACCGAGCTGCTTCCACAGCCCTGGACTAAACCTGGCAGCACACAGCTCAGCTGGAGAAGTGAGGTAAAAGGCTAAAAGCACCTTAAATGCCAACCATAGTGTGTCTTGCAAGGAGGTGGTGGTTTCACTGTGTTTTGTGCCTCAGCAGGTTTTGTGACAATGTCTTTGTGAGTGGAGGGGATGGTGGCTGAACTGACCGCGTGTGCTCAGTGGCCTCTGCTGCGACACGTGGAATAGGCTGGTGAGGGTGGGATGGTCCTTCCCAGCTGCTGGAACATGGCAGGAACCTCTGAAACTCAGCCAGGTAAGCTCTTTATCTGGGTTTAGATGGCAACAGGCCCTGAGATACTGAGTGATTAGAAAAAGCCAAGGTTTCAAAGAAAATCTCAGTACTGGAATTCTTTTACGTGGCATATGAGAATAGAATTTGTGAGAAATAAGTATTATAAAAGCAAGGTGATCATACAAAGCTTTTATTATATGGGGTTTTTTGCTTTTTTTTTGCCTTTTTTTTTTTTTCAGGAGGATGAAATACCATCTAAAACTTTCCTTTTCCAAGATATTTCAAAGTTTCCAGATCTGGCAAAAAAAAAAAAATAGTAGATAGTGTAATAACATCTGGAAAGTGTCCTTAAATTTCCTGTAAACTTGTGTTAAAAAATCCATCAGTACTGAAGACTTTAATGCATTCATATTTGGCCAAACCTTCCACTTCATTTTCAGGGTTTAGGTGGTGGGGCTTTTTAATTTCTCCTCTTCATATTTTCCCTTCAAATTCAGTCCCAACATGTATCTGTCACTTCTCCAGGGAAGTCTTAACTCCAAATAGAAATTCAAATGTGACCTTTTCCACAGGTAAAAAAACCTTATTGCTTACTAGTACAAGCTGTTTTGAGACTGTACCTCCCCAGTGCTCTGGCCAAAGCTGCTGCCAGTGGCTTTGACTATTATTCTGCAGTCAGATTTGAAGCCTGGAAAACAGGGATGTGTAGAGATTTTTAAAAAAAAACACTTTCTGAAGGCAGAAGAAAGGAAATATCTGTTGTGAACTTTTTGGTTAAACTTTGGTTGTTTGGGGTTTTTTTCTTGTTTTTCAGAGTTACTTCTGGAAGGATGGTGGAAAGGTCACAGTAGAATTACAGGAGAAATGTGTCCATAGATCAGCTGTACAAGCTGCTTTCAGAGCAAATTTTGGGACAAAAAGATATAACACGATCAAAGACAAAAACTCTGTTCCCCTGAGTACGTATAGTCTGGAAAAGCACACGTTGTCTTTACCTGATGTAAACCACTAAAGCCATATTTCTAATTGACTTACAACTGTTGTAATGTAAGAGTTTTAACACCGTGAAGAAAGATAACGTATCATTAGATAAGCAGTTTAAAAGCTCAGAGGGCTGAATCATTGCATTTATTCATTTTGCTCACTCATTTATCTTTGTGCTTTATTTATTATGATATAGTCCCTGAAACCTTAATAAAATTGATTCACAAAGAAAAGCTCATTACTTGAAAAAAAAAAAAAAACCATAAAAAATACATCATTCCTTTAATTAGTTGAGCTCCTGTGACCCTGCACAAAGGGCTCTTGCCATGCCCCAGGTGTGCTGCAGAGGTTCAGAGCTTCTGTACACCCACGACCCCAGGGTCAGCCCCTCTGTGAGGAGCAGAGCCACCAGACTCTGAGGAATCCTCTGAGAGGATCACAGGTACCACTGGATAACTTAAACTGCTATTTTAAACCATTAAGTCTGATAGATTTATTTTTTTATATCAGGTTCTAATCTAAAAACACTTGTGTCACAAGAGCAGGGCAGGCTGCCTTTAAATGCAAGGCTAAAGCTCAACGTCCTTCCTCTGTTTGAAGGGAAGGGTGAGAGTTTATGCTTTGTTTCATTCCCCTGGCTGAGAAGAGATCACACTGAACTGTGAAGAAGGACTCAGGGTTTAGCCTTGTGTAGACATTTTTTTAAAGAAGCAGCAAATTAAAAGTAATGACTTGGGCAATGTGTGTTTGCACTTCCAGCTGGCCACAATCAATCTTTACACGGAACTGTCCAAAGTATTAAATCACCACGGAGAAGCTTGTCCTTGTTCTTCACTGCAGAGACAATAGGATGTAAATAAACAATATCTTTGATTAGGTTCAGCAGAAAAGTCAAGGATAACTAAGTATTTGTATCTGTCAGAGGTTCAGCAAGAATCCTTGTAATTCACCTTGACTGCAAAGGTACTTACAAATGCACGTGAGACTTGATAACAGGCTTTAGGTATTGGTGAGAGGGAGTTGCTCTGGGTCCCCACATTTGTACTGCTGGAAACTTACCAGCACAGTAACAAAAGCCTTTTTGTTTTTCCCCAGGACATTGTAGAAAAATACAAAAATATTAATATCCCACCCAAAGTTTGTGATCTGTAAAACAAAGCTGGCTTTCTAAAAACACTGCCAGCCCAACAGCAGCGCATTAAAGCACAAGCAGTGTAAGTGATGCCCATAATTCACAGGGTCACCTAGAGCTGTTATCCACTAGGGAAAGGCTGTTGGAGGACAGGGATGCTGTCCTTGCTGTACAGCTGACTGCTGAGCACAAGGACTCAGTGTTTGCTCTCATGATAAAAAGTCTCCTCATGCTAATGTCTAGTGAGCACCAGAAAATATAAGAACTGAGCTGGCTGATGGGTGGCAGATGGCAAAGAGGACCTTGCTCTGCTTTAAAATGCAGTAATGGGGTCCTGGCCAAGGAAGCAGAATGGTGCTGAGTGTGGTGCCCAGGAGCTGCTGCTGCTGAAGCAGAAATGCCTCCTGACTTGCCTGTGACACTGCAGCTTTCCAGTGTAGTTAAAAATCGGTCCCATTTAGGCCAGTTGCCACAAGGGTTTGCTCCCTTGTGGAGTCAGGGCTGTGAAACCCTTGCCCAGCTGTGCAGGAAAGCACTCTCTACAGCACATGGGGCTCATTGTCCTTCTTCCAGGCCAGCCCTGCTGGTTCCTCTCTACCTTCAAACAACTGCAGAAGTCAGCATATGCCTTAAGCCATAGATGGTCTGTGCTCCTGCATCCAAAGCCCCTTGCTATCAGCTCCAGCTGCTAAGTACTGAAATACACCATGTGCAGCAGTGCCATCTCCCTGCAAAAAAACAAATAAATCTCTTCTTAAATACCATGGCTTGAGCCTGGGTAGAGATTATGATGATGCCCAGATACTAAATGCTTATTATGATAAGTGGAGTCATGTTCCTCAAAGAAGAAAAAGCAACTCATGAAAAAATAAGCAAGGAAAATAAGACTTGACAGGCTGAGCTGGCTTGATGAACAGTAATGATATATAGGCACCAAAACAGACCTGGGAAATGCACTTTGAGTTAATTTTAACATTGCTTAATATTCTCATGATATCTGTTAAAGATTCCAAGACAGACTTTACACTGTTTTAAACACATCATTATTCATGTTCCAGCCACAGAGAAAAGGCCTGGAATATGTGTCCAGTACTTAAAATGAAATAAATGCTCAAAATCAAAGTAAGAGAAGAAAACAGAGAGCTTTTGTTTCAGAATGATGACTCTCCCAATGGGATAATTAATTTTCTCAACAGCAGCTTGTTATTTTTCAAAGATATTATACTTATGCAGATTTAACTGTAGAAACATTATATTGTTGTAATTTCTCCAGTGTGATGCAGCTCTAATTATTCACTGCTCAGAGCACGAAAAGGAAATAAAAGATAAACAGCAAGTTAATTTTTATTTTTAAAATGAAGAATCATAGAATCATAGGATGGCTAGGAAAAGAAGAAAGAGAAGTTCTATAAAAGGAAAAGCAGACCATTGTATCAGACTCAGAGTACAGGTAAATTTAATGAAAAGTGTTCCCAGGGGGATGTTGCCAAAGATGAGCTACAGCCTGGAAAGAGGCTTCAGGTTATTTACACCTGCTACAGAGGGATGAAAGAAGCACACCCTGAAGCACATGCTACCAAGTGCAAGAACTAATGCACAGTGCTTCTGTCACCTGTTTCTTTGGGTTTACCCTCAAGCTGGCTTTCTACAAATTCTATATTAGTTTCAACAAAGCTTCCCCAAAACTAAGGAAGCTGTGGTTTCCACAGGGCTGCTTGGCTGAAAGCTCCTGGATCCAATGTGCTCCCAGGACAGCGTCTCTCAGACACATCAGACAACAAACCACAGTCTCAGGCTGCTGTTCCTGTGTCTATCACACCTCTGCTTTGTGTCCAGGGATTATGCTGTCTCCTTTAAGTAATCCAATAATTTTTCTCAGGCTATGAAAACCTTTGCTGCCTCATTTTTCCTTGCCTTTCCAAGACCTTGTGCAATAATGTGCTGAGCACTGTCACTGGCTGCAAGCATCAGAAGCTTCTGATCCCTCTGCAGGTTGGAGCAACAGTGCTCAGTGCAAAAAAGTTCTTGAGAGCTTCCATATATCTGGCAAACAGTTTGGATGCTGCCTCCTGCCATAAATCTTAATGCATCTGTGGGTGAGCCCAGAGCAGCAGGGGTAGCTCCATAACTTCCACACAATGCTGAAGCCAATTTCCCTCATGATTTGCCCAGAGGCATTGCAGGTACATTTGGTTGTGCCCCTACAGAAAATCCATGGAGGGGAAGGAGCAAATCCAGCAGGTCTCATCTTTGACAACTCCCTTGCACCTCACTGAAAAAAGCCTTGCAGTCCAACTCAGCTCCAAAGCATCCATCATCTGTCCGTGCTGGCTGCTGCTGAGGCAGCAATTAAGGAGGTTATTAGAGCATCGGCCACTGAGGTGCCACAGGACACTGACAGTTCCCTGCTGTGGTGGCAAGTCACAGCATCTGGTTGTCAGGATCTTGGAAATGAGTTGCACTTGGTGCCGGGATTTCCAGACCCGCCACATTCCTGTGGCATAATGACCGTCAAATGACTGTTTGAGGAAATATTTTTTCTCTCTCTCAACCACACAAGCCTTAAAAAAAAATCTCTTGATGCCTCCGGAGCGTTTCCTAGGAACTTGCACACTTTTTCCCTCCCCGTCTTCTGGTCTCATCCTATGCTGGGTGCAGGCATTGAGCATGTCAGACTTAATGGTACCAGACCAACAAGCTCTTCCTCCTGCTGCCCTCCTTTCTGACCAGTCACTTCTGTACCCCTCCACCACCAAAAAGGAAGATGAAATTACTGCCCAGTTTCTTTGCCACATGTCTCCTGGCACCCACCATCCACCCCCACCAGCCCATATTGCTTCCATCACCTGCCTGACCTTTAAATTCAAACTTCTCCAGCTCTGGGGGGCATAAAAGGCTCCTTTGTCAAGAACAAGCATTGACCTTATCTGCAGGGAGCTGAAAGAAATTTCATTAGATATTTACACACAATTTCAAGATTTAAGAGTTTGATTCAAAATGTTATTGTTTTCCATCAATAAGCCTCAGCTGCCACATGACAGGAAAAAGCCTTTATCAGAAACCCTAAGGCTCTCTTTCCCCTCCTCCTTCTTCTAGCAGATGGCTCATCTTCAAGAAAAATAATTCATTTTAATCAAGTTGAGTAAAACCATTGAATGGCATATTGAGAACCTAGACACATTATTCCTGATGTAGAGGACACCAAGGTTACGGGTCACACTAGAATTTCACTCACTGTTCATCCACACAGCACAGTGTGAAGCGGGATGAGCCCCGATGGGAACACACAGATTTGACATTCAAAGCCACTAAGGAGCCCACATGGAAGTGCTGCCCAGTGCAGAGCATCCCAGCAGTGCCTGACACGAGCTGTGCCATGCACTGCAGCCCTCTCAGCAGACCCCAAACCACGGCCCATGTTGCCCACCCCACTGTCACCAGCCACAGAGTCCCACCAGGGCCACACGGGCTCTGCGGTCAGCGCAGCTGCTCCAGGGTCAGGATTGTGGGGCTGATGCCTTTTCTGCAGCTCTGCTCACACATCTCTGCAATTCAGAAACGCAGCCAGGAGGAGGGGGTGAATTCCTGCATGCCAGCTCCTCCAAAGGGCTGGTGCCTCTTGGGTTCCAAGGGCACAGGCTGAGCCTGACCCACAGCCCATGTTCAGCTGAGTGCTCTTGCTGGCAGGCAAACAACTGAGTTATTGGCCAGAAATCTTTCCTGGCTCAAAACAGACCCTACCAAGGCTCTGTGCCTGCAAAAGGCAGGTTCCCTGGGGAACTGCTGCACTGAGCATGTTTATTGAAGTGCCACAAATAGGTCAAGGATGTGGCCCTTCTACAGAGGCAGCTAATTAAATGTACAAATCCAATAAAAATAAATACGTCACTTTAATATGCAGGTCCTGCTGTTCACAAAGATAATAGGATGTGAGCTGGTTGCTGTAGCTACCAGAATAATGGCAAAGAAACCCAGGTAACCCCAGGGAAGAGGTCACACTCCCACCCAGGTTGCAATCAGCTACCCCAGGCTGCTGCCTTGGCTCTGCCTTTACAGGTTGAGTGAGGACAGGCACCCGTCCCTGGCCAGTGACTCTCTTTTGCCTTGGTTCTTTACTGTTTTGCCTTCAGTTCCATTTGATTCACATTGACTTTGAAGCAAATCTCACCAGCTGGGCTTTTGCCAGTTGGTGGGGTCACTGTACATAGCAAACAATAAAGAAAAAATAAAATGTATATATATGAAATAAAAATTAAAGCAGCAACTGCACCCAAAATTATGTTTCTTGAATCAAAGAGATAAATTCCACCTCCTGCTCACCTTTTCTAACCAGCACTGCTGCCCATGCCACACTGGGCAGTGCTGCTTAATAAAATAGCAAAAGCCTCACCCTGATGGAAAAGCTGGGGACACTGCAACTCCAAAGAAGCATCTCCTCAATGACCAAGCTTGGGTGGATTGACTATGACCCCCCCACCTTAATTTTTTTTTAGAAACAAACACAATTTCTGTAAATGAGCCTTTGTTCTTTTCAAGCAAAGCCCAGCCTTGCCAGGTTGCAGCCTGGGTGTCACACAGAGCTGGCAGAGTGGCCAGGACTCCAGATGCTCTGGCATTTGTCATGGTCACTCAGACTCTTGTGAACCAAGAATAGCCCCAGCACTCACCAGCAAATACACAGGGAAGGGAAAGCTGCTGCTGCCCTGTCAGCTAATCCAAATGAAGCCTCAGACATGATTTAAACACATTAATAAGCACTTTCTAAAAGGAGACAAGTAGAGTGGTTGCCTGTGGGTAAGGATGATGCTACAGAGCATTAGTACTGACTCAGGGGTGTGTGGGCACAAATCTAAGGTCTTTGCTGCTCCTTCCCCCCCCTCCCACACCAGCCAGACATCAGGCTGCCCAGCTGTGGGGTTGGTCAGCACAGGTACAGCAGCATAACCGACAAGTAATAATTCATACAAGCTGCCAATAAACAACCCAATGCCTGAGCAGTCTGTAAAAACTCTTCCCAGGCTTTCAGCTCTGCCTGCATCCCGGAGGGACCATAAATCAGCAATGTCCTGAGCCTGCTGGTGGCTGCAGGAACACACACACACATGCAGGTTTCTGGGACAAGTGACACTGTGGGTGCTGCACCCTGAGCCCTCCCAGCTTCTGAACAGACAGACAGCACAGGTTGTTATGTGACACTCCACGTGGGTCAAGAATGCTGTCACTTTGCAGCTGGTGGGGGAAGAAAGTGCATTAAAAGCTCATTTACTGTTTTCAAAATAAAGTACCTGAGTGCTCCAGTTGTTCCCTTTGCCACCACGGTGATGCCACTAAATCCAGGGGGGGAAACAAACAATAAAACCAACCAGACAAAAAAAGGCAAAATTAAACAGGTTCCTTCCAAGTTTTTGGGAAAAATGAAAAGATACACTAAGATTTCAAGTACTCATGTTTAAAGCAGTTGCAGCAAATGTAAGGCATGAAATCAAGCACATCTGTAGCACAGCCAAGAACTAAGCAGCAAATTGAATGCCATGATTCAATTCTCACCCAACAACAGCTGTAACAAGGGCAGGAAATGGAATTCCTTGACTCAGTTGTCATGACAATACTCTTGAAAAATTTCTGCCATAGGATAAATCCTCACTGCCTCCGTGTGCCTGGAGAGAGCAAGTTTCTGCTCAGCTCCCTGCTCCCCCCAGGAATGCAGCCCTTTCTTTCAGCTCATTGCCAGGATCTAAGGAGCACCCCGAGCTGGGTGCAAAGGCAGCAACACCAGTGGTGCAGTTTATAACTCAGTTGTTACAATTAGTTGTAGAAACTAGCACTGCAGCACCAACACCTCAAGCTGTATCATTGTGCACCTAACAGGCTAATTGCAACATGGGCACATTGTAGTTGTCACATGGAGGTTTTTTTACTCACGTTTTCCATTGTTAATATGCTTGTTAAATAGTGACAAGTACCAACATGCACAGCAGAAAAATGAAATACAAATGCTATTGCCATGCTAAAGAAAAAGGCCCTACTCTTGTCTTTTCTGTTACCACTACTTCTGTGCTCATCTTAGGAATTACACTTCTAGGGTGAGAAAGCAGTATATTACTTCTAGTATTAACTACTAAGGGTAAGACAATGGTTTTGGCCTTATTCTTAGAGCTTGTCTCATACATAAAAATATATATATTATACATATAACAAAGGGAAGGGAGGAGAAGAAGGAAACAGGATGACTCTGCTGGTCAATATCAGCTTTATTTTAGAGATATTTAAGAGCTAACTGGGTAGCAAGGGGAAAAAAATATGTGCTTTCATCTATGAGATATCCCGGTACTTTACTTCCCCTCATTGACTTCTTAGCAAATATGTTACTAATACCTCTTCCAAAATACTGATAAGCTTTACTGGTGAGTGATTTAACTATTACTGGTATATTTATTTATGAAAACAAAAAGAGGGAGAGAAAGAAAAGAAAGAAGTAAAGCAGGAACTTGAGAGCATGCCCTGCTGGGTGATGGAAAGACCCTGCCACAGAAGGAACAGAAAGGAGGAGTCACCAAGAGCAGAGTTTGGCCCAAAGTGTGTAACAACAAGCACGTTATCTCCTTGGATTAGCATTTCCAGGGCACAATGAGGCAGAAAGCCTTGCTCAGATCAGTTCTGCAAGCACAGTTCCAGTTAATCTGAGGCAAAGCAGCAGCTTTAACACCTAGATCCCCTAATCATGCTCAGAGTCCTTCGCAGGAGCTGCCCTCAAACTGTCCCCCCCTTTAGTGAGCTGATTTACAACCACTCAGCCCCAAGGTCACCTTTTCTGCTGTACCCTACTCTAGCAAACACATGGCTTTAGAAAATAGAGTTACACTTACCCCAGGTGCTGGAATGCCAGGTTGGATGCTGGGTTGGCCACAGCACAGCCCAGGTCCTGCTGCCCCGGGTGCTAAAGCCACCACTGAACCACCTTGGAGAAGAGAGAGTTACAATCTGGTCTTCACCAAATTAAGTCACCTAGAAGAAACAAGACCTTCCTTTTGCCATTGCTCCTGTGGCAATCAAATTATTACCACTGAAGTAGATGCTCACCAATTATCACTTGATGAGGCCAAATGAGGGATAGAGGCGGTGCCTCCCCACGTCCTGCCAGTCGACACCACCATAGAGTGGCTACTGAGCTCCTCAGGAGAAGGAAAAAACAGGCCCCCTTAACCTGTCTCAGGTTCTTCTGTAAAGGTTGGTGTAACCACAGTTACTAACTGCTGGAAAGGTCCTCTCAGCAGATGGATGCATTTCAGCAAGATGTCATTACACACAGGCAAATGGGAGGGTTACAGAAGCAGATACACAGAAAACTTTGGAACAAATCCTAGCAGATGAATTGCTGTTTGCATTGGACCAGGCTGAAGCAACTTCTGGAAGAAAAAAACAACAAAACAACAACAAACAAACAAATTCTATATGCAAGCACCAGGACACCATGCTTTTTTTATCAAGAAACCCAGAGAGCTGCTTAATTCCTCCTTAAGCCAGACCCTGATGACTCTTCAGCAGTCTTTGAAGATAAGAGCAGATAGTAAGTACCTCAGATGATCCAAAAATGTTTCATAAAGTAAGCTGAAATTCCAAAATGGAAATTAAACTAGGACTTTAAAGAAATAAATAAATAAAAAATTGAAGCACATTATCAGGCACTGCAAGAATGTGCTTATGGTTTGGCAACACCCCACATTTTTCTTGCCTTGCTCTAAAGGAGATGGCAAGAGCTGTAATCTGAGAGAACCTTCTTCCTTCTAACCTAACCAGGATGGGGTTAATGTGGGAATGTTTTCTAAACTGTAATGGAAGAAAAACCCACCAAGTTACACTAGATGATAAATATTTCTCCAAGAATCCTCTGGTTTGGCTAAGTACACATTACAAAGCATATGAGGTGATAGAGGGGAGATGCTGGAGGTGGGAGGGAAGCCCACAAACAGAAATTAAACTGTCAGCTCAACAAATCACACCTGGCAATAAAGGCAGCATCTCTGTGACTGTGCACTGCACATGGAATACTGTCCTGCTGCTTCTCCTGGAGGTCCAAAGGCTGTGGACAGATGGACCTGCTGCCCAGAGAAAGCCAAGCAGCCAGAGGTTACTGGGCATTCAGGGGAGCATGGGCAGAAGGTGACAGCTCTCAGAAAAGCACCGTCACATTAAATGATGTGTTTCTGTTACAGGGTGAAAGGCAGCCACAGCATAGCTCCAGGCTGGGAAGAATCACAGATAGACTGGAATAGGAATAGGACGGAATAGGAAGCACTCAGCCCCAGTCCCTCTCAGTACCCAAATCCCTGTCTGTGCACTAAAGCAGGAGCATTGGGAAGTGGGAGCAGGGAGAGGCCCAGCCTGGGAAGGCACAAGCTGCTGCTGCAGCTCCAGCCCAGCCCAGCTGGCAGTGCTGCAGGCTGCAAACCCACCCGGAGGGATCAAGGGGCTCAGATAGGAAGCGAGGCCATTTCCAAGGGCACCAGCACCATGTTCAGACACAGCACAGGCTGGCTGGCCAGGGACATCACTCTCCATATTAAAAGGAAACAACCCGGTAAATGTGTCTCTTGATGTCCTCTCAACCTTGCTGGTGATCCCAGCCCACCTCTGCCAGCTCAGGGCATTATTAGGCATCCGAGCAGCTCAATGTGACCTCCGAGTCCCAAGCAGGGTGGCAGGTACCTGCAGGCCTGCAATTTGCCAGCCATCACAGAGATGGGGGTGGCATGGCACGGCCCAAATTGCAGTGCGGGTAGGAACTGAAGGTTTTACAGCAGAAATTATTGTTGTCAGGGTTTTATGGAGAGTATAACCCTGTACACTGTATTTTAGGATAGTAGTTTAGACAGGAGCATGATAACATCATAAACCATGAGAGGAAAACTTGAGGCATTTAAAATAATCAGAGGAAAAACGAGTGAATTATTGCTGTTTCACCTTTCCTGTTTATTTGTTGTCTTAAATGATATGTGTGTGCCTGTGTGTGCATTTGTAAATCTATTTCTTTATTTTTTAGATAGATTTTACACATAGAAGAGCTCACAGTGTCGGTGTATTAAGCAGTAAAAAAAAAAAAAAACACCTCAATCTATGTTTACAAGCACCAACTGGAGAATACAGGTAAATAACTGTGTGGCTGCAGAAAACGAAGGGTGCTACCATGGAGCAGCCCACCCAGCTGACTGCAGCCACCAGGGCCAGAAAAGTTTCCTTTGAAAACCACCCAGCCCTCCTCCCTGTGTCACAGAAGCCACCAGAGCCCTGCCAGAGCAGGCATGTGCCCCCCAGAAGTAGGTTTGATTTGTTTTGGGAGGCAGACAGCAGTAACCAGGGCTGTGAAACATTCACCCACGTGCGTTTCAGCACGGAGGCACTCGCTTCCTCCACGGAGCTGCTGTGGGTTAAACTCTGTATGTCCTCTATTTATCATCATTGAATGTCATAAATGTGTCCTCCAGCCAGCCTGGGAAAGGAACTGAAATGTCAGCGATTCCTGAGCCTCGTTAACCAGACACACACGTCAAGGACTTCTGACAGAAAGCAGGAGGTCCAGCTGCATGGAGAAGGCAGTGGGGACAACCTTGTCTCCCAGAGGTGGGAGGCTGGGAGGTGACAGAACAGCTTATTTTGGGAGCTGTACACAGGCACAAATGGGCTTATGGGCCTGGTTGGAGCTGTTTCTTCCCTGTTTGTAGGAGGCTGGTTGTTCTTGGGAACGTTCATGGTCAGACCCATGCATGAGGAGGCCTGTTCTCCACATATACCAAAGAGACATTGATTCACCCTTGCCAGGGAACATTCAGGACAGTTTTTTCTGCACAGCTTTCCAGGTTCAGTTCAAAGCTCAATTGAAATTAAGAGGAAAAGGTCCAATAGGCTCTCAGAGATGGGAACAAACACCTAAAAACCTGGTGGCTGCTTTAACCGCAGCCCCCTGGCTGAGGACTTTTCATCTTTTCCCTTGTTCTCAAGACACACCTAACAACCAAATGCAGCAGAGTTTTCATCTGTGCTACAGCTTTCCTGTCAGAGCAGCCATCCCTGCAGAAACCCCTGCACAGGCAGGACATCCCCCAGGACCAGGAAGCTCCAGGCTGCGCTGCGCTGTCTCCCGCGATCCCTGTGTCAATCCTTTGCTTCCACTTCCAACAAGGAAGAACAAGAGAACATGCTCTCCTGCTCACAGATGGACAACCCTGTCCTGTAGATTCAAAAATCCAAGTCTTTTATGTGGCTCAGATTAGAGCAAATTGCAGCCCAGACCCAGTTTAAGCTAAGTGCCAAAGGATAAAGACCTGTAAGAGAGGGTGCCACACGGGTGTTTGTCCCCAGCATCACACAGAGCAGTCTGCACTTGCTAAACAGTCATAATGTACACACTTCTGAACGAATTCATTTGTGTAGGGAAGACAGCATTGTACTTCAATCTTGTTTTCTTTTTTCCCTTTGATCTGCTCTAGGTGTTTCTACACAGGTCTGAGATGAAGGAGATTCTCAGCAGCGGCAAAAATTACCAGAGCAGGACTGACTTCCCTCAGCAGCACGTGTGCCCTCTGGGCTATGTGCCCAGTGCCCAGGAATCTCAGCCCTGAGGTGCAGTCCTCAGGGCACCAAACCCCCAGCAGAGTTAAGAATGCAGTTTTCCTCAGCCCCCACTCACAGCCTTGCTCCTCTGCTCTCTGCCAACATGGGTCAGGTCACGCTCCCCCAGTAGCTTCAGCCCAGCTTTGCCTGGCACTTGCAGCAGAAACTTGCTGCCCTAATAATAAAACCAAACTATGGAAAATTATGCACATGAACTACACGGGTTTTCACTACAATTCTTTTCACTGAGATACTCTATGACAAGTATCACAGGTTTGTCCAAGCATGGCTGGAGAGGTTCAGAAGTTAGAAGTGGAAAAACACCTCTTCAGTGGCAGGTCCAAGATAAATTAGCTCAGCTCCCTGCTCTGCTTACTGGTGTATCACCAAGAGCTTGGATGTGATAAAAGAAGACATGAACAAAAGTCTAAAACATATTCAAGCAACTTTCTAGGCTGGGATTTCTCTCCTTTTCAAACATATGATAAGGATCCACTACTGCTTTGAGCCTCTAGTCCAACCTTTTCAGTGCAGATCACTAACCGAGTGGGAAGCTGATGAATGGACGTGTCTGGCTGACATGGAGAGAGGGAAAGGGATTTCACCCTTCACTGAGCTCTTGCAACTTTCCAAGGTTTCTCTGTTAAAGTCCAGCTTTATAACTTTTGCTGGAAGCTTTGACTTACAAAATCCTGCTTCTCAGTGCAGGATCTGGGGACAAAGCAGAGCTGGACATCTCCCAGGGATGTGAAGAGCTGCCCCTTTCAAACTCACAGGCAAAGAAACCAGCTCACATGTTGTGGGCTGGCTGTGGTGAGTTACACCTCATTAACCACAGCACAGCTGATTGCAAACTGGGTGTGAGAGCAGGCATGGCTAGGGGTAAGGACAAAGCAGTTTCTCCTGGGAAAGCAGCTTTCTAGGTGGTGTGAACGAGCCTGGATGTGGGTTTCAGTGGGGCAATGTGAGTTCTATCACTTGAAGTTCTGCCTCAGACTATCTAGGAGGTGGATCTGTTAGAGCAACTCCCAGGACCTTCATGGCCTAACACCCCCTTCCCCAGCAAACCGTCAGCCAGTACCATGAGTTATTTCAATGGCTACATCACCTCAGACAAAGCTTCACCATCTGCTCCACTCTCTAATTACAAATGCACAAAACATAATTCACAATCAAATCACATAAAATGGGAAAGAAAATGAGCAATTAAAATGCACACTCTGCCAGGCACGTCAGCCCTCCCTCCCCAGCCACACTGTTCCCATTTACTGCTCCTGCCTGTTACAGGCAGGGTCAGAATTAGTCCCAAACCATTGGAGACTTCAGTCCCACTGGGTCACTGACAGCAGCTGCCCCCAGCGTGATCTTTTCCTCTACCATCTCCAGCCTGCTGCTGTATTTACTGGTGGCTTGCTAACCCTCATTATCATTTCTCCTGAGGGAGCAATTTACCTTTCCGATGTACAGATGTATCTAAGTTAATTCCCACTTCTATTCTAGGGTCCTCCTGGCCCACACGTCAACAAAGCTTGGGTGTCTGGGGGAACAAACAAGGATTGGTGGTGGTGTGTTTGCCAGCAAACACCCTGGGCTGAATTCACCTTTGGTGCGAGGGCACTGCACTTAGTGAAGTTATCATCCACTCCAAAACGTTCATGGACTGAAATGTACATTAGCATTCAGGCATCATTTATACTCTATAAGTAATTCAAGCCTTGAGAGACAATTTCTTGCATGTTCAAAATTCAAAGTTTCCTTCTCTAACACCAGCCGCTTTGAAAGGGCTGAAATCCAGCTGTGAGGCTGGACTGAGGGGGGGCCTGGGAGAGGGAGCCGGGGAGAAGCATTTGGCTGCTATGCCTTATCCCCACGTACCTGACCCACGAGCTGGAGGACAGTCAGCTGTCAGTCAGTTTGTCCATCACTGATGCAAAGGCTCTTAGGAGCAGCCTGAGCTCCCCTCTGGTCTATCCCAGCAGATAAGGATCAGCAAGCACTCTGCAGTGGTGCAGAACAGGGGAGAAAAAAATCTCCACTCTATTAATGCCATCAGGCACACACCAGGCTTCTTGGGCAATTAGCAAAGGGGGCTGAGATGACTCACAGCTCTCAAGAGCCCTCAGAGCCGGGACAAGGCCTCAACCAAAAGCCCAAGGTCACATCATTGCTGCTGGCAGATGGGAACTGGGGGCCAGCAGGCTGATTGGGCCGTCAGGCAGCTCGCCACCAAGGGACAAGTGACCAGCTGCCTGGCTGTAAAACCTGTGACACACAGCTCTGTGTGTCAGAGATGAGGAAAAGGGGACTCCTGGCCACTCACAAAGGGCAGGGGCACCCCTGACACCCCCTTCCCTCTCCTTTACAGCTACAATCTTAAAGCAGGACTTGGAGGGGTACCAGCTGAGCCAGGAAAACAAAGACCCCTAGCAGGGGAGAAGGGATCTGTCCTTCCCATTTTCTTTGCAGCCCCTGAGATTAACCAGTACCCATCACCTATTATCACCTAAGAAAAGTATTTTTAAAAAAATACTTGCAGTATAAAAGCCAAACAAAAGACATGCAACAAGTTATACATTCAAATGAGATATTTATAAGTGCCTAACTGCAGCTGAACTGTAGTTATGGTTATTATACAGAAACAGATATAAATTTATAATGTGGATCAACACACTTCATCACAGTCTTTTGACAAAATACTGTCCATGCAGCTTAGCTATTACCTTCCCACAGCTCTGAAAGATTAACCATAGTTTCAGCTTAATCTGGAATTTTTTTAATATTATTTTAATCTCACTTTATTTTGTCACTGCTTGGAGTCCTACTCTCAAAGTAAGATCGTGTTTAGATATAGCAATGATGAACAGTGTTAGAAACAGCTAAAGCAGAAACAGAATCCAGCTTTGTTTTGCTATACACAATAGAAAACCATCAAGAGAGTATTTATGATGCATTATATAGAGTGATGGGTAGTTCCAACTGGGTGGCTGGGATGAGTGTTTAATTGGATGCTCTGCTCTCCTCCTTATTTATCTGTATGAGCATCTCTCCCATCATCAGATTGAAAGCCAGAAGAGACTGTGAGATTTTCTCTGAGCCCATGGCTGAATTTTAGGCACCAGCCTGATTTTTACACACCCTTACACACGTTTTGCTAAGTTCTTGTTCAGCAGCAGGACAAACCCACACCAGAAGATCCTTCTCACTTCCTCCATAACACTGAAGTAGTGTTGGGGCTCTCCAACTGCAGACAGCGATTCCTGCCAATTGTCATGAGAATGTGGCTTTTACAAAAGGTACACTATTGGTGGCAGACTAACCATACCCCAATCCCAGAGAGGAGCATGTGGGCAGAGTCCCAAAACCAGCCCTGTCCCCTGGGGCAGCTCTGGGGAGAGAAGAGCTGGTCCAACACACCCTGCCTGCCAGCAAACAAAACCTCTCCTGCAGCGTTTCAGTGCTACCCCGAATCTGGGACAGCACTTAATTTCCTAAACTGGGACCACAACTCTTTAGGACAAGGTTTAATAACATAAGAACGAAATGCCAGTCGCGGCTGATTTGGGAAGAGCAGCCTCAGCCAGTGAAGCGTTCCCCGGTCCGGATCAGTGGCTGCAGGGACCAGTGACACACCAAGTGACACAAGGGTTGGAGTCTCCCTGGTCACAGCACTGCTGGGAGGAGATCCCAGCTGCCTTCATCCCTGCCCTGCCGGGACACCCGTGGGACAGTCAACCCCGGCAAGGGGAAGGGAGCACAAAGAACCCAGCCCCCCTGCAGTCACCTCACACCATCGCACCCCCTGGCACTGCGGGTTTTCTCCCTTTCCAGCCTCCTCAGCCCTCAGAGCTGGTTTGCCGGGGGATCTACCCACCCCGCCCGCGGGCGCTGCTTCCAGGGGAGCTGCAGGAATGGGATTTGGGGGGGAATTCTCGTGTCCCCCGGGCTGGGCATCTCCCTCACCACCCCGCGTGTGCCGGGCACAGCCCTGCAGCCTGCACCGTCCTCTAGTGGCCACCAGCCCCGGCTCAGGGGCCCAGCTCTGGCGACCCAGGCTCCGCAGCAACAACCCGGACCACCCGGACCCAAGTTCCCCGGCAAGAGGTGCCGGTGGCAGCAGCACAGCCCGGGAGCGAGGCGGGGGCTCTGGGCTCCCCGCCCTCGGGTGCAGAGAACGGGGAGGATTTTTGCTGGGAAAACAATCTCTGCTGTTGAGCGTGAAATAAAGGGGAAGACTGAAGTAAATCAGGCCATAAATCTCTGATAAGCTGAAAGAGAATAAAAGCTCCCATCACTATTTATACTCAGCTCCTCAAAGATAACACGAGTTCATCCACTAAGTACCTCTGAGAAACTAAACCTTCAGGCAGATGTTGTCCAGAGGGAACATTTCAGCCAGGCAGGACCCTTCATGAGACAACAAGGAAAGCTCAGGAGAGGACTGTATCTCTAGGAACAGCCACATGCTATAGCTTCAGACATGATGTACCAAGTGCTGGAACAGGATGCAAAAGTGGGTCTGTTCTGGCTTCACTGAGGCTTGGGGCCATCCCATGAGGCTGGTGAGTGGTCAGACACGCTGCAGACACACCTCAAACGAGATGACCACGTGCTGGCCTGCAGCTCCAGCCAAGCACAGAGCTGATGGGAGCTGCTCTGCTGGGCTGCACAGCAGAGCCCTGTGGCACATGCTGGGTAAGCAGGAGCAGCAACCATCACTGCAGACATCCCTGCTGCCTGCCTACTGGGCTGTCAGGGGGCTGGGATTTCACTTACTGCCTGCATCCCTCACCCTGGCCTGCCTCTGTAAGCCTACCTGTATGACAGCAATTAATTTCATCCAGAGCTTCTAACTGCCTGGTCTCCCAGCCTGCAAGAAACCAGTGGAGGCAGAAGGAATGTGATGACTCATTAGTTTGTATCTGGGAGCCACTCACTCTTTCCCCAAGAGCAGCACAAGAATGCACCTTGCTACTCACCTAAATATTTGATAACAGTTAAATACAGCCAGCTGTGATTGATGTGCCTCCTTATATAAGCACTCCAGCTGCAATCTGGACCATGTACAGTGCTATTAAAGCATCAATTATCTCTAGCACAAGCAAAGCTACGTTAGCAGGCCTACAATCTGCTCATTCTGATAAGGTTTGCTCTATTTATCAACAAAATGGGGATAGCAGCAGGCCTCGGAGCCTGCAGGTTTTAACTCTGCTGGGTGGAGCTGGCACGCACAGCCTCTGTGTTTGCACCATCAACCAGAGCACCCTGGTTGTTGGGGTTTGTGCCTCAGGAAGAGGAAGGTTGGCACTACTCCCATGAGGGCCTCGTGGCCATGGCTGGCAGGTATCCTCCAGCTGTGTAACACTCTGGACCCAGCACACACCTGAGCGAGCGCTCCAGGTACCCGAGTGAAGCAGCCAGAGCTTTGCTCCTCTCATGGACATGCAGGATGGCAGCTCAGAACATTACAGGAAAGCAAGATGGTTCTGTCTGAAGCTGACCGTGCTCTTACCCCACTGCAGGTGCCTTTTACCAGCTCTGAAGTTCCTTCTGGTTTTCTCTCTTTTGGCTCTACCCGTGTGCTCCAGTTCTCTCTAGTGCTGCAAGCATGGCCCATGGCAGGGCTAAAAGTCTGCAGAAAAGCAATTCTTTTTATTAACAGACCTAACATTCCCTTCATAAACTACACAAAGATAGACTCTTGGCTTATTAATAGCAGTAATTCTCCAAGTCCAGTAGACTTCAGTTAATGAATATTGATTATGATAGTGCAGGAGAAGGCTGGTGTCAGCTGAGGAGAGATCCTGTACCCCTCTTTGTCTGAGCAGGGTCGTAAATTACCTGAGAGCTCATTTGTTTTTCAAAATGAGGTAATGTAAAAACTCTGGTTACAGCTGCATTGCAGCTTTCACAATCCCAGGGCTGGGACTCCATCTTAATGCTAAAAGCAGCCACTCAGAGGGGCTTAAAAGCACTTGGGAGCTTGTGGACGCAGCCCTTTTGGAGCAAAGGCAGGATTTACCACCCCCACTCAGTGTCCATCTGTATGCTGGGAGCAGCTCACATGCAATTTGGAGGAGCAGAGGTGGACGTCCAGGTGGTTAAGATGACAGGCAGGGGATGCTAGTTCAGCAGTTCCTAATGCCCCCTTGAGATACGTGAACATATGGTGTGACAAGCCAGCTATTTTACACACAGCAGCCTAATTTCTTGGCTGACCAATGCCAGCCTGAAACCAGGCAAATGTACATTCCCACTGTGCTGGAAGAGGACAGGCACTGACTGCCCCAGAGCAGAGACCTCTCTACTTGGGGCAAGCCTGACCCAAGCCTTTGGCTGGCATTTCCACTTTTACATCTATTGACAGATGTAAATCTACACTTCCCTCTATCCCCAAATGAAAAGCTTAAAAGTAAGAATCTAAGCTGATTAACATAAACACCAGAGTCACCCGGACCTTGACTTACAAGACAAAACTCATCGAGAGGCTCTTTTACCTTCAGGCTGGGATGACTTGAATGGTCTTTAAATAAATGAAAGCTCAGTAAAATAAGCCAAGGGCAGTTCACTGCAACATAGAGAGACCCTAGAGCTGTGCTCGGGTGGAGGAACCAGGCATTGATGAGTGGGGACGGTGGGGGACTATGTTAATGTTTTCATACAACTATCTGTTACGTTCACTGAAAGAACACAACAAAACAACCCAGAACTGCTCTCTTCCCCCTCCCTGCATCTGATAAATATCAAATAATAACAGGAGTGACTTATGTGCTCTCTGCCTGGTACTTCAATCTGGCCTTCCAGTTAATACACACTATGATTAAAGCATCTATAATCTGCAGTCTGTGGAGACCTGTAGAGCAGCAGCAGCAGCGGGTGTGCAGCCTGATAAGGGTTGTTCGCTCGGTGCAGATGAAACTTTTAATATTTATAACTGCTGATTTTTTCCTGATGCCTCCTATTAAAGGGGAGGGGTATGAAATTTTAAAGATAAAAGCTTGATGAAAGAGCAGTAGCATTTTGTTCCAAGGACAGGCAGGGGCTTAGAGCTATCTCCACCTAAGAGCTGGTTTAAGAATGCTGCTTAGGCAAGTGCGGCATCTGGGATGGGGGATGAAGTCTCTAGAAGACCTTCAAGGCTTGCTCCCCTGAGCTGTCTGCAGTTTGTCTTGTCTGCACCAAGCACAGGGACTGCCAGGCACCACCACGAAACAATGAAGTCTCACCAGGCCAGCTGCACATACTTGGAGTAAAGTGCTAACAGCATTTCCAGCTTGGCACTGAGCTATGCTGAGAGATCTGAAAACACCCTGCGTCAGCCTGACCCTCTGTCCTACACCACAGCAGCCCGACCCATCAACAGGAGCTTCAACAGCCAGCACACAGGGCACTGGGAATGCACTTAAAATAAGCTGCACCTTGCTCCAATCAAGTCACCATTAATTGTGGTGCAGTAGTTAGGAACCAAGGCTGGTGAAACAGTGATAAGATGCTGGTGCCTTCACAGTCTTCCTCCTGGGAGAAAGTGAAAGCCCCCACTTCCAGTAGCATCCCTCTTCATGTGTATTGACAATATTTCAGTCAGTGGTGATCTAGTCTCAGAGACAGGAGGCTCTGCCCACAGGGCAGAGCAGGCCTATCAAAAGGCAGAGGCTGCTACTTTCCACTACTCCCCAGCAACAAAACCTGCCCCACATGTAAAGTGTCCTTGTTTGGTACCAGGAGAGCCCAGGATGACAGATGCCCACAGCTTACACAGCCTTTCAGATGCCTTGTTGACAGTCTGTGTTCCCTCTGTCCAAATAAACCAAACTTCCTTATTTTGAACATCACAAGACTTGGACTTGCCCCATGCTCAAATGCTTTCATATTTATGCATTTAAAAACAATCCCGACAATCCCAAGTGTCAATATTATGAAAGATAAGAATGACAGTGCCCATCAGTAACATCTGACACAAATAACTGAGCCAACCTGAATAAAACAAAAGATGCAAAGGTATTCAAAATATAAACTCATTAATTTAATCTGAAAGATGATAAACATATACTGCTTTCAAAGGTAGTTATTTCATCCTCATAAGCATCAGAGCACTTCAAAATGTTTTAATATGCACATACATACAGCATACATATGATATAGGGAGATACATTCTAGAGCTGAAATACAAGGTGTGGGTGAACCTGAACTGAGGTGGCTCAAACTAGAAGTTATCTCCGTCATTCTGCCTTCCTACCACAGACAGCAGAGGTGAAAGAAAAAAGAAAAGCAGGTTGGCCAGGGAGGAGCCAGGATTGCTTTTCCACATGAGAACAACAAAGATTGAGACTACTTTTAAAAAAAAAACAAAAGCAACCCCAAAACAGAACAACAAAAAAACAAATGCTGAAAAAAACCTGAACTGAACTAAAAAGTATCAGAGTAAAGAGGTAGAGCTCTCAACTCTGAGGCCAGGTCCATTGTTTGGGAAGCACAAAGACAGCTGGAGGAAGAAAATGTAACACTTAGTGTCTCCAGGACAGCTGCAGTTTTCCTTATCTGCCAGAAATTTCTTGGTCTCCAGTTTCTTGGCTGTTCTTTCTCCTCACAAACTATGATTTCAAAATATGCAGGCAGAGTTACTGTCTAACGGGAGAACATTAAGTTGTTGAAAATTATTAGGGAAAAAAAAGTCCTGAGTTTATCTGCATTCTTAATAAGAAGTTTAGCTCAAACTTAAAACACTGGGGAAAAAACCCCAACAACTACATCAGAAGGAATTTCTGCATGACTTCTGAACTATATGAAAAATCCAAATTAACAAAGCCACCTGGTACCCATGGGCTAGTTCAAAGTTGATTAACACCTGGATACACACTGGCCACAACTCCTACAACGCTTGCAGGCTGCAAGTAGAGCTACATTAAGCTGCTTATCATTCTGAAGCAAAAATCAAGGATTAGACATAACTCCCACTGCATATCAGCTGGCTTCCCTGGCGACAGCAGTCACCAGGATTATGCTCGTTTCCAAAGCTCATGAGAACTGTGTATTAATTGTGAATTAAGCAACCTTATAACATTAGATAGATGTACATGAAGAAACACCAGCAACACTTCATACAGAATTACTGAGCATCTCCTATCAGTTGTTTTTGACAAACCTGAACTTTCAGTGTCTCAAACATGGAAGTGCTGAGTATTTAGAAGCTAAACATCCCTCTGAAGACATGAGTTTAAAAGTGTATATAAAAAGTATCATTAGAATACCAAGTGTGCACAGCTTTGTATTGAAGTCAATTGCTACAAACAGGCTGTCAGCTCTAGTATAAAAAACACGTTGGAAAAATAAGAGCAGTGGTCAGAGCCTGCACTTCCCCTCAGTCCCACTGAACGGCAGCAAGATGGTCTGTCAATGCAGTCACTGATCACAACCAGCACCAGCAGCTTTGGAAAAAAGGGCTGTAACTCCAGCAATGAACAGGCCCAGAAAACTTGGCTCTGATGGAAAATCCCTCCCAAGTATCAGGTGGCAGTGTGGAATCATGAGAAACAAAGAGCAACAAAGGGAAGTCCATGGTGGGTAGTGGCAAAGGTCTCTGAAGAAGGCTGCACCTCTCTCAAGCGCTCCAGCTCTCACATGAAGATGCTTCACAGGCAGAGTTACCCAGCACAACAGGTGAGCTTTGTGCAGGTCCCCAAGGTCAGTCAGTTGTGCAGATGTGTTTATAAGAGATGGTATCAATCTAAAGTGAAGTGCTCTGCAAAAATATCATTCTTCTTCCCAAACAAACCTCGTATTTGCTCAAACTCCAGAGGCACATCAGCAGCTTTTTTCTTTACTTCTTTATCAAAAAGCTGCCAAGAAAAAAATAGAAGATATTGGCAAAACTCTTCAGCTCTTCACCCTGGCTGATAACACTGCTCACTCTAACCTCTTAAAAGATCCAACAACAAACCCTTTATATAAAAGCCAGCCCCATCACCCCATCCTCTGTTATTTAACAGACACTTTCCTGTTTTCTCTGGCTCTGAGTAACCAAGTCAGACCAGCTCCCTCAGCAGCAAGACTGACATGGACACAGTGCCCAAGAACCAGACTCCCTTCCTCTTGTTCCAATCATTCCCAAAGGCACAGCCACCCTACCTCGTAAGCTGAGAGCTCCAGGAGCCCAGAGATGTCATCCTCTATTTCAGACAGTGACTGGTTCAGGACAGCAGCTGCCTTGGCCACATCTGGGTGATAATGGTTTTGGAGAGACTGCAAAAGCAAGACAAACAGGAGATGGTCTAGTAAGTACAGGGTAACACAACCATCTGGCATCCCACCAGGCATCTGCCCCTTTGCTGGTCAGACCTTCAGTGAACATCAAATTCTGGCAGAGGAAGCAAGTTTGTACTGTGCTACTAGAGAGCTTCACAAAATCCTGATTTTGGACATCCTTCAAACAGTCAAAGGGCTCTTCCACCTGATTCCCATCCAGCTCAAAGCAGACAGACTCCTCCACAGGTCATGCCTACAATGCACAACCCAAATTCTGCCACCTCCCACAGCCCTGATGCCACAAACCGAGCTCCTGCACAACATTCTTGTTGCTACTTCAGCCCCCTACACAAAGCCTTTATAGTATTTAAATGGAAAGGGATCATTCTGTCATTAAGGTTTTAGAGCCATCAGGAGTAACTGAACCAATTTCAGCCTTCATACACCATCCTAGAAATGATCCAGGTGAAAGGTGAACATTACAATCTTCTCTAGCATTTTTAAACTCATTTCTACAGGATGACCTAGCTGCACCCAATTAATTTCTATCAGTGCTCAGCAAGTTCCTCTCTCCACTCCAAAGCAAATAAAAAGCCTCATACTTTTGCAGCTTTCTTGTCTGTTTCAGTTAACTGCACACTTTTCAGCTGCATGGTCAGACGTGTCCTCACAAGTCACCTACTAACTAGCATGTACAATTTCTCCAGTTTGTGGAATCTTTTACCTCTTATGTTGGGATAGAAAAAGATGCAGAGTAAAAGATCAGCCAGAAATTAATCTAAGTGGGACTGCCCACTGCCAACAGGTGTCAAGGAAGCAGCAAGGGTGGAAGAAGCCCAGACCAGATGCTCCTTTTTAGCTGACATACCTGAATCTCCCAGAGAGAGCTCTCCAAAGCTCTGCTTTTAGATGGCTCCTCTTCCTCCATAATATATGGATCTTCTGACATACCTAAGGAAATAGAGACACAGAGCTAACACCTCCTGCATGATGTACACAACCCCAAAGAGAACACAAGAGACCCAGAGCAGAGCTGCACCCAGAGTTGCTCCTCCCCAAAATATTTAAGATCCAGGAACAAGCAGGAGTCAGGAGAGATGCAAAGGACATCTCAGGCACCTTAAATGGTCACTACTGATGCTCAGCACCTGTCAGTCAAATCACTCAGTGAACTGCTGAGGTCCCAGTGGGGTCACCTACATGAGAACACTATGGACTGAAACTAAAGAAGGAGGTCTATGGTTTCTGCATTCATGTTCTTTTCATTTCCTGAGGTGAACAAGATAAGCTCAGTGTCTGTTCCAGCTCCCCCAGTCCTTTAGCATTTGGAAGCAGCCTGGGTCAGTGCGCCAGGCTCAAAGCAGCCTCTCCCAGGGAAGCACAGAGGCAGGGGAGCCAACTGTGAAGCTCCAGGTCAGAGAGGAGCAATAAAAGCAGGTCTTCACAGTCAAGAGATGTTGCAGGAGCAGCCTGCTGGCTTTCCACAAACTCAAGGGACACAGGGATCCTTCTAAACCTTAGAACTAAAGCTGGGACCTCCCTTCCTTCTTCACATGAATCCTGCTCCTTATTGTTGTCTAAAAGCACAAGACTCTCCTGCCCATCTTCCCTCTTACCTTCTGGCCCATCAGGCCTGTGTACCAGCACCCTGCAGGCAGGGTGCCTCCTGAAGAGGTTACAGAGGAAGGGGATGACCATCAGCAGAGCCTCGGGAGGAGCAGTCAGGGCCAGTCGGGAGAGGCGCTTTATGAACGCTGCCACCAGGTACGCTGGCAAGTGGCTGTTGGGAAGGAGACAGGAGAGACCAGCATGTACAAGTCCTGCCCAGTGAGCCTGTCAGCCTAAAGATCAGTGGGGCTCTTCATGCTTTTTGAGCAATGGAGTAAAGACACGCTGTAAGTATCCTGCTTTCAACCAGAAACATAGGGTCGTGTGTGCTGTCTGAAGCTGTCTGAGGGTCTTTCCATTCAACACATGAATCACCTCAAATCACTCTGTGATTTCATCACTGGATGGGTTTCACAGTCATATAGATGTAGTGCTTGAGGATATGGTTTAGGGGTGAACATGGTAGAGTAAGGTTAAAGGTTGGACTTGCTCTTAAAAGGTCTTTTCCAACCTAAATGATCCTGTGACTCTCTGATTCAATCCAGACACACAGCACCACTCCAGGCACTTGCTGTAGCCAAGCACAGCTCTTATATGTGGTCATTCACATGGCAGCCTTTATTCAGTCACTTTATAACCTTCTGAGTGCTTGGCCAGGCAATCTTAATTATATACTTCTAGTGTCATTTTGTGGGTTTAATTAACATACAGACCATAGCGTTAAATTTACGTAACACTTCCAGGACTATAGGAAGCAGTGGAGCTGTTAGATGGAACACAAAGCTGCTGCAATGTAAACGTGCAGAAGAGTTGTTATTTTTGGTTTTTTTAATGGTAAAATGCAAATTTCTAAAAGCAATCATCTCATCTAGGAACCTTCTTTAGGTCAGAAGAGCTGGGATGAATGATGACAATTTTCAGCCGCTCAGCCCTAGAGCTCCCTACACCTCCAAGGCTCAGCAAAGCCACCCCACAGGACACCATCTGTCATGCCTTGCTGCTCTTTCCAAAGCACATTATGAACACACAGGGTTTGATATTAAGTGCCTAGAGCTGAACTGTAAAGATTTACTCTTGGTTTATTTCAAAATATATGATGGCAACTTAATGACCAGCTGCTTACAGAGTTTCTTCCTTGTGTGCAATGAATTGACAACATCCAGACAGACTGCCAAACAATTTAACTGTGTCAATATGTCTGCCAAAGGTCATCAATTTATCAGCAGCTTTATGATCTATAACAAGCCTTCAGATGTTACTTTTCCAGATGTATAAAGGCACACAGAAAAGTCACCACTTTCAGCCAAAGTGGAATACAGATCAAAATACATCCATAATCATTTGCAGATGAAACTTGGATAACTAACTAGTTTTACTTCTGAAACTAGATTTGCTGAATTTTCTTTTAATTTTTAAATTTGCTGAAATAAGATTTGCTGGGTGGCAAATCTTCAAAAACAGCACATGAAAAATTGCACAACACTACAGTAACAATCTTGGATTCAGTTTTCTCAGTATAAATTAATCTAATCCAGTAAGCCTACTGAACACATTACATCCAGACGTGTGGGGGACTGTTCAAGAAGAGTATCTGGTCAACAGAAAAGTCAGAGCAAAAGATATGAAGATACGTAATAAAGATGCTACTTACGATGAAGACAAAAACAGATCGACCAGATGGAAGAAGCGAGCTCGGTACTTCACATGATAGACAGAGGGGTCTAGAAGACTGTAGAGCTTTTTGTAAAAGTCAGGATATTCCCTGTTAGAAAAAGTAAAAACACAACATCCATTGCTGATTAGTGATGTACAGTGGAACTACCCGGTGTCTACATGTTTCTGTGCTTCCATTACAGACTCCCCCAGACCAACCACTGCTGTGCTCTCTTCAGCTTTTTTATTTCCCTCCACAGCCACCACTTGAAAACAACCTGCAAGGTGAATTTACAGCTCTGACAGGGCCCAGCCATTTTCAGGATGTGAAGTTATGTCCAGTGACTGCAAATGGTACAGGATCCAGTGAAAGGCATTCCAAAGACTACAGCTTCACTGTGTAATCAAATCAATAGAAATCGATTTTCAAGTGCTGAGCAACCACAGTCTGCAGAAAAGGATATTTAGGCTCAGCTGAAAAAAAGGTCAGACTATCAAAAGAACTCAGCATCCAAACAGCTGAGCCTCTTGTCCAGAGTTTGGTTGTCTCATTTGGGAATTTAAAAGCCTGAAACGTGTGAAGAATCCATTTCAGTCCCTTTTGCATAAATCTGTCTGTGCAAAAACCCACGCTCCTTTAAACAAGATGCTCTTTTCACTTACAGATTATGCTGATGAATCAGAATAAATAATCCATTTAAGGCTAGAAGACTGATTGCTCCACCTGTAAGAAAGCAGGCAAGTATCAACACAGTAAGAAAATAAGTATCAGCTTCAACTTCTTTCTATTATAAAACCCTCCCACAAGGAACACAAAACTAAGAGTACCCGAAATGAGAGCCAGCACAATGGCTGTAAGGTAACACAATTTCATCTAAAACCATCCAGAGGCTCCTAAGTCTTTTAGAAAGATGAAGTTGTAGTTTAGAACAGGCTCTGAAGGACTGAGAGAGACAAACATTTTGCTCTAATTCCCTGAAAACGCCAGAATGGGGAGGTAAAGGTCTCCTCTGGAAGGACATTGATGTAGGAATCTCCACACCCTGTGTGCAGGTGCAGCCCAGCAGTGCTAGCTGAACTCTGCATTTAAAAGAGATCACTCCAGTATTCTACCTTTCCCAAAGCCTTAAATATGATCTTCTTGCCATATAAGTAGCAACAACACAGACACAGGAAAAAACATCTCACTTTCAGGGACAATGAAGTGCACCCTAGTTCCTTAACTTCATCCCAGCCAAAAGTACATCTATTTCATCATCCAGGCTGTGGTGCTGAGTCCAGCATCCCTTCCGAGTCCACACATACCATGCTGCAGAGCCTCACAAAGGACAAAAAGCCTGTTTTCACTCACCTATGCCATAGGCCACTGTCAAGAAGTCTATCATGAGAGTGGGTTCATTCATGTAAGGCAGGATGGAGTCATGCAGAATGACAAGAACTTTTTTGTAAAGGGCAGTGGGTAGCTGTGAAGGACAAGACAACTCAGTGAAACAACCCTTGCAGGGAGAACTTGGAGAGCAAAGAAAGCTCAAAGATGAAACACATAAGCAAAGGACAAGAGAACAGCCTGCAGCAAGAGTTCCCTCATGGGAGAGTTTACAAGTGACAGCTACAATTCCGTTCATTCTAAGAAGTGGGTGCTGAAAACTGAAAGTGTCATTACAGCTCAGAGGGCAAAGCTGAGGCAGTGGGAAGTCACCAGCAAAAAGGCCTGGGAAGCTTTAACTTGTGAGCACAGGTTGTCACCTGTGGATCACTCCTCACATGCACACAGTTAGGAAAAGAAACAGACTGTGCACAAGGTCATGTTTCTTGGCAGAACAATCCATGAGAAATGGTGACAGGGCTTTTCCCATCCGAAAGCACAGTGGGGTCCTACCAGGAGCTCCATGCAAGGACAGCCACAGCTTCTAACAATTGGCAACTGGAGAGCAATCAGTGACAGAAATAACACTCACCTTGTGCTTCAAAAAACTGAGCCACATTTTTTCAAATGCCTGCTTGTGTGCCTTAAAACAGAATGGCAAGCAGAGAGTTAAACACTGGTGTAGATAAAGCTCTTCTTTAAGTTGATAAAATCTCAACTCGGAAGCACCAAATAAACACTTACCTGCAGCTTTGACACTTTCAATTCCTCCCAGTTATCTAAGAAGAAAGGGAAAAGAGACATTGAACTTGAAATGGATGTTCAAACAAAAAAAATAAGATCACCCTTTTTTACTTAGCCCTTATTTTTACTTAGTCCTTTTTAGCATATTAATGCTAAAAAGTTGGGCTGAAGTCATTTTCTTAACATAAAGCCATGAGGAACCCCACTGCAGACAGAGGAATATGGATTTTGTAATCACAGGAGTAGGCATTTTTCATTAGCAAACAACAGAAAGAGTCTTTACACAATAAAAATGTAAGCCTGATTTTCCTTTTCATACAAAGTTCATCCTGTGGAACTTACTAACCTTGCTTCATCATAAATTTGACCATGTCACTCTCTTTGTTTGGCATGTTAATGGGAGAAATAAGGGAAAATACATTCTGCTGGTAAAATGGCAGTGGCCTCTGAGAAAAAACAACAACACATAAACATACATGAAGACAGTCTTAGCATAACTGTGAGCAAGAGAAACAATAAAATAAGCCTTCAAGTGAACACACACATTTCTCTGGCTTCCAAAGTCTCCCCATGTACCACTAGTCCCTCCCTGCCTCCCGCACAAGATACACCTTTCAGAGCAGTTTATCCAGCCCCACCTCAACAGTAACAACTTGTTACCTCTTTTGTCTTCTGCATGACTTGCCCAATACTCTCAGTGACGGCCTTTATGACAAAGTACCTAACATCATCATACTCCATATACTCTTGAAAGCGAGAGATCAGGAGCGAAGCGTCCTCGTGCAAGGGCAGTAAGCCATCAACAACCACCTAACACAGGGTTGTAAAGGAAAGCAAGTCAGTCCCTTACAGAGCTGGAGCAGGTGGTGAGCTGTGATGGTCAAGCACATCCCACTGTCTTTCTGAAAGGCAGCTAGCACTGCCCCAGAGCCATGTCCACAAGCCATTCTGACAAGCCCTCCCAACCTCCAAGGTGGGCCCCTGCTGTCAACATCAATGTCACTTACAAACAGTGGCTGAACCAGGGCCAGTACCTTCCCTCTCATCTCCCAATCCTTGCAAGCAAGGCCAGGGACTCCAAAAAACCACCCCAGAACTAGCACCTTGTGAGCACTCAGGAAACCAGCTCAAACCTGTTAAGGCTGCTCCAACACAAGCAGGTGCCACCTCACTATGGAGAGAAGCTCTGGGTCTCAGTGCTCTCTCTAGAACACCACCCTTCTGTCCCCCTGAAAATTTCCTGGCTTGAAATCTTAGTTCTGGAGAAGGTGAGCATGAGAGGCTGTGTGTGCCACTGTGCAGGAGACTTTCACTTCTGCAGCTCACCTTAACAAGTTCACGAGGAAAAGTCAAAGTCCCCTTCCACTCTATTTTGATCAATGGATATTGTGCCTCCAACTCAACGAACTTCATGAGGGTGCACAGAGACAATTCCTTTGGAAAAAAAAAAAACACAACAAAACAAAAAAACAAAAACATTTAAAAAAACCGCACCTCAACCAGAACACCAGGAGTCAGACCCAAAGGAGGCAACCTCCAAAGGAGGAAGAATAAACTTAAGAAGGGTTTGACTGACAAAGCTTTGTGCCCACAGCCGGGAGGCTGCCGAGCCAGAGCAGCAGCGGCGTCCTGCAGCCAAGTGCGGGAACACCCAGGGAGGCTGCTCCTGCATCGCAAGGGACCCGCAGGTGAGCTGGTGTCTCAGCAGCAGGCTCAGCACCCACCTTGACCCGGAAGGCATCGTGGCCCATCAGCTCCGCCAGGCAGCCCAGGCAGTCCTTGTAGCGGTGCCTCATCCACACCTTGTACTTGTGCTCCGCGCTGCAGGGCCCTGCGGGCGAGACACGCGGCGGCGCTACCGGCTGCGGCGGCGCTACCGGCTGCGGCGGCGCTACCGGCTGCGGCGGCAGAGGCACCGCCGCCCCTGCCGGGACCCCCCGGGACTCACCGGCGAGAGAGGCCTCCTCGGCGGGCAGGGGGCCCACGAACAGCTCCCTGCGTTCCAGCAGCGCCCCGAAGAGCCGGCTGCAGGTCCTGGTGGCACACAGGACATCCTCCTCCTCCTCCTGGCCCTGAGAAGAGCGCGGCTTTCAGGGCAGGGCGGCAGGGTCGGGCGACCCAGCGCGGCCCCGCTCCCCTTCAGCCCCGAGCGGCCCCCCGGCCCCGCAGCCCGGCCCCGCACCGCCAGCAGCTCCAGGATCTGGAAGACGCGGTTGGCATTGCCGCGGCTGCCCAGCACGGCCTCCAGGCAGGCGGCGAGCTCGGCGGCCCTCGCCATGCTGCCGGAAGGAGGAGGAGCCGGCGCGCTGCCCCCGCCCCAAACCCGCGGCTCGGCGGACAGAGCTGCCCGAGCATCCCCTGCCGCGCCTCGGCCACCCCCGCCCGCCCCCGTCACAGAAAGCAGGGCGAGGCGGTGCTATAAAAATGTACACTTTATTACACCTTCAGGTAGGATACATCACTACTCCTTACAATCCTACTGGGTCAAGTACAAATGCTTATGTTCATAAGTTATTTACAGGTTGACTTCCTAACACACTCCTGGGGAAAAGACACATCAAAAGGAAAAGAAGAAAGAAAGGGGGGGGAAAAACAAAACAAAACTGACTTTTATCTTCGTTAACTGACCTAAACAAGAAACAATTGCCTCTTTAGACACCAAATCAGACCAGCAGTGAACAGCTTTAGCACTGCTGGAAGTGTTACCCATACACAACTTTCATGCACATCATAAGAGCTAAACATATAAAAGTAAAACTGGGGCTAACTAAGCAATATTTTGGGGTGAGCAACACTATACTGTACCCAGTGTCAGCTATCCCTTACCACTGCTTGCATTTCAAACTACTCCACTGCCAGCACTGCCAGCTTCGTGACCCAGGCTTAGCAGGGTCAGGGGACTGCTACTGCATGCACAAACAGCTTAAAAAAAACCCCAAACAACAATGCCCCCATATTTGTAGACCAGAGGGTCCAAGAAAAATAGGCTGCAGGAGAAAAAAAAGAGGTATAAAATTAGAAAAACAAATCAGGAACACTGCCTGACCCAGTGTTTACATTCGTGATGCTAAGGGAACAGGCTGTACCTATCCTACTTAAAACAGAGGAGCTGGCTGGCTATTCTTTCTTGTTTAAGCCATTGGATTGCTGGGTACCAACAGGTGTGCACATATAGATACAAGAACAAAATATATGATTTCCTGGCCTTTAAATAGGCTCCCCTCCTAAAAGAGTAAAAAGATCACAGAACGAGAAAGTAATTTTAAAACCATCTTGGAAAAGGAATGTTGTAATATTGACTGAATTGTACATGTCTTGCAGTTTTATGGCCAAAGTAAAATAAATCCACTCAAGCTACCATGAGCTTTTTGAATCCTCTCTCTGTCCTGTTTGCAAACAGTTCTGCAAGTAAAGCAAGGAAAACCCCCACAAGTTCTATGCAGCTTTTTGCTTGGGTTTGTTTGTTTGTTTCATAACAATAAGGCAAACTGATTTGGAGGAAGAGGCCACACTCTATTCACATCCAAAATACCCCCCTGAAGATACATTCATCATTAGCTTTAGTAAAAGAATAGTACAAAAGTTAGATCTTATTCTTTACACAGTTGAAGAATTAGTCTGAGATTTAATTTCACTATTCTCCCTGTCCCCCAGCCCCCCACCCCCCTGAGCTGAAAGCTGAGTAGAAAGTACTGAACATTTAAACATGTTGCAAGAGCAGAATGAAACTGAGAGATTAAATTTTACCAGCTGGAGAGTTTCCTTGACAAGAGTCCCATGAGAAACAGCTATGGATCATTTGTTTAGCTGTATCCACCGAACAATTCTTTTACCAAAAAATGGGCTACACTTTAATACACATTTACTATCAACACAGTATTTACTCAGTTCATGCCTAAAATATCCATTATCTAAAAGTGAAATATGAGAACGAGCACACAGGTTGGGTGATCCAGTAAACTGTACACAAAACCACTAACAAACATTTTAAAAGACTTACAAAAAATGGAGAATGAAACTTTTCCTTTTTAATTACATATACTTACAGGTTTTCACATTTATTGGCTAAACCTTGCAGGGAGAACTTCAAACGTAAGTTAGATCTTCCAGAGGTATTTACCTCAAGCCAGAACAATAGGCAGCTTTTATAGAGGTGGAAAATACTTTGCTATATCAGCCCCACTTGGATCTTGGAATGGCTTCACTGTTGATATCAAGCACACATCCAAACTATAGCAAAAAGCTGCGTATTCCCACAGGCAGTTTATGGTGTGCTAACACAGATTAATTTTACTGACATTTCTGGCATAGTATCATTTTACTCTGGTGAAGCTCTGCAAAATTTAAACGTAAGCAATGTTGGTTTTATCTGGTTTGAAGGAGCACAGAGAACACTGGCAGACTGCAACTTGTACAGATTTTGAGTGCTAAATGGTTGCTAATATGCTGAAGTGATGTGAGAGTTGCCATGTTTAAATGTTCACCAGCAAAAAACCTTCTGCTAAAAAAAAAATTAAAAAAATAAGTGGTTTGTCTTCATTTGGATGTTTGGAGTAGCTTCTCACTTGTCTTAGCAAACAAGAAATGCTGCATTTCCCTGTTATTGCATTTCATCATTAGTTCAGCTTGGTTTAGTAGGTGCCTTTAATCTGACAGTTGGCGTCCTCATTTGCACTTTTGCTTGTTGATTCTGGGCTTCAGATGTTGCTGGTGACTGGGCTGGATTCTGTCCACCTGGAGCCTGAATCTGGGGAGATGCTGTTGTCACAACTTGCTGTTGTATCAGTTTCTGCTGGACAACCTGAGCAGTAGCAGTTGTTGCAGGAATTACCTGAACTTGCTGTTGACCTGCTGTCGTCTGAGAGAGTGTCACGGTTTGGGGTTGAGCTTGCACCTAGATGTTAGGATGACAAAGCTATTACCAAAGATTAAGTCTGGCATTACACTGAGCATTCATTACATTTCTGCTCTACAGAAGACACCTTACTTATGCAAATGGGCAAGGCATAAAAAAATTTAACCTCTCCTTGTTCAGAGGAGATGAAAATCAAGCACCTTCAGCTGCCTTTGTGAGGTGCAGAAGACATTTATTCTGCACTAAAACTGCACCAGTGATTGGTTAAGGTTTGATTGGCCCAGATATTTGTGCATCAAAGTTAAATTTGTGCACCCTCCAAAGTTACATCATTCCTGCTAACCAGAGTAAGTTATGCTTGTTGCTGTTCCTCTGAATGACAGCAATCTAAACAGAGAATATAAACTTCCTGGTAGTTGAGGGGAGAGACCAAACTGTCTGACCTTCTCTTGCCCTAGTCCCCTCTGTTGTTGCACCACATTTAGGACAGATACAACACCATTCTGACTTACAAAGCACTTGGCATAGCTTTACGAACTGGAACAAAACAACCTGTAACACTCAATTTGTCTCAATTTTTGTATAGCAAACTCAGATGGTGCTCATTAGTTCAATTATTTGCTATCTTGACAACACACCACAGGACACTAATTTTTTGAAAATTCTTTAAGCTCGAAAAAAAATATTTTTTAAATCTGTTTTTCAGCTTATCTACAGCAATCAACAAACATTGTTCCACCTATCAGCTTTTGACTAGAGAATATACAGCACCTGAATTCAGTATTCACAGGATTCATTTTTATAGAAGGAAACTTGCTATCTCCTTCAAAAACACTGCCCATGCCACACACAAGGTGAAAAATACACATTCACCAAATAAATGAGCTTTCAGCAGGATCGTGCTTCTGGTGCTGTATTTAAGAAGCACAAACCTACCTGCTGGGAAACTGAAACCATCTGTTGAATGTTGGCAACAGTAGCCTGTTGCTGAACCACTTGTGGAAGTTTTGCAACCTGCAGTGACATGAAAGTAAGAAAGAAAAAATTTCTAATAGCAGCAAAACATCATGTCTATCAAAACTGCTACCAAGGGAAAACCTTCCCAAAGGCCCGTTGGTGAAAAGTTGCAGCTTGGCATTCTCAGTGATACTGAACTTTTGTAAAACTTTTTAGACCAGTGTACTGAAGAACTCAGCTAAGAGAGGAAGAGGGAAAGTTTTCTTTTCAGTTTTAACTGCAACATAGTTGTTTCCTCCTAAGTATTTCTAAAATTGAAGGAGGCAGAGGAAATTCCAATGGGCTACACCACCTTAAATATACTTTTGAAAGAGTAAGCCTGCCAATTCCTAACCCCCTTCTTTTTCCTTGGTTAGACTGATCCAGTTACGCAGAAAAGAGGGTAACTCAACTCTCACCTACTCTTGGCTGCCAGAAGTTAGGCTGGGAGGCAGCACCAAAACCCAGGAAGAACTCTGAAAGAATTTTACCTAGTAAGCACAGTATGGAATCCCCTGCTCAATAAAAAACAGTGACACAATCTATATATTTCCAAGAGGAAAGGCAAACGGATAGCTTACACAGTTCCTCTGCTCTGCTACAAGGCCACATATTCAGCACAAATATATTTTATTATAAAGTCAATTTAAACAAACATGTGCCTAGAATTCATATGACTGGGTCCTAAAATGCTACATCACCTGTCATCTTTACAATTCTTCAGTCATCGTAGAGTTTACAGGTGTAAAACTGTGTTACCTGTACCTGAATCTGGGCCTGTACTTGTTGGGTTCCACCTGGTTTCTGGGTTTGGGAAATTGGAGTTGTTAAGAACTGAGTTTTAATGGCAGGCTGTGTAGTGTAAGTTACTTTTTGTTGCTGTGAAGTCTGCTGTTGGGCTTGGACTGTAACCTGTTGAGCATTTATCTGCACAAGAGAAAAAAGGCATCAATGACTACAAAATGTACGTGTATTTTAAAGAGCAGGTATGTAAGCTAAAAAGATTAATTACATTTAATCATTGAAACAAAATCCTCCCAGATGAATAGCAAAATGAGCAGTAAGTGAAAGCTTTCATGCACTTACACAAATATTCTGAATCATTTGCTGCCATGGTTCTCTCTTACACACACACACCATATAATAATGCACTTCCAAAAAAACCCCATATTGGTGGCTGATTGGCAGCAAAGCCCATGAGAACATGTCATTTCAGAAAAAAAGTATATATTTTGCATAAATTATATATGAAACATTGAAAGTCTGGGAATTTTCCACATTTAGTTAGGGTAGAAGTGACTAAAGAGAATCTTAACTTTTGTTACTTCCAAAAGAAAACACAGTTTGGGGCATGAGAAATCACACCACAGCCTTTTTGAAAGAATTATTAAGCACCTGACAAGGCACATGAGAAACGGTTCTCTCTAGATATTAAGGCTCACCCCTAGAAATACTGCCTGACTCTCTAGGAGTGTCCTCATAACTCAGGGCTCAATCATTACAAGCACAGAAACATTACAGAGCTCAACAGAAGAGCAAGCAACAAGTACCTTCTGCTGCACAGTGGCCTGCCCCTGTGCAACCTGAGGCTGGATAGCTTTCTGCTGCTGTGCTGCCTGATGATGCTTGAGTTTCAGAAGCTGCTGGACATGCAGTGGCTGTGCAACTACCGTCTGGCCTCCTGAGAATTAGAAAAATAATTAGAACTATAAAAGCCTTCATTTGATTGCTTTGTCTCACAGCTTGCAAACACAGATTGTGCTTTTTATAGACTTATACATATTAATACCTTTGAGCACCAATAACCCAGTGATTTTAATGGGAATAAGACACATGATTTTCACAATGGAGGAAAAAAACATTGTTATCTAAGAACATGAATAAGCTGACTTGGTGTTCTAAGTTAGTCTTCCCAGAGGAAAAATTCTGTCCACAGTACAGGAGAGGGTTTTGAAATACAAGTTTTTCTATTTCCATTTTGCATTTAAAAAGAATTATGAAATTACTATGTCTTTACTTTTAAACTATTTCTGCTTGCCTACTCTCAAGCACAGATTTTAAGGAACGAAAACCAGTGACGTGGATAATGAATCATGCTAACCTCTAGACTGAATGGAATAAGCTGTCTTACCTCATTTTGGAAACAAACTGGAATGCAACCTCTATCACTTCAGATTTTAAGAAATGTGTCTCAGTGAAGACATTATTTACATCCTACCTTTAAAAAAGTGGCATTTACATTTTTATTATGTTTTAGCAAGTCCTTTGACATACCTGCTGCTTTCTGTGGCTGCCCAATGGCAACACTAATGCCTGCAACAGTAACAGGGAGTGTAGTGACTCCTGCAGATGAGACTACAGCAGCTGGAACAGACACCACCGGAGGTTTTGCCAGAGCAACCTGTGCTGCCTGTGGAGTTTGGGCTTGGATCTGTCCTTGTGCTTGAAGCTGGGAAGCAGGAACACGAGTCTAAGTAGTAAGGAACGAAGATTATTGTACTGGCACAAAAATACTTGCTGCATATAACAGGTCATTATAAAGTGATAGCTGTAAATATTTCTACATATAATTGCTCCCTTACAGTAAGACACTCCAGAGATGGTGTCAGTGGGTAAGTGCCATTTAAAGCTATTTATGTCACAGCTGTATCTTTTGTGCTGCCTAAGTAATGCAAAGGGCACTAGTGTGCTTCAATAACTCATATCCAGTTCATTTAAACCAGTAAAGAGAATAAGGTGTTTAAGACTGTTTTTGCAAAGTCAAAGCCAACTTACAAGACGAGCAACTTGCAGGTTTGTCACCGTCGTGCCCGTGAGAACAGCACCAGGACGAGGTGCTGTGACAGCTGTAAGTTGCTGGGTCTGCTGCTGCTGTTGCACTTGTACTTGTGCTGTTTGCTGCTGGGCCCCTTGCTGTGTCTGCTGTGCTGCCTGCTGCTGGGGGAGCTGCAGTTTCTGCTTCTGCAACTTGATCAGCTGTTCCTGCAAAAATCAAACACTCCCATTATTTCCAATCTTTTACATGAGTAAGGAAAAAATTGAAATGAATCTGGAGCTTTAAAGAAGAATCATTCTAGCTGGACTTCAGTTAAGATCAAAGAGTGAGGAATGCAACTCCTTTACACAGTGGGTTGCCAAGGAGTAAGTACTAGTGAGTGTGTTACACCCTGACCTACTGCAAGTGTTACCATTTGAAATGGCTGTCACACTCACTGCCTTCAGGAAATGTTAGCAGGATCAAGTTCAACAGCAAGCTGCACTTCACTCTAGCCCAAGAAAACAGCATACAACACACACAGGTAATGATGGTTACAGTAACAATGAGAGTAACATGTCACATAACTTTAGAAGCATTTCCTCACCTGTGACAATTTCCCCACAGTTTTTATTTGAGCTGGAGACTGGGCCTGTGCTTGAGCCTGAATCTGTGGGACCTGCACCTGAGCAGCCTGCTGCTGCTGTTGCCTCAGAAGCTGGAAGTGAGCAGGGGTAATTGTTTTGCCAGACAGCTGGACTGTTGGTGTAGCTGTGAATAAAGAAAAAACACAAGAAAGATTTTCAACATTCAAATTTAATTAATTGATTTCACCTAAAAAAGCCAAGCTGTTATACATGTTTCTCTGCTCCAGCACAGTTTGTGGACTAACTACAAATAACAACAAATTAGCATAAACATTATGTGAAAGCAGAATAAATAATAAAATACATGCTTTCTTTCTTCACAGTGGTTTTTAGCTGAGACGGTCAATTCTAATATTTTACTGATAGATTAATAATAATCATAGTGTTGTTTAATTGTGCTGCCAACAAATCCAGACTTCCAGTACTGTGGGGCTATGGTGGTCAAGCAACCCACAGAAATTCTGGGGCCCTCCACGTGCCCTCGGAAAAAATCCCAGAACACACAATTATTACCTGGTGTAACCTGAGTCACCAAGGATCTTGTCTGAGTCTGCACGGGTGTTAAGTTTGTAGTTACTACTGCTGATGCTGTCACTGATGTGACTGCACGAACTCCCTGGGTCGATGCGATGGTCACCAGCTCTGTGGAGGCGGCGGGCGCCGCCGCAGGTCGCTGCTGGGTGTGCACCACTTGTGCGGTTGCAGTGCCTCCTGAAGTCTGAAAAGGAGCAAAGGCTTTGTTTGTTCTCACACTTTCCATACCTCATCATAAAAGCACTGTAAAAGCAAAGAAGGTCCAAACCTTTCTAACAAATCTATCTGTTCAGATGTCCCACAATCAGCATACATCTTTTTCAGACAGCTAATCACCAAACCCTCAATGACACTACAGAAATTTGATCTTACTACCTTCCAATTTTTTGCTTTATCTTCCATAGTGTTAAACCATTAAAATAATAATAAAGATCATAATTAACAAAGAACAAAACAGTTACAGGCTGGAAATGATATTGGCATAATGCATTTTTGAGGACAACACTAATCTACTAACTTTTTTCAAAAGTATTATCTATTGGGCACTTTTGTCACTTTGTTCCGAAAACTGTTCAAAGTGTGTTCTGATACTTTGTTAAGGGAGAGGAGTTTGATACAGAACCATATGATGGACATGAAATTTGAAAGAAGCGGAGTTTTCTGGTAACGAGGAAAGCTAAGGAAGAAAGCAGAACAGACAGGCTGATAAAACATGCAACCAAGAGCAGTCCAGGGACACAACTAGTGATGCCATCTACTCACAGTCAATGCTCCAGGTATAACCGGCGAAGCCAGACGTTTATTGATGGGCTGAAAGGTGGCAGCAGGGACTCCAGCAACAGTGTTCACTATGACATTCCCACTCACTGTAGCTGAAAGCAAGCCAGGATTAAATGTGAGATTCCAAACACGAAAATCCTAATCTCCTATCACCTCCAATGCCTGATGATAAAGTCTCCTTACCAGTCTGTATACTTGTCCCCGTAACTGCTGTTTTGATTGTGCCCGCCTATTTAGAAGACAATTGAGGTAACAGTTCAGCAAACAATACAAGAAAACTGAAGATGGCTCTTACTCTACTATGCTGTTGAACACAATGCTGTATCCCAGCAGTGACAAAATCAGAAAATGCAATAAAATGTACAGATACTTCTGCACTTTTTCATTCACTTTACAAATCCACAACAACTGATGTATAGATGAGGATTCTGCCACACTAACAAGCAACTGGAGACCAGTCAAATGTTCAGTAACTACTGCTCATTTGACATCCTTGTTAGCAGAAGGGAGCAACACACACTACCCTGACACACCACAGACAACCACTCACACATGAACATCACTGAGCAGCAGATACACAGAAATAATTCTGGGTCAGAACCCATTCTCTGTCTCTTTCTGGGAAAGTTGTAGCATTCTTGCCCTTCAACAAGCAAAATAAAATCACCACTGCCTGCACAGATTAGTATGCAGAATTGCCTCAAAAAACAAAAGCCTCAGTCAGACCTGTCATTGGACACATTAAAACAGACTCTAGATTCAAGGAAGCCATAAAAACTTTGCACAGATTTCCAATAAAACAATCATGGTAGGTCCTGTAGGATGCAATATTCCACTTGCCTTGCAAAGGTTGATAAAGCTTTGATTTTTAAGCTACTTTAACAGAGTAGCTCTTACAGCTACATTCTCTTTATTGTCCAAGTTCTCTGTATAAACACTGTTCACTGACTGAGCAAATTTATTTGCTCTGGCTTCAATTAAATTAAAAGACTAAACTGAAAAAGGCAAAACAATCTTTGCAAAGGACATGGTGTTTTCCCATCTCAGAATGCCAAGACCTGTTGCTATAATTGTACAAACACACTCTTAATGAGCAAAAAAGATACCCAGGAAAAAAAAACAAAACAACAGCAAACAGAAAGAAATAGCTTTTCTCTTACTATACTGACCTAAAATTCTCACTTTCCAGAGAAAACAAACCACTCAAGTATGGTACACACAGCAGAACTGAAGTTACTACATCAGAGGCACCAAGCCCTCCCTTTCTTACCAATACTGCAGTGTTGGCCACAGTAGTTACTGCAGTCTGCACTACTGCCTGGGGCTGCTGAACTACCTGTGCCTGAGCCTGGGGCTGAGGCTGGGCTGGTGCTTGCTGTACAGCTGGTTGCTGAGCTTGCTGCTGGCCAGCTTGCTGCTGCTGGGGCTGCGGACCTGTCTGCTGCTGTGCCCTCTGCTGTTCAGCCAAAGCCTAGGAAATCAAAGTGTGAGCTTCATAGTCTTCAAAACAGCACACGTAACAATCAGGATGTATTAAAAAAAAACAAAAACAAAACACAACAACAAACAAAACCCTTTTCATTCTAAGCATGGATTATATATGTATGTGCAGAGACAGCACAGAAGTCTGTCTTCACTGTGGCTCTCTAACTCCAAGTTACATGTCCTAACTGCTTTCAAGCTACAATCTATATTCATGGTTATGTGGCTTAAGAGCATAGCACAACAAGCAATTTATCATTGACGAGCAAGGAAATGTATCTCTTTCTGAATAAGAAAGGAGGCCACAGAATGCTCAAGAATGAAACAAGATTTTTACATATTTTTTAGTATCTTTTTCCAAAAAGATGCTTTAAACAAGCATAAGTCTGATATAGAGCCCCAATGAAAGGTCCTACCTTGGACCTTGGAAATCTAAACATGAACAATTTGCAGCTGCTTGTAGCAGCTACTGCAGTGTCAAACTTCTCCCAGGAGGCAGCTTTTCTCAGACTGCCTCAGTTGCCTAATTTTTTAATTACTGCAGCCACATGCACAGCCTGAGCTGGAGACCATACCTTTTTCTCCTTTGCAATACGTTCTGCTCGGAGGGATGCAACTTGAATTGGAGGAAGTGGCTTATCATAGTTGATTCCACTAGAAGCAATTATAAAACAAAGCACACAACTGATGAACACAAATAACTGAAAGCTAACAAAGGAAAAAAAAGCACTTTTATGCAATTCATAACTACTTGAAGACAGAGAGTGCCCACCTTTCTGCAAGCACCGATGCATGCTTTGGATTCTTCTGGAAAGGATTCATGCCAAGTCTGAAATTGAGCAAAACTGTATTACTGGAGACAGAAAAAACTTTAAAACAGTATTTACTTTCAGGTATTTTAGCAGTTTCATGAATATTCATGAAGTTTTCATGATATTCCCACCAGTACTGATGCCTGCATACAGACAGATATTTTAAGAAAATCACATATTAAATATTAAATTAATACATAAAACATTACTGCAGGAATATACACAGAAAAAATTGCACTACTAAATAGCATAGACATAAAAATGGTTACAATTCAGGCAATTGGGATGTGTGGTTTCTAAAGCAGATTAAAAAAAACCCACAACAATAACTGAGTGCTCTTCATCACCCTAAATTCATGCAGTGAGTAAAGCTAACCCAAACACATGAAAATATGAAGATGTTCCAGTAACACCAAAATGCAAGAAAAGAGACCAAGAACAGAGAAACCAAACAGCAGTTTCAAACAGAGTGTAAAATAACTCAGTTGTGAGAGCAACTCAGAACAGTTTTTGGAAATATTCAGTGACACGAAGATTGAACAATCCCAGTTAAACTTACAGAGGTTTGATGGGTGGACTTCTTTTCCCTGCAATCATTTTCATCATCTCAAAATGATTAGTATAAAGTTGCGTGTGGGTGGCACCCTCATCTTGAGCGTAGATTTGATTGGTACGAAGCGGGCGACTGTTTTTAGTCTAAAAAATGAAAACAAACCAACTTTCAATTTCAAACACGCCCACCAGGCATTCTGTCTACGTACAAACACACGGTGCACTTGTAGATTATTTAAAAACATACTCCAACATATCTATCACAGACTGGTTTCTGCCTCGTGCCACTGATAACTTACTGTTACACAAAACACTATGGGAAATATATAAAGAAAAAGCAAAATAAGGAGCAGTTCTCACGGTCACACTGGCATCAGCACTTGGGGACATACAAAATAGCAAACTCTAATTTGAAAAAGAATCTTTGCTTTAATTTAGTTTTGCAAGTTTAATTCAGTACCCAAAGCAAGAGCCCATTAGTTTAGAGTTATGCATAGCGCACACGTAAGAGAATAAAACCATCACTGCACTGCTCTCCCAACAAAGCTATGTTAACATCAACACACCATGCCATCTAACATTTGGTTTCTCCTAAGCAGAAACTGCCAGAGAGGGACAAACCTGCTTCTTAGTCAGAGAACGGGACTAGAGTCAGAAGTTCTAGATTCTCTACCCAGTTCTGTCACTAAATTGCTGTACAGTTTGGAAGAAGTTGTTTATAATAATGAAATTTTTGTTTCTGTAGTGTACTATCATCCTCATTCACTAAAAGGTGCTTCAAGCATTAATTCACTATGTATTTGGAATCCATTTAGACCCTAGCATTAAGTACATTATTACAGATCTTAAGTACCATCATAACAATCAGGATGAGTTACATGGTGGTTGTTAGGTGGAAAAATACCCACTACAGTTTAAATGAAATCACAAACTTCTTGCATGATTTAAAATTTATCTACAAAATCCAGAAGCTGAAGTCTGGTGTCAATCCACTGTATCAATAAAAAAAAGGAAAAATAAATTTGGAATTTTAATTGATGTTTCAGAACTCAAGTAACACTCAACATGGATCTCATATGAATTATCTGCCCACCTCCATTGCTGCTAAATACCACAGTGTCTAGATTTGATTTTGAAAGAATACCAATGCACACCTTATAAATACTTTTTGTCTTCTTTTTAGGATTAGCTTCGTACATTAGCTGTAAAATAAGAAGGAAAGTTAGATGATCTTTTGTGGAAGATTTTGTTCAGGTGCTTTTTCTTTTCAAAGAAATCACATAAAATAAGTGGAAATCCTGATGAGGATAATTTTAAAATCTTTTAAAAGTTATTTATTTACACTGTTGAAACATTTAACAAGAAAACAAGTGTTTACAGAGATAAGGAAAAAAAAAACTCTACAAACTTAAGGTATGAAAAAGATGCATCATTCCATGTAAACTCACCTTTCCTTCTTCCCTTGGGATAATGACATTTTCGTATCTGTTTCGGCATTGTTTTGGTGAGCGATAGACTCTGCTGCAGGAGTTAACAACATCACTAACCAGGTCCCAATTGGGAGTGTGTGCTGGTGACACAACAGCAAGATTTAAAGGAAGCTCCAGCAGCTGCTTCACTGCCTGCGAGAGACAAAGGAACAAAAGGCTTAGACGACAAATCATTCCCATCTTCCAAACCTATCCTCATGGTGTCCACACACCATTACTCAGTGACGCAGCTTAGGGCTCAGGCTATGGGCTCACCTACATTCACTGAGAAAAAATAACCACAAAATGCAATTATGCAGACTAATGAGCAAGAGAACATGTGGAGACTGGTGTAAGAGGAACAGAGAGCTGCCATTCAATATTGCTCTCTTCTCAAAGGTGGGGAGAACCTTAAGCTCCATTATCCAATGTCCAGCCCATAACATAACAATAAGTGATCTCTACCTCAAAAATAGGACTTAATAATGCATTCTGTAGTTCAACCTTTAATACATCTTTAGAGCAACACAAATGATAGGCAATCTGTTCTAAGCTATGGCAGTAAAATGTCAGACCAACCACTAAGAATTAGAAATAACCTTGAAGAGATAAAGGGCAGAAAGAGCCATTTCTGAAACTAGAAGCAAAAATACAATAAATAGTAACAGCAGAAAGTGCAGGTATCGTCTGACCTGCAGAAGTGCCCAGTCTTCACTGATCAACCACTCTGGATTATCTTGCCCAGCCTCAGCAGCTGGTTTGACAAGAGTGGGCAAAGGCTTTGCAAACTGTGTTTGTTGTTTCAACAAGATGTTTTTCTTTTGCTCTTTGCCCTCTCGGCGCATTTTCAACATTCCTGGAGTTGCTCGATCAAAAAGTGAACGAGGTGGGATAACTGTCTCTCCATGACGTTGCTTCTTCTTCCTACCTGCAGCTAAGATAAACAAAAACAACTTTCTTGGTAGGTAGTTACTACCCTTCTTTGATTTCTCTGCTCCTTAGAGACACAAAATGCTCCTACAAGTGTAAAAGAGTATTACTCACTGATCCTTAAGAGGGTACTGTCAGCAACTAAACAGAACCCGGTGTAAAGTTACTGTCCTAACTCAATAGTATAATGTCTGTTTTTTAAAATTGTCCTTTTAAAAACACTTAGATAACCAAATAGAAAGACCTACTGTAAGAACTGGGGCTTCCAGCGATTCTACTGCTTGAAGAACACAGTGAGACAAACCTGCATATTTTATCTTTAATGGACCAGACATGTAGGAGGTATGAAAAAATCTCCTGATTTTTTCAAAACTTTCAGCAATAAATCTGAGAACAGTTTTGAACAAAGACTTACCAGATGGATCAGTTTTGTGTCGTTTACGTTCCTTCCTGACATACACGGGAGGCAACTTTGCTTCTGGAATAGGGGTAGTATCATACATCAGGCACATAACAGAATCAATGTAGATGTCATTGTCATCCTGAGGTGGAGTGGGAGGAGTCCAAAGCTACACAGAACAGAATTTGTAGTTACAGCAATATGAACTCTCCACTGATTTTTGTGTTAAAGAAAAAAACAAAAAAGAAAAAGCCTATTGAGGTTGCATGGTGTTATTTTACTTACTGGCATTATTTCAGTTTGTCCATCTGGGCCTTCATAGACATACTCCTACACCACAAAAAGAGAATACAATTAAAACGATCCAACTGAACCATGAAGGAAAAGATATTCTCAGAATAACTATTAAGAAATACACTCTGAAGAAAACCAAGACTAAAGAGGAATTACTTTGTTGTATGCATCCTCCCGAGTGTAGGTTAGAAGTTCCTCTTCATCATCCCAAAGCATTTTTTGCTCTTCTTCCTTTAACTCCTTCATATGCTGGACTTCCCAGGCTTTCTTTGCAGTTTTCAATTCCATCTAGATCAAAGCCAGACTCCTTATTTATGAAGTAACAGACACTGGATTAAAAGTTAGCAGTTTCTATTTTTATGGACACACTCCTTGAACTTTGCCATTTTCAGGCACAGAAATCTTATAACAATTTCTTAACAGGTACTTTCACAATCTTTTAAGGAGATTTTGTAGTATCTGCTGAGGGTTCTTGAAATAAAGCAAAATAAGAACTTCAATTAAACAACCAAGAGAACCAGACAAATAAGGCTCACTGAAATTAATGAATATTTCCCCCTCCCACCAATGGAGTACAACAAATACTAGGTGAGCTGTGCTGAAGAATGCCATTCCAGTTTATCAAAAAGAAATTAAGAACTGACATCTGCCTAAACCAAGAGAACCCTAAAATAATAATCTCTCTGTAAGGCACTCTGATGTTTATACAGTACAGCAAGATAAGATCACAGAGGTTCCTACATTACATTCCACATCACTGGAGAAACTTCCAGTTCACATTGAAAATATAACCCTGCTTATATATACTGTGACAGAACGTGGAAAAGAAATATTTGTTACTTTACCTCATTCAACCGTGGCTCGTTCTCATCAACGGAAACGTGGAAGAGCTCCAAGTAATTCAAAGCATACTTCTCAATTGGAGTCAGCTGAGAGAATATATAGAGGGGAAAAACTTAGCATTGACGACAATAAAAGAAATGTTAACCAAAGGACAGCGAATCAAAGCTCTCCTTAAAACTGATCTCCCTCTCTGATGGCTTAACATCGTAAGTCAGTAGATCTCCCATCCACTTAATGAGAGTACCAACCCCACAGACAATGAAGTTGCTTTAAGGCCAGACTGCAAAGTGATTTAAGTATTTGACCTAAATATTACTTTTTAACTAAATATTCATGGAGAGTCATGGTACCTGATCCACAACAGCAACTAACTCCTGCAGCTGTGAGGGCTCTTCGTTGTATTTTGTCTGGCAGAGCTCTGAGATTAAAGGTTCAATGCTTGACTCAGGTCCTATTTCTAGTAGACAATCATTTGAGTCCTCATCCTCTCGTTCAATACTGTTGAGAGCCTTTCAGAAAAACATATTTAAAAAACAATGAAGACTTCAAAAATATGGTAAGAAATCCCATAAGAAGTTCAGCAAAAGCCAACACAAATTTCTGGAACAAGTATCTGTTGAAGCAAAAGAAACAGTCCCCAGAAAGTAAACAACTCAACTGTGGGCTTTTGGAAGTTTTGGTACAAGGAAAATGACAAAACAACACAGAACTACAAAAGAGATTGACAGAATTTATCCAAATAATAAAAAAAAAAAGATAAGGCAGCTGTTTAATACTAATATTGCACAGCTGTATTTTTAATGCATGTTATAATTTTAATGTATGTTAATAATTACCTCTATGAATGGTCTTGCAACTTTAGGAGAAATATTTTCTGCAGGAGATGGCTCTTGAGAAAGTACTACAAATTCTTCTGCTTTCACTCTAAATCCAGAATCCTCCATAGGAGAATGAACCTCAAATAATTCCTGAATTGTTTGCTTGGTAAGTAGAAGGGAAAAAAAAAAAAAAAAAGGTAGGTATATTCAGCTTTCAGGACCATTCTGGTTTTTTATGTAACTTTAAATTAGCTCAGGTTCAAGTGGTCTTCTGAACTACAGACTAAAGAAAAGTAGACCTCTATTCATTCTGGAAATGTGTCCATTTTGTCTTCTGGAACTTTCTCTTGTAGGGCTACAGAGTACAATAAAGTGTTAACAGTTCATTTATACAAAAGTCAGAAGTACACACAGTATCATCCTGCACCACCATATTGGGAGTGCCAGAAGGGATGGACTTCATCAGTGCAGTCAGTGTCTTCTGCATTTTGAGAGCAGCAATTGAGAGCCTATCTTTCTAAATACTCAAACTTTATGTTTCCCATTTTTAAAGCTGTTGAAACCTTCATCCTTACAAGCTCTGTGGAGTTTTGCAGCAGGGTGCAAGAAACCATAACATACAAAGGAACATACGGGATGCCTTGCATACTATGCAGGTAGCTGAACAGAAGCAGACAGAATGTGGCCCTAAGTTCAAGCAATCATGAAATCTAATATGCCTTCCTATCAATTTTAACCCAAACAGATTTCTACTAAACAGTTAGTTATTAAACACTCCAACACACATCCTTGAAATTCATTGAACACTGCAACAGAGCTCTTTGAACTTATTTTGAATATTAACTTACCTGTGTTAAAAAGGCCATTGAATAGTCATTTCCCTGAGCAGCTACCTCTCTGATCAAGTCCTTTGTGCCATTTTTCAAAAGCTTTTCTTCTACAGAATTACCACTGACAAGCCTAAAAAAATTTAAAAAAGAAAGAGAAATTAATAGAAATTTGACAAGTCATTTCCAAAACAGCTTTGAGAACCAAAAAGAGAAATAGGCCTCAGAGAAGAACACTGAACTTTTAAAATGTAGTGGTTTCTGGGGTTTTTGTCAGTTCTGGTAAAGGCCCAGAACAAAGCACACACTAGTTCCTCCACTTTAAAGCTTTCTTTTAACAATTAGTGTAGCTAAAAAAAAAATTAAAAATCAAAAACCACCTCACCTAAAAAATTCCATGTAAACTAACAGATAAAAACCACACATGCATGATTCATTAATTACATTTGGTGTCAAAAAAGACAGTATTTTCAAATGACACCCTGGCATATTTTGATTAAAGTGGGATGAAATTTTCAGCACTGTTTCCACTTTATTTCAGATCACACAGAGCAGCAGTGAATTAACCTGACATTAAAGCATGTTCAAGAGCAGCCATTGATCTGTAACTATCACCTGTATATGTGGATATCTTTACATCTCCCAATTCTGTCACACCATTCCTGAGCTTTTGCATCCATCACTGGGTTTAGATCATTGTCATAGAACACAACAGTGTCTGCCTCAACAAGATTGACTCCAGTGGAACGACTGTGAGAGGAAAGGATGGCACAGAAAATGCGCTTGTCTCTGTTGAAGATTTTCATCAGCTCCTACATAAATGGAATAAAAGCAGGGAGTAAATCAACCATGCAACAACAACAACAAAAAAACCAAACCAAGTTTACTATACCCTGATAAAAAACAGGCAAAAACAAGTGTTGAAAAACAAGTAAGAAACAAGGCAGATTTCCTTCCCCTGCTGTAGTGTACAAAAGCCCTAGCAGCACATATTGCTGTACCTGAGGACAGCTGCTGGCGCCAACTTACCTGTCGTTGCTCATGGTTAGCATACTCATCAATCCTCACAAACGTGAGGAAATGAAAATTCAGGAACAATTCCAGTATATCCAACATCAGAATCATCTGGGACAAAATCAGCACACGGCGCCCTTCAGATTTCAGCTTTTGGAGCAAGACAGCAAGAGCTTCTAATTTTCCTGTATTTCAAACAAGAAAACCAATAATGGTTTTATGTAGGTATCCCATACCTGTGACACAGAAAATTACTGAAATATCATCACCAAATGTCCTTCTTTACCTGAGTCATACTGCACCAGCCGGAGGTCAGGGAACTGCAGCAAGTGAGGAGTTGTAATCCGTTGTAACTGATGCAAGTGTGGAGCTGCCTTCTGCTTAAGACTGTGCTGAAGGAGTTTCAGTCTGTGACTGTATGAAGGGGGGGGATTTGCTACATACAGACATGGGGGAGCAGCAACTGCAGCTGGCAATATGAAGAGAGCCCTGTGAAAAGCATCAAAACATGGCAATGCCACTTTGAAGAAGTGACACACAAAATTATCATCTGCAGCAATAATTTTCAGACTGTTAGCAATGTAATTTTACACTGTTTCCTAGCCACTTTAAGTGACTTAGAAAGTGCTGCACACCTCCAAAGTGTTACTATTCTCTATCTAACTTCATGGTTTTATGTTTTGTCTGCTCAACCACAAACATCATATTGAACTTACTAAGAGCAATTAAAGAAAAGTTTCACTTCTAACTGGATTTCATGTTTCTAGAAAACTGCAGCTATTGCTCTGCACACCATCTACCGTCAGCTTTAGCTAAACTAGCATCTGCCTACAACTCCATGTCTTAACTCTTGTCCTCCAAGAGGTACCTACTCAGAAGTAAACCCAAAGTATAAGATAATGTAAGCTGAAGTATGGTCAGCTCAATTTGGGCTTGAAATTAGGAATGAGGCACTGAAAACTCTTACTATAAAGATCCTAAAAGAAAAGGAACTGACTGTCGTTTTTATGTTCATACTGCACACCATTTACTGCTATATAAATCAGTCTAAATCAAACAAGCTCATGAACAGAAACAAGGTTTTAAAATTTTGTGGAAAAGAAGTGTTTTAAGAAATAACTAAACATGGTAAAGGCTTAAAAGGCAGAGTCCCCCATTACCTGTTAACAATATCCCTTAGAGATTCTTGTTGCTGAACCAAAGTCAGAATCATTTCTCGCAGCGGGTTACTTGGGCCTCCAGAGGCACTTGAAGAAAGGCAACAGTTCACAAAGCCAGCCCACCTCCAGCTGTTGTCCTCACTGGAAGACAACTGAGAGGGCTTCCTTTCACCAGCCAAAGAACAAACACTCAGCAAGTCTCTGCCATACATGGGAGCCCGTGAACAACGGCGCTCATTGCCTGAAAATATCCTGTCCAGACGCTCCTTCAGGAGACGGTTCTTTTCTTCATATGTTTCCTTTCCCGAGAAAAGTTGAAAAAACAAGACATTTGTTGCTCATCCTAGTCACTTAGGAATTTGAGTTTCTTTAGAATAAAGCTTCCAGGATAAACACATTTATCACTGTGTTTTATACCACTAACACCCTAGATAAAATTTCTTAGACCAATCACAAAAGGTGTAAATTTCAGATAAAATTGTAAGTCTACAGCTACATGCAATTTATATTAAAGAGTCAATTCTATCTTAGTTGAGCCTTGTCTTGATTTTTTTTTAAGTATATTATCATAGTTTTTGAAATAAAACAAATTTAATTGTTTGTACTTGGGACACTTCAATGAACACATTAATATTGATAAGGTGCAGATTCTTGCACAGTTTAACAAATACTTGGTCTTTTCCTATGCTGTAAAAGTTGTTTGAGTACCTTTTCTAAAACTTGTTAAGATTAGAAATTTATAACAATTGGCCCAACTGCTTTTGTGTTCAAAACACACAGAAAATCTTATGATTCCTTTATTCATGTATTACTACTTATGATGACACTCTACAGTTTTAAGAACCTGTCTTGCTACCACAGCACAAGAAAGCTGTAAGCTGCCTGCATACACCAGAATTTATTTTAAACTATGGATTATAGACGAAAACTCATCAGATCTGTCAAGCTCAAACATGGAGCAAAGTTGGGGCTTTTTTACCTACTCTGTAATTGTTGCAGTTCCTAATTAATTCCAGCTTTGTAAATTACAGTTTCCAATTACTATGTGGACTTAGTATCAATCCTGAGAAGTTGTCTTTCCATAAGAAAATAAAAATTAAGTACCTGCGATTGTCCATGTGCAGGTGCTGGCTTTAATGCTGCTCCCATGTCACCAGATGACAAATTAGTAACTGCAGCTCTACCTGGAACACAAACTGAGGATAAACCCTGTGTTTATATATTTATTCTTCTGAAGATTGGTTTCATTTATCATGTTCAGTAAGTAGACACATCATAGCTGTAACACATTTTAATTGCAGACAATTTTTTGTCTAAATGTCCAGTGGGTGTCACACATTTGTACTTCGTTACACATCAGATACCTGACAGATAATTACATCAACTGTTTCCACAAAACCCCAAGATAGGTCTGTGGAATTTTCCTATGTTTTGCACAAAGATCTGCTGGATTTGTAGTTTATTCCAAATGCCACATACAGTGCAAAAGGTATTCACATTTAGAAGTTATACTTTAAATCAGGAAAAGATCATTCTCATTTATCTTAAACAAACCAGCTATGATTTTTCAGAAAACACACAAATTCAGTATATCTACAACTGATGAAACAGAATCTCACAGTAGCATTCTTGTGAATTCAACTGCTTGCAGAGGTTACCCAGAAACCTAACTAGACTATAAGAACATCTCACACAGGGAAACTAATCAAAACTACAGTAAAACCTTTCCTGTAACTAGTAGACTGGAGACACTATATGGCAGTTATTGTCTTAATAGGATATATAGGTGTTTATCTCAGCCAGAACACATTGCTCATCAGCACTGATTATTTGTACTAGACAAGCTGCACAATCCTCCACTGCCCAGTGAGAAACTATTCAGTGGCAAGTCAATACACCCACAAAGAATTGCATTCATGTTTATCAGCAGCCCTTACATTAAGAATAAGACTCCAAGGAGTATCAGAGGTTTAAAATTTGCCTTTCCACAATTTTCTTACAAATAAGCTAACACAGATAGCCACTAGAAACCCAGTTTCAGCGCACAGCTACACATGAGCCTGGCAATTATAGTTTCCAATCACCCAAAGCAATGGAATTTATTTTTCATTTTATTCCAAATTCAGAATGTCAAAATAAGTATTTTCAATATGTTTTAAATCCCCTCCAAAGATGAATCGGAAAAAGAATAGTATTTTCTTTCAGCAACTGGAAACAATATTTTAGTTATAATTGCTTTTAACAGAGCTCTTTTTTATGAGATTAGCAAGAGGTGTGAGTTTTTGTAGCAATCCTACACCAGTTTTTATTCTGAACTATGGCTGTATCAGGAGCACCTGTAATGTAATGTAATCAGAACTGGAGGGTGAAATATTTAAGCCACAGATCTTCCAAACTAGAACAGAAATTCTTTACCTCCCAACAACTGGGAGGTTGTTGAAGCTTTCTCTCCCTTTCATGATGAGATGTTTACTCTTCAGAATGTGAAAATATGAATTTCAAGTGCACATTAATACATCAAATGGAGCAGTAAACAGTCTGTTTTGAAGGAAAGGCTTATATATCCAAAGAAAATTACAACAGATGGCCATTTCCAGGGAATGAACTAGCACTGCATTTATCATCATTTAATAATCTGCAGTTTTCTGGTAAATGCATCCTAGACAGCAATTTCTCTATTGTTTTTGGATCAACATCTTGATTGTTTTCAGTCAAGGAACTGATCACATTTGTAGCAAGGCACCAAACACCTAAGCAGTATTTGCAGAAGGAATGGGAAAACAGTCACTTGATTAGATAGAGAAACAAGTAAAAATAGATTAAAGCAAAAAAATGTGGAATATTTGAGAGGATTAATGGACATTCTCTGTCAGTATAAAAAAATAATCAACCTGGTCTTTCTTTGGAAAAGTACTTTTAAATTCACTTCTTCCCATAAAAATCTTACCTATGACACAACTGGTAAAGGAATTCTGTATATTTAACACAGTTTCAACCTCTCAAACATTTATACTAAAATATTATCTAAACACCACACACAAATAAGAAGGATTTGCCTCATAGTTTACCCACTTCTGAACTCAATTGAGAGAATGATGATTTATAACCATTTGGAGTTATATATCTATGTGAATTTAGTAATGTAATGTTCAGACAGAGACATTTCCTCTGCTGAAAAAAACTGACCTTGCTGTGTGACTGCTGTGGAAGCTGGGACACCTGCTTGATGCTGGTTTCCTAAAGCGTTCAGAGCATTCTGCACATTTCCTGCTTGGGAAACTGTCTGCATGACAACTGGACCCTGAGGTCTCAAATACTGCTGACCAGGTGCTGAGACAATCTGAAGAACACTTCCTGCAACAGAGGATTGTTAAAAAATTAGGCTGGGTAGAGTGGAAAAGAATAATTAGTGTTTTCTAGCAAAAGATAGTACTGTTGCAAACTGATTATTACCATTTCAAACTATGTTAGCTTTCCCAGACAAGTTCATTATCCAAATCTGATTTCAAGTTCCATACAATCTAATAGGAGGAAAATACTTTTGCCTTCATAGTTAAAGAGGAGATCTACAATGTTGGCACACTGTTCTAAAGGTGGGAATTTTATATGGAATTTGGAAGAAATCAAATAAACCAAAAAAGCTTCACTTAGCTTTCACTTCATTTATTTTGCTGGCCACAGAGAATCTAGGTTCTCCTGAATTTGGCAACACACATAACGTCAGTGAGATAAATTTAAGGGCAAAATATGTTGTAGCATTCTGGTCAGGGTAATAACTGGGTCAAAATTCAGAGGGATGCCAATCTTTAAGTATTATATACACCATTTCAGAACAAACCAAGAATGTCCTCAGTTTTGTCTGTCCCTGCTCATCAGAGTTTATCTGAAATAATGGCCCACCTTACTTTAGCAGTATTACATACATGTGAAAACAAATTCAATAATAAAATCTTGAAATACAATACAGAAGAAGAATATAACTGTGTCTTTCATTTGATAGGCATTTATTTCTTAAAACAGAGCTAACTTGTTACCCCTGACTCACACAGAAAACAAGCAGAGCAGAACAGTGCAAGCAGTGGGGATGGAAAAAACTCCTTAACCAGGAACGTGCTGCCTGTATCAAAAAATGACCATCCTAAACAACGGAAAACTCCCTGTTTTCAAGTAAGTACCTTGTAACTGCAAGGGTTGCCCTGCAGTGAGCTGGCGAAGTTGACTATGTGACAAAGTGAACTTGTTCCCTTGGAACTGCAGAGTTACAGGAGTCTCTGGCTGAGCGATCCTGCCTTGTGCTCCTGCTATAGAAGCCAGTTGGGCTATTTTTACTACCTCACCACCTGTTAAGGAGGGAAACAGGCATTAAAAAAAAACAAACAAAGTGGGAGGTAGGCTGTTCAATATTCACAGTTCTAAGTTTTGGTTAGTAAACTGGTGCTGAAGCGCCTTCCATGCATAATTATACTTAGTGCATCAAAAGTGTCATATAAAAGTTAAGCAGGTATTGCTTTCTGTATTTGTTGGACAAACTGGAAAAAAGCTGATTGTTTAAAGGGTAAGAACATCAACATCTTAGAAGTTATCACTTTCATTAGCAAAACAGTTAAGAGCTACCTGAAAACTCATGTGACACTTTGTAACAGACGAGTATAGACAATAAAGTGATTTTCACTGCCTTTTCAAGAGCACAAAGGTTTAATGAGGAGACAAAAATATTCACACATGTGGCACTGTTAAGTACACACTTGGAATGGTCTGAAATTTGCTGATGAAACATGGTTTAGATTAAGCAATCTGCACTTAGACAAACCAAAAAGCTTTAAAGTGGTAAGGACCAAGCTTTTTGCGATTTAAATGCAGAAAGATTAGAGGCATTTAAGCATTAAGTTTTATGATATTGAGAAAATATTGGCGTGAAAATTTAGCTTTTGTAAAGGCAGTGCATTACCCCAGAGATAAAATTAATACATCAGTGCCCAGTACTCTACAGACATGCTAATAGGCAGTGCACATACAACCTTAAAGCAAAGCCTCCTCGCTTTTCTCTGCCTAACAGCTGCAACGTTGCTCTCTGCGAGAGAGGCCTTTAGCAGATGGATTAGTGTTTAATACGAAAGGAATAATTAGGACAGAGCTAAAACATTTGGTCTGAAGGAAGTCTTGCCAGCAGAAGAAACATGCAGAAACAGGAGATTAAGTTGACACCACTAATGTATGTCCACAGCAATTCTATTGTTTCTTATCCAATTTTCGATTTTCCTTGGTCATAAGCAACGTACTGAGCAAGGCTAATCAGAAGAGTGAAAAAAAAACAACGATTCTGTACACATTTTAGGGTGCCTAGTAACTTAACCTCGTTGTAGTACAAAGGTGGGAGAAACCTGGAAAGGGGAGGCCACTTACTAGGCAACCGTGCCTGGGCCTGAGAGGTCAGTACCAGCCTCTGAGGCAGCACACTCTGTTGGATGGTGTGCGAGGGGCCCTGCGGCGGCGCCTGGCCCGGCTGAGAGGCCGGCACCGAGGTCTGGCCCCGGGGTTTCACAGGGTTGGCTGTGCTAGTTGCTGTGGTGAAGGTCGCTGCAGGCTGGTGTCTTGGAGCACTGGTGGAAGCCTGAGTTGTCTGAAACTGTGCTGCTGCAGCTGCAATCAATAAGGGTTGTTTGTGCAAGCTGTTAGAGGTTTTAACTCCGCTCTTTTAAACAACCTGCATTAAAAAGAAACCTTCCAACAGGATATTAAAATGGCTACAGGAACAGCTTGTCCTTACAGACTGGGATTTCTATCCACACCTTTTACTCCATTCTCTTTTTACAACATTACAAAATTGGAAAGCATCGTTTAAAGGTTAAATAAATACACAAAAGCACTGTAAACACCCATATTTGACAAGACATTATATGTGATCAGGGTTTAAATACCAACTGTTCCATATTTACTCCATATGCTAACAGGTTACACAAAGCTTAGTTTTGCATTATACTGGCAGATCAGTACTGAAGGAACTAGTGGGGAAATTTACTGGCAATTAGTCTGTTGGTATTTTTAAGCCATTAGTATTCCAGATCTTTAAGCTAGAGGGAAAAGGAGTTCTGCTAACAGACTACCTTGTGCTGTCTAAGCAGAGGTTCAAGGTAACCAAGCTAGTGCTAATTCTCTTACCTTGATTTGAAGACACAGTAGCTATGGGTGATCTTCCTCGTACTTGTCCCTGCTGAGTTACAGTCGCTGTGGTCACCGTACGCTGTACTTGAGTGCTCGGGAAAACTACAGTCCTGCCCTCAGGTTTCTGACCATACTGAACAGGTTGAAACAACCTGAGAAGAATAAGGGAAGTCAAGGTCTAGATGAAGATCACAGATTGGCCTTTAAAAACAAACCCTATCATTCAAGGAAAGTACAAATAGATCACATCAGAATCTGATCTCTCCCTTGCAGCTGGCCAAAGCTGTCAAGGCTCAACACTGCAGCAAACTTCACACGTGAACATTCTATACAGTCATTTTTGGCAAGTCTGAGATAGAAGAAAACTTTCACTGCCATGCATCTGATTTAATGCAGGATGCAGCTTCAACAGTCCAGCCCTGTATCTGGAAAAAGAACAGGGCTCTTGTGTCATTTCCAGAGAGACATCAACATGCCAACAGGTCATCAGGCAGCTCCGTTCCATCAGAAAAACAGTTCCACGTTACTCTGAGATCACTATTTTACTAGCAGAGAAATACTCTTTAAAATTTACTGCTATAGAACTCAGTATGCCTCTTGTAACACTGGAAACACAGCTAGCACTGTAGACCCAGCTTAATCTTGAAAAACTATTTTCATGCTAATTTTGCAAAACAACACTCCCTTGCCATTAAAAAGGATTGCTGCTCGTAAAGTAAAAACTATGGGAAACTCATTAAAAAACTTCAAATGGAACTGTATGCCTCAGAAATTATTGTAATTATTGTAATAGAATGTCTATTCTCAAGGGTAAACAAGAAAGCAACAGAATAACAAAATGCAAAGTCAAGTCTGAGCTTTTTTGTGAATCACATTACCAGAGATGCAGACAGAACTCTGTAAACACAGCAACATAACAACATTTTCCCCCTCTAATTCTAGCTTAAAAGGAGGGCAGTTGTACACACCTGCTTGGTTTGAGCTTCACTGGGTTGGGCCTGGCTGGTGGTGGAGGGGAGCTGTAGATTTCTTCAATCAGCTTTCTAGTAACTTTCTGTTTTGGCAACACTTGTGCTTCATAATGAGTCATTTTGTTTTCCATCCCAATGAGATCAAAAAGAGACAGGTCTGATTCCTAGGGACATTATAAATAAGGTTTATTTTATGTGACAACCCAAACAGTTAGGTCCTCTCTATGTTCTATGCTGAATTCACTTTCTATATTTTACTTTTTAACTTGAAATGAAAGGTGTTTTAAGTTTAAAAAGTCAACTGTTGTTAGCCAAAACTGTATAGAAATATATCTTAAGCTGATAATCCTACTTTAGGCAACAGCATCAGTAGAAAAATAACTGAAATCATTATCCAGTTATGGAAATGAAAGCAAATAATATTTAACAACTTACCATATTTATATACTACAATTTCCAAATAATTCAGTAGAACTCCTAGAAGGTGTTTGTTAACTACTGAACCCAAATGCCAATCTATGAAGGCACATATATAACTTAGGAGTACAAAAATATGAAGGACAGAAACAAAACCAACAAAAAAAGATCCTCTCAATTATTTAATTTTAATATCTCAAAGAGGGGAATAATTTCTTTAATGGTAACACAAATAATGGTACTTCAAATGGACTGATAGAAGTGTTCTAATTTAGTCATTGAGTCAGAATGTATACTCTTATGTGAAAAAGGGGCAGTCTTGCTCTCCTTTAGCTACTGAAAGCAGAAAGAAACACACAGAATGCTATAAATAAGCATTATGCTATCCAGACTGTTTCCAGTGTCAGAAAAATCCTGCAAAATGAGCAGGATGAAAGCAAAGCTAATTTCTCTTTAAGAAAGTAGTTCAGGAAAAATTAATTAGTACAAACCACTTCAAAACCTTAAACTACTGTCACAAAAAAGATATACAGTAAGTACATGCTTGGTAGGCAGAGCTACAGAAGAGTGAATTCTGGCAGACTTATGATGTATAAGAAAACAATATTAAGTACTGAAATTCTACAAGGGCACTAAGAGAGAAAGAAACAGTTTACTTTTCTACTCACTTTCCAAATATCCCTCTCTAGGGCACTCAGTACCAGAGATGCAGTTCTGTATTCCAGTGTTTCTGATACATAGGAGGTACTTGAAAGCCGGGGGTTTATCAGATCAGGGTGATTACAAATCCGTTGCAGCTGCATCAGGACATGCAGGACACTGATGAAGTGTCCACTTTTGAGGGCTTCTTGGGTTCTACCAAACAATTTATACAGAAATACATTAATTCAATGTAGCTTCTATGGAGATGTCCCTAAATCAGCAAGGTGAAAATGTGTAAAGCAGTATACAAGCCCAGATTTTATCTAAATCTGCCTAGAGCATTTTAAACAGCCCTGTGCCAAACGTAAATTTTGAAACATGAAACTCAGGGACCAGTGCTATCTTACAGTCAAATACAACCTAACCAGCTCCTTATCCTCTACATGCTTTGTTTCTGTCCCTGCACCTATCAATAACCACTTGGTATCACAGCACAGATAAATGGGTGGGTGCGAGAAGAAACACTTCGGGTTGTAAGAAATTAAGAACCACTCATTAGAGACAAATATTTAAATAGCAGCAAAGCTGACCATTACAACTTGATTTTTAGGGTCCACAGGTAAAAACACGTCCTTCATTAAAAGCTCACAGCATTACCTGCCTGTAATTTGAGTTTACAATGTAATCACATTCCATTCACTAGTCATAATGGAAAATTTCCGAATAAACCTAAAACACTTCCAACTGTGACAGTCATTTATCATTATCTTAAGCACCAAAAAAGAGAGCCTTTTTGATTTACTGTTTCAGCTCCTTACCCTGGTTGCAAAATGACATCTTCATACATAGCTTTTTGTCGATTGGAAAGACGACACTTCAGCACATGCTCATACTTCTTTGTTAGCTGCTTTTCAACATCTCGCTTTGATCTTCGCAAAATAAACGGCTGAATCATCTGAAATATTTCATAATTGAGGGTATAAAGTGAAAAAAATCTCCATTCAAAGATGCATTTTTACAACAGCAAGCTAAACCAATTCACTCCTAACACACCTGATGTGACAAACCTCAAATGCCATATATAACCATATTGCTGTGCACACAGTTGTACAGGCATTAACTTGTCCTTTCATTTTATGCTTCAAAATCTGAGCCTTCTATTATTTTTTAAAATAAATCTCCATACTATTCTGGTAGCAGAAACCCCTACTTTCAGCATGGCCTTCTGTCCGAACTGAACAAAGTATTAAGAAAGGCCAGACATTTTGAGCTGAACCACATTTTTTCGTTTCTTCCCTTTTTTTTGTTTTCCCCAACAACTTAACAACTGTAGTAGGGCAGACGAGAAAAAATGACAACATACTCTGTGTAACCTGATGACCAGTTTATGGCAATAATCCTGGTTCTCCTCATTAGCTGCTTTTACTGGAAAATCTAGATAAGGTCTGGAAATTCCCGGAATCAGAAAATGTACCATGGTCCACAACTCCATCAATGTGTTATGCAAAGGAGTGTCTATCAGAAGCAAACGATGCTGGCTGTGAACAATAAAAGATTTTTCACCAACATAGCATTTAACTAGCATCATTATGAAAAGGACATCAACAATCAAAGTCTTTACTGTAGCTTTAGGTTTGTCAGATAGACAGAAGCAAGTAGTGCTAATAAAATTAAATCTAGAATACATTATCTTTTTAATCTTGAATATAGCTCCAAACTAGCTTCCTCACTGCAGTTTATCAGAACACAGAAGAAAATCTGTTTGGGAGCACAGAGTATCAGCAAAGAATCAGAGGGCTACAATAGTGGCAACTATAGGCACCTCTGAAGGTGCAGGTTGCACAGGAATTTGGCCAGAACAAAGAGTGTTTTTACCAGTTTTCTGTTAAGAAGAGAGAAAAACCCACTGTCAGCAGGAAAACAATTCTCTGTTCCCTACCTGCGGAGACTGAAAAGTGCCTCCCAGTGTTTCTCAGTCATGTTCTTTATTTGTTGCATCTCATCTACTATTAAGTATTTCCATCGCATTTTCATAAATGCTGGGTGGCCTTTGAACAGCTGTTTGTAGGAAGTGATACACACATTGAAGCTGTTGGGTTCTGTCCATTCCTACAGAAGAGGAGAGGATAAGAAAGAAAACCCAAGGCAGAACTCTCAAGTATCTTAAATCAGCTATTTCTTCACTAAGAACAGAAAGATCCTATGACCCAAAGCACTCTTTCAGACAGTCTTGGTCTCTGAATTACAGTCAGTTCAGCAAGCAGGTTACATATTGCACATATTGTTCAGTACCAGGAGTTTTGCTGCAAAATACAGTACCTGTCTTTTTGCCCTAAGTTCCCTTTGGCTGCCAAAGTATAGAAGTATTTTCAACCCTGGGCACCAGCGTTTCAATTCCAGCTCCCATTTCAAGATGTTACAGCTCCGTACAACAACAAGGTGAGGGCCCCAATTACCTACAGAAGGAGAAACACAGCAGTTAACAGTAGATACAGACTCCTGACAGTTCATGTGGCTTGTATTTTCCCTGATTATTAAGTACTAAATACATCAGCATAAGTAAAATCAAATATCAACAGAGGTATTTTAATAACTAACATATTCTTTACTATTTTTCAGACCTCAAGTACCTCTTGTGCACCTAATATCTATTTTTCCCTCAAGTACATCAACTGCTTGAATAAGAAAGTCTACCTCCACAACAAATTTTGCCTTACTTAGATTCTTAAAACATCCTCAGTACACCACCACCATTAGTGAGTTGACATACAAGACACTTGTGCAATTGTTCGTATTTACTCTTTTAATTTAACTATTTGTGGCCATCTGGTCATTAAACAAATCATAAAGCTTTTTTATACTAATAAATTAGTATAATTCAGAAGAACTTTGTCACCTAGAAGGTAACAGCAGACTGATCACACAGAATACTTGAGAAAAAGGTACCCGAATATCACCCAGTCTTAGAAAGCTTTTCTGACTTAAATCTTACTCTGTGCTTTAACTGAAGTCTGATATGGTTCAGCAGAAAAAAAAACCCTAGGCTCTAATTCACAAAGATAATGCTAGCCCAGAACTTGTATAAAATTATTAGGCAAATTAACTTACCTTCATTACAAGCCAAGTGGGCAAAAAAGGCAATAATTTGTACTGTTTTTCCAAGCCCAGCCTCATCTGCCAGAATGCCATTGAGATTCTTCCTGTACAGCTTTGCTAGCCAATCCAGCCCAATCTTTTGATATTCTCTGAGAGGCCCATACAGCAGAGATGGAGTATTGTATTTTACCTGTAATGGGAATCATTTGATACTTTTTTTCCCCTCGAGTTAAATTCATGACCATGTCATTAAGCATAATCATTCTGCAGCTCAATAACTAGAATACATTTATTGTCATTTGTTCCTAAAATCTGGGAAATCATGAAAAAGCCTTCATTATAGAAAAGTAAGCACACACAGTAGCAGAAAACAGGGGGTCTTACTGTTGTTGTTATCCTAGAGCTGCCTTTGGGCAAGAGCATTTCTGCTGCAGCAGCAACCTCTGCTATGTCTCTCGTGTGCTTCTTTGGAGGACTTGATCTATCTATGCCCTTGTACTGGTCAATGCTAAGAAGGGAGTCAATGAGCACAACTTCCTTCTGAGGACTTTCCCTATCAGAGATGTGGTCTTCCATTTCTAGGAGAGAGAGAGAGAGAAAAAAAATACATTGGCATTTAAAATAAACTTAAGTGAATGAGATGGCTAGAATTCAGACAGGGGTCTAAAAGGTGGCAGTTAACTTTTAAAAACAATTCCATGACTTTCAGGCTAGTGAAGCTAAGATGAAAACAGCTTAAGCCCAGGATCATATACATGTTCTGGACAGTCAGACTAGTTAGGCTAACATGAAAATTTGCTTTTCAAAACTTCTAGGGAGGTCCACTCACACTATTTAAAACCTATCCTCAAACATAATTCTGCCATCACTTCAGTACATACCAGAGGGCAGCTGTGTAATAATAGCTAGATACGTAGTGAGCTGGGGAATTTAGAACAGAGAGGCTTTTCTATGGCTCACTCGTTTCTGAGAATCTCACACATCTTTTGACTTTAAGACAGGTAAACACTATTCTCTTTTCATAAACTATGAAAAAAAAAGTACTTCTTCACAGTCCATTATTCAAAAATACTTAGTAGTAACAAGAATAAATCTAGTTTTTCTAATGATAATCCCAAATGCTTAACAAGGAAGCCACTGTACTTTCCATTCATTCTTGTATATAACATACTTCTCCACTTAAAAAGAAAAACATTTTAAATGTGATTCACTCAGTATTTGTTTTCCCCCAGTATGAAATGTCTTTTAACAGAGACCTGAAGAGCCAGTCAACCTATTTCATCTTAGAATTCAGCAAAAATTCCAAACAAGAAGTACTTCACCTTCCTCACTGCTATCCTCTTCACTGTCAGGCTTCGGCTGGGGCCAGTGAAAATTTTCTGCAAAGGCACCTTCATACATCTTTAGTAAATCTTCCAGAGGCAATTCAGCTGAAGGTCATTAAAGGATGCAAGTTTAAAAAATATCAAAACTTGTATCAATACCATTGTTTTTAATTTCATTACATTCTTCACAATGGTATAAAGCCAGTTCTCTCGTAAGAATGGAAGAGGTAACTGCTACATGGATGATGGCAATATTTGTTTAATGACCTCGGTCACAGAGAACACTTGGCTTTACACCAAGCACTTTGTTCACCCTGCTTGCTTTCTCCTGTATTACAACCCACCACACAAACTGACAGTAGACCACTGGCTGGGGAGCTAGGGGCATCAAATCCAGCCAGGTGGCTGAAAGACAATTCCAGACTTCAAAGTTTCTAAACTGACCTGTACCTCAACCCACTAAGCAGTATCTCCATGATCCCTTGTCTGATCCACTGAGGCAGGAATGTGCATGCTGGCAGTGGCCAATCAATCAGGAAACATCCTCATTAGGAACTTGGCTGACTGGCCAAGAGTTACAATCCCTCCAACTGGCCAGCTGGCTGCAGCCACTAAGCTGCCAAACAGACCAAACAAATGGATTTGGAAACTGCATATTAATTGCCAGATGAGCTTAGCTTACTGGGAAGCTTGCCTCTAAAAATCAGCAAGGTTTTTACCATGATAAGTGTAGTGATCCCTATGGGATGCTTTGCATACATCAGGCTCAGCAGAGCAGTCATTGTTATGTTGCTAATGAAAGAGAGCTGCAAGCCAGAGCATTGTCACTAAAAGCTCCTTATCTTCCAAGTACTTATACTCCCCAAGATCAGGGCCCTTTCAGACTTCTCAGATGGGTCACAAAACCCTTCTGAAATACTCAAGACAGTTGATAATATGTTCAATCTGACACACTTCTGGTTTTAACTATTTATCATGCATTCCTAGAACTTAGGTCGAGAGTCTTGGTGTGAGGTTTGGAAGAAATGCAGCGTTTCAGTAAAGAAATACTTTTTCTCAAGCCATCTTGTGGGATAACTAGATTAAGTACACAGATTGCTCTGCAAAGTACAGATGTTCATCATCATCCCATAAATTAACTGGTACAACTTTCCACACAGAAAAAAACAGATATGGATTACGTATGACTGAATATCTGAGTGCATTCAACTTCTCACCTATAACCCTAGTTACAAACACAGTAATTGCTGTGTGTTTTCATCTGTCTTTCAGAGCCCACCAGAAAACAATCAAGCTACACACCTACCTTCTTTGGCTAGATTAGACAGTTCAGTTTGATGGTTTATGTTTCCTTCTTTAGCTTCTTGTTCTTCAATTGTTTCTTCTTCATCTTCAACTAAAATGAAAACAAATGCTAATCTTGGCATTCAAATTCCATAATAATTCAGGAAGTTTGTAATCATATGTGTACTAGCATAGAATACTTTAAGTTAGCAGGATTCAAAAAGAATTATATGTATGGAAAACAAGAAAATCTGAGAGCAGCTATACATACTATACATAGAACTTAACAGATATGTGAAAAGGAGAGAAGTACTTCTGCCTCAGGACAAAAGGCAGTCTTGAACTCTTCTGTGTTGGTTGACACCAGAAACAGGATATTTTGTAGCTTTAAACTGGGGATTTTCTTTATCAGAAACATGACACAGTTGTCATCACAAGAAACGAGCTAAAGTAGATGGGTTATGCAGCCTGAAATCCTCAAAAGAAGTTTAAAAAGTTTGAGAAATGAAGGAATGAAGACAGAAAGAATTAAAATCCATCAACAATTATAGCAGTGCTTTTTCAGGGAAAATTTTCTTTTCATATTTTTACTGAAGCTCTTTTAAGGAAAATTTACTATCTAATTGACTATTTAATGTCTCTAAGAAATGGATAAAGGTTGGTATTTGGTTTGTGAAAAGCACTGCATCCATGCCATAACAGACTGAAACCCTGTGGTTTCAGGGTTTTACAATACAAATTATGTACTTTGCTACAGATGCACAATTTTGAATAGTGACTTACCTTCCTCATCAGTCAAAGATGTGCTTGCCTTTCTTTTCCTTCCAGATGACGAACACTGGCATTAAATAATTACAAGATGTAAAATCATAAAAAACTAAGATAGAGAGTTTTATTGTTTGTTTTTTTAAAGAAAGCAACAAGTGCCTTGTAATCACAACAGCAATCATTTAGTATCTGTTACCACTTTCCTGGTCACACAAAAACAGATACTCTGCTCCTGTATTGAAGGGACTGTGCAATCAGCCACTTCAAGTGTTTGTGGTTCAAATTACTCAGGTCCAGCTGTGGCACAGAGCCACAGTACACTTCTTCCCCTTAAAAAAATACTATTGAGGCACAAAACTTTTACCCAGGTTGCCAAGGACTGAATTTTCACAACTCAGTAAAAAAATGGATATGGCACAAGCCCACAACTGTTTCCTCTCAGCTGTCCAGCACGCCCTGTAGCCTGGTTTAGTCTGTGCAAATTAGCACTTGCAGGCAGTGCTGGGCCACAGTTAGGCTGGTAACACATGCTAAAGCTTGTTCCTAACAGGAAATTCACAGGCAGGCATTCTGCTGCTTGGTGAAAAGGGAGCATTTCAGCAAGTGGGCATCAGCTGTGCCATGTGAGATGGCTCAGGGCCTCAGAACAATCCCTTCCCCAGTCGCACAGATGCAGCCAAGGAGTCCCTGCACACATTTTGTCTGGGGCAAAAACTGAAGTTTCATTCAGTTTGATCCATCCTGTAACATACACCTACATCTCTCAGCAGATAAATCACAGCTGAACAGCTGAAAACATGCTTTCATGACCCACAAGGTTTAACCCTGGTTACAGGAGATAAAACTCCTGCCCAAAATTAAGTCTGGCAATTAATCTGTACTTTTTTTTGGTCTTGCAATCTTAGAATGACTGAGTTAAAGCCACGGAGTAAGTATAAATTATTCCCTTAAAAAACATGCATCAACCACATTCCACTTGCCCATTAAAAGTTGAGGTTCATAACCAGAAAAAATGATATTTGTGCTTGTGACTACATGTTTAATTGTCAGTGAGTACACAGAAATCTGCTTATCATCACCGTGTATTTAAGGGAAACATATTTCACATTCATGAAAACTTTTTCACACATGTAGTCACATTTAAACTATTTTGATAGTATTTTTAAGAAACAGGAGGACGTACCATTTCACTTTCTTTTTCCAACAAAAGGTCTTCTGCAGGTCTTCCATCCTTGCCTGGAAAATTATACACTTGATGTATGTGTTAGTCACTTACCAATTTTATGTCTCTTATGTGAACTTTTAAATGAATTCAGCATAAAGCACAATAAATATCAACAAAATCTAGCACAAAACCATAAAACCACCCCACAACTGATAGTTCAGCTCCATTGACAATTTATTAGTAGCACCTCCCATTTCTATCACCAACAAGATTAAACTCCACTGAGTCACATTATGTAAAACAAGTGCATCAGGAATTATACTGGATTTCTTACAAAGTGGAATACAATTACCTTTCCTTGAAAATCTCTTTAAATTCAAAGCTTTTTTCCTTTTCTCTTGAAATTCAATTTGCAGTTTTATTTCAACGACCTGAAATGTAAATCAAGTCCAATAAAGCACTTGAATTCTATAAACAAATTCCTGAAGATCAGAAAACTAGTATGAGTTGCACAAGTATGAACAAGTCAGTATTTGTTACCTGTTCAATGTTAGACCAGAAGTACTCTATTTCTCTAGCAATTGATGCAGCAATTCTCCTTAGTTTGTTTTGTTCTTCCCTTTTAGCTCGCTCCTCATTAAGTTTCTTTTCTTCATGATAACGAGCCACAGTTCTTACCATCTAAAATACCACGAGATGCTGAATTAGGTCATCTCAAAACACACATAATTGTATTTCTTAAGATTATAGTGGTTATCAGCAGCCAGACGTTGACCACAGCTTTACACACATAGCACTTACCTCTCATTCATGCCATGTCAGTAAAACAACAGACATGAAACACAGAGGAAAAAAGGAAATGTAAGAACTATAACTAAGCAATCAAGTAGGAAACTTCATTCACTACTCTCTCTCAACAAAAAAAAAATAGAAAACAATCTACTGAAATTAGCAGCAAACACACAAAAGAAAACTTCTTTTCAGACAGCACATATGGAGACATAGAAATCACACCACAAAATGTCAGAGACCAAATGTAAAATAATTTCAAAAAGAGTGTACATCCATGAGTAAAAGATCTCCTTTAGCCCAGGACGTCCCTAAAACACTGACTACAGCACACTGCCAGGGGAAGTATCTTTTCAGATCTGCCCTTCCTGTTTCTCCTACTCTTGAAAACCTACCATTGGCCACAAACAGAATAGGTACTTCCAATCCAGATTTAAATTATATTCAAAATACAGACTTTCATTTTACAGAGTGATACACCTATTTCTATACTTTGCTTGTAAGGAAGAGAGTTCTGAGTTTCCATCATTTTGGAATACACAATAGAAACAACATGGCCATTTAAACTAATGATCTTGAGTTGCTCTCTTCATTACTAAACCGGGCATAAATGTACCAAAAGAAGATACTACATTGCTAGAAACCATAGAAAACTCTTGCTTATTGTAAATAAACAGATTTTACATATTTCAACTCATAAAACTCCCAATTTACATTGCATCACTGACTTAATTATGCCCACTGTGCTGCTCTGTGCTCCTATGGAAACATGTTTCCATTGCTGTCCTTAGAACTCCCATCATTACATCTTTTTCTGAGATTAAGAAAGAAGAATTAGACAGACAACCACACTCTATGGAAGTTATATACAAAAGTCTGTATTTATGCTTCATTGAGAGAAAATTACTGACTTATGAGTCAGGCTTGAAAGCTGTACTGTTTAAACATGACACAGTCAGCACATTGACTGGGTCCTCTAAAGAAGGTATTTGATCTCCAGAGGAATAAAACTGACAAAATCCAAAACTATTCTTATTTGCATCCACAATCAATACATAATAGAGTTTGCTTCCAATGATGAATATCCAAAGCTGACAGCATGGCTGTTCATTTAAGTTAAAAACTGGTGCCTTGTATTCCCATAATTTCTGTCTGTAGAAGAAATTAATTTAAACAGATCATTTAAACAGCTTCATCACCAAGCTGAGTGATACCAAGATCAATTGTTCAAAAGTAAGTCAAAAAAGGTTTTTCAAGTACCTTCTTAGCAGTTGCCATCTTCCACCTTCTCTCTTGGGCAAAATCAGTTGCCATCCACTGCATTTCTTCCAGCAAATAATCCCAGTGAGATTTTGGTCTTGGAGCTTCTTGGAGCTTAGGCAGCCGCCTCAGTGACCACAAACCTTCCTTTCTCAGTTCTGCTATTCGCTGATGGACTTGATTTTCCTTAGAAAGAAGTACAGAAAGTTACAATGAAGCTGCAGAATGCACCTAGAATAGCAGCCAAATGGAAAAATAGTATTTGCTCCCACTTATCAAAATAATTGACAGCAAAAAAAGGTTTTAACAGCATGACGCATGCATTGCAAAAATGAAGTCTGAACATTGCATCAATGAAAAAAATTACTACATAAAGAGAATCACAGTAATTCAACCTATATTACAAGAGATACTTTGTTAAATTACAGGGGGGAAAAAAGATCCACAGCAGAAAACACAAGTTACAAGGCAGGTGCAAACTGTAATCAAATAATCCTTTTTTTTCCATAAATTGATATTGCAGATGTATTTATCCACAGAAGATACATACACCTTCAATATTAAAACTGCTTGGTTTTGTGAAAAAACAAGTTCTGTATGATGTTCCTGTTAAATAAGCAAAACCACACTTCTAGTTAGCTACAAAAATAAATAAGGGTGCAGTCACTTTGAATGAGTAGATAGAAACAATATAATAAAAAGACAGTATGAAGACCAGCAAGTTTTCTTCAGCTCCTCTGAATGCCTACAAAAGCAAAACTCAGTATATAAAGCAAACTACAAAAATACCCCCAAAGCCAAACACCCCACGCCCCCCTAAAAACAGACTATTTTCTTAACTCAAACACATCACTCACAGTATTTGTTATCTTGTGTGTTAACTGTTCCTAAGTTTTGGGGAAACCCAAAAAATCTTACCAGCTTTACTTGCTCAGCAAGCTTGTCTTGAGAGTTTTCCTGTGGCAGTACTGCTGCATTCTGAGCTGGACTCTGTGTTTTAGGTGCTGCTGCTGCTACTGCTAAGCCTGGGGGCTTTGATGCAATAGGAGACAGGGACTTGTTGGTTGCTGGAGAGGTCCTGTTTGACTGCACTGGGAATGCAGAAGGTGGTGTTGTGCCTGAGATAGTTGCAGGCACGACGGATGAGGTAGGTGGCAGCGTGTTTGCCGTAAGACGCTGAGAAGTCTGAGCAGGATCTGCAGATGGTCGTGTCAGAGTCACAGTCTGCCCAAGAAACACAGGGGTTACTGATGAGTTTAGGATTAGATACTTTTTTAGTTTACACTACAGCTGAACATAATGAAGACTTTAATAAAAAATATACACCTGCCTTTTTATAAGGAAAATATTTAAATGTCCAGGGGAATTCAAAAACGTTAACATTTTTCATATACTTTCAGGAAGACAATGTTCTTTAATAAGGTTTGGAAAAAGCATATTTTCACCCCAATAAAACTCAGGTACCTGCTGCTGTATTGTAGCTTGTGGCTGTGACACTTGGTTTGGTGTCTGTCCTTGCACATGGATTGCTGGTGGCACCTGCTGTTGCAGCGGTGCTGGAAGTGGAGTGGAAGTCAGGGGAACACTTTGAGGCTGGATCTTCACCTGAATCTGAGGCTGAGCTGGAGATTCCACTATCTGTGGTTGCTGCTGTGGAAGCTGCAGTGCAGCTGGGAGAGCTGTCATGGGGACACTGGCAGGTTGCAGCCTCCCTGGCAGCTGGGGTGGAGGTGTGTGCAGACTGGCTGCGTTCTGCACAGGAGGGCCTTTAGACGGGTCATACTGTTGTTGGCTCTGCTTCTGTCCAGTCAGCTGTACAGTCTGAGGAGTGGGAGGCATTCCACCTACAAAGCAAGAGGAAATGCAACACAGATGAAATTAAAACACCCAATGCTCTTTGCAGATAGAAAGAGGAAATCAACTGCAAAGGGACTAATTTGTTACTTACTTTGCCACAAGACACCATCACTTGAAAATACCACATCACAATCACAAAATAAATCACCATTACAATAAACAACAAAGTACTACATGCACAGAACTGCAACTAAAATTTGGAGCACAGCAACTATAAAAAAAAATATGTCATTAAATGGCTTTAAAAAAAAAAGAACTAATGGAATTTAACCTCAAATAACAGCATCAATTCTAAATGGCTTTTAGTTCTTAACACATTCACTCTAACACATACTCTAGAGGTTGGCATGACTAGTGAATAAAAATTTGTTGTGATGTTGCAAATTAGGAAGTTTCCTTTTCATAAATCATTGGCTCAGTTTCAGAATTCTCAGATCAGCCATTTTGCATCAGCACCTGTGACGTATTTCCATGCCCACATGCACCTTTGGAGCCCGTCACTCAGCTCCTTAGACAAACCAGGCATTGCATACCATGTATTAATTTACATGGAGAAGTGTGTGGTGGGACTAGGATCTTGGAAGGTCCGAAGCCCAAGTTTCTAGTCCCATCACTAACATCTCCTTGTTAAATTAATGTGCAATTGGCATGTGGTGACACAGTACCTTGTGCCGTTGGCATTAGCTGTTGAAGAGGAACTCCTGAAGCCACACCAGGGTGCTGAAAAACCATCCCATGACGGCCCACTTCAATTCGTGGTCTCTTAGACGAATCTGTGATATTCAAATTCCATTTATGGCATGGTATAATGGAATGGGTTCAATTTTACAAAGCAAACCACTACACATGATTCCAACATTAGCTCAGAAAGCTACGACTACTATACATTTGTAGCATTTATGAAGAACATGCTCCAAGTGAAGAGTCCCTCTAACTTCAAGTTGGCCATCTCCAATTTTCTTAGCCAGAACAATCAATCACCCTAACAATGAATCCATGCCTGCCAAATCCAGTCCTACATATTGTGAGTGGAGTGCACACTTCACACAGCACCATTCGCAACAGATAGTCCTAAGGATCTGGCAATTCCCAAGGTGAGGCAAAACTGTTATTTCAAGAGTTACAGAACAGTGGGCTCCATTAACTGTTTGGGGAAAAAAAAAAAAAAAAAAAAAAGAACCAGAGTGAAATTCTGTCTGTGAAACATACCTGCTGGTGCAAGTGCCTGCTGTCTCTTAAATGCTTCAATTTCTATGGTGTTCACAGTCCCCGTTACTGGAGTCCCTGTATGCGTGGGCTATTGGAAAAAGAAAACAAATCACAGAAGTTCAATCTGCAGATAGTCTAACACCAAGATGTAATTTACAGAGGGATTTGAAGAAGCCCTCACAGAGCAAATCCTTCAGAACAGCTGCACAATGAAGAAAGCAAAGATTCATTCAATATCTGCTGGAAAGGTTTAGATGTCCATGATGCACAGATACTCTTCATCCAGTTTAAATTTCAAACAGTAACTAAGCTGATGAAGTTAGTTATATATAAAAACCCATGAAAATGGGATGTATACAAAAAATTTTCCCAATATATTTTTTAATAAATGGAAAATTTCACTGATGCATTTCCCTTCATTATTTGCATAATGCTGCAATGAAGTCATAATAACATATTCATATAGCATACAGCTGCAATAAAAAGTTGACATGACAAATATTTAACATTGTGCCTTCTTTATGTATAAACTGCATCATAAGTAACAAGACACAAGTAATGAGAGTCAATACATTTGTGAAATCTAATCCTTTTCACGTTGTGTGAAATACCAGTAACACACAAATTAACTCTCATCCTGAAGGCCGTTTAAACTCACTAAGAGTCTCCACCACTGTCACTCAGGCAGAGCTCCACGAGAGTTAGCCTTGAAATATTCCAGGAAAAGCTTCTAAGACTTAGAAGATGAAATAAAAGAATCTCAGCCATGTTACAAGTTCCAATTTCAGTTTTCTGGGTGGTAGACTTGTACTTGTTTGCACAGCTGGCAAAATGAGCCTCATGAAGAAACTCAATGAGGACAAACACAATATTGCCATAAGGCTAATCTGACATCAGAGCTCATCAGAAATTACTAGACATTCTGTCTGAGGATAAACATAACACAACTATGAATTAACAAGTCTAGAAAAGCACGGTTGATATAGATTAATAATTTTAAGTTCTTCACCAAATTTAGCCATGCTATATCCAATATTCTACTATGAAACCTAATATGAGAAAAATAAGGGCTAACCCAAGAATCTCTTAAGATATTATATCAGAAAACACAAGCAAGCAGCCTCTATGTCCTAGAAAATTAGCTAATTTAGCACTCAGGTTCTCTAGGAGTAATTTTCTGATGATGAGAGCCCTTGCTGTGTCAGTGAACAGGGTCTGCGTATGATGTGAACATTTATTATGACAGCATAGCAGTGACAGCAATCTCTCCAAAGAATATTCTACTTTATTCACAGGTCTTTTCTTCTCTGAATTTTAACAGAAATTCTACCGATGTAAATTAAGCCTGTGGAAGTAAACATCAGTCAATGTTGAAATAGCAGCCCCTGTATTAGTAACCTCAGCCATCGTCACCTAAAATGACTGAGTTTCAAACACCACTTATGAGGCTGAATCCATCTCAAGCTACTCAGATTCTATCAATAGCTATGAATTAATAACAATCTCTTTGCTACTGTGAGGGCATTTGTGGCTACTCCAATGATGCAGCTATAGCCTTGAGATGCAAATTTGGTTTTAAGCATCTCTGACTCATATCCATCCTAATAGTCATGGTTCATTGTCATGTCACACTTGATATTGATTAAGTTTTCAAATGTGTGCCTTCTCGTAAGCATGTTTCAAGTCCAACTGCCAGTCATCATACACTTAGGCATTTATAGAATTTTTAAAATAAATCACAAAAACTTACTTTCTACAATGCTACCAGAATAATTAACAAGCTCAGCTTATATCCTGTTTGCAAATGCCTTCTGAGACATGAGTTTAAGACAGCATGTTCTCCAAACTCTGCTTCAGATGCCAGTTACATCACCTGCACTCTTACTCTGGATGATTGTATACTCATAGTTTCAGGCTGCATCTCTACTTCAGAATTTTTGACTGACATTTCCTTTAGAATGTGCCTCCCAGCTGCCTACATTATCACCACATAATTTAGGCCATATGGTTCAAAGAGCAAAGATGTTATGTCTTTATATACTGAAGTCATACACCACTAATATTAGACTAAAACTGTCCTAACTTCAATTAAAATAATGTAGTTCTCCGGAGGTCATGATTATGCAGCACGCCCACAATAATCATTCTGAGTGCTGCACTTATGTACTCAAATTTGAATGATGATGCTGATCGAGACACATTATTTCTCTATAAACTGTTACAAAGACAAAGACTGATGGAAAGAGATTATACTTTCTGTTTGCAGTTTGTGCTAAAACCTATTACCACAATTACACAGTTCTGGAGGCTTTTAGCATGTACATGCTAGTTTCTCTGAAACGGTGTAATACTTTCAAAAGTACTCCATCACTGGAGTGGTTAGAGATTATCATCCTAATCACTACAATAAATAACCTGATACAATATTACATATTTTAAACAGCTTCCATGAAGCCTGATTACCTAAAGGAGTCTTCCATGACACATCAGTATTGGCTGTAACAAAGAGCTCTCAGTACAAAGCTCCTTTACTACGCAACTCATTTGTAAAATACCACAGTGAACATCCCATTTTTTATACATGGGACTATAACCCATTTTACATTTCATTTAACTCTCAGTTTTGAAAAAATCTAGATGAAAACAGTGCAGACTCTACAGCTTCAATGGTACAGCAGGGTTAATTCACCAGGTGACACCTGATATTCAAGTGTTTATAACTGATCTAAACTTCAGTTTCTTCTTCCCAACATTTGTGGTAGAGCTAATGTAAAGCAGTTAGCTGCTTTAAAAAAATTTAGAAAAGAAAAAAAGAGGGTCAGAGGGTTATTATTGTTGTTTAAACCATTTCAGGGAAAGCAAATCCAAAACCTTCTTCAGCCATACTCAAAACCTTTAACAGATAAGGAAAAAAAGAAATTTAGAAGAAATCCACAATTACAATGCCACAAGACAAAAGAATCCATATTATCACTATGCAGAACGCACAAATGAACCAAATGCATTAGGGAAACAAAAGACAAACAAACCAAAGTGAAACATTCAAGCTGAAAGTTAATGAAATAAGCCAGCAACCTGGAGACAAAGATTTAACTTCCTCAAGGCTTCATTAATATTGATGCATTTGAAGATTGCAAAGGGTTTTTTTTGTTTTGTTTAGATGACAAGGGATGGGCTCTTGGGAAAATTCTAATCCATCTAAGAAATATCAAATCTGAATGAAGAAAAAAAATCTGGGATGAAACTACATTTTAGAACCATTGAAAAGTACCTGAAATGGTTGCTGCTGGGATGAAAAAGCAGCAGAAACATTTGGAGGAAGCTGGGTTGCTATAGCGACAGGAGTACCAGTCTGCCCATCCTTTCCTGTCACAATCTTTACCTGAGAGAAATATTTTGGGAAAAAAAAAAAAAAAGGAGAATCATTTTCTTTTTAAAAGTTTTTCTTGTATTTTGTTTTTGTTTTGTTTTGTTTTGTTTTAACTGCTCAACACACTCACTTTTTACTGATGGTACCTCAGTGAAGAGGGGATTATAACTACATGACCATCAGTATGGCTGGGTTGGAACACAGGCCGTTTTTTAAGAGTTCTGTCTCACTTTTACTAGCAGAACAAACAATGGCCTTGACTATTCATAGTGACTTCTCATCACTGGAAACCTTTTCTTAAATCCAGTTCACACAGAAGTGTGCTTTAAGTTTAATGATTGCTGCTCCTAACGGACAACATATTAGCATGACAGACAGTTTGAACTTAAGAGAGCTCCAACATTTATTTAAGCAATGAGCACAGCCACCATCCGCTCTCCCCTTGAATTCCCAAAGTGATCAACCTTTCCAGGCAAGGGATGAAGTGCATTGCTTTAGCAGAAAGTGATAAAGAGGGGGAGGGGGAAATAAAAGAGAAGACGACAAAAAAAAAAAATACAAAGAAAGAACATACTCAAAGGATGTATTAATCTTTCCAAAGGAGTCATCATTTGAAAACAAGTTAAGGCTTGCTGTTGCAATTTGCAAAATTCTCCAGTTGTTAAATGGACAAGGAGCTTTCACAAACACCAGACAATCCATCATGAGAGGCAGTGAAGTACAGCAAACTCCAAACACCAAAGCCCAAGGCATAGAGCCTCCAGTGACAGAAATTGTTGTAATGTCACTGACTCCAATGAACACCCGCTAAAGATCTCTCAAGATGTGCATACTGTAGTTAAAAATACCTGTTATTTCAGCTGACAAGCACGCAACCCAACAAGAACACCTAAACAATTTGGCAAAATACAAACCAGATGAAAAAAAATTAAAATTGAAAGTCCATTGTCAGTAACTTATGATAACAGGATAGCTTTTATGTTGATACATTACTCCTTCAAAATTATCAATAACTAGCACAAGCAGAAATATGTTTCCTCATGAAGAAGTTTAGACCACAAAGCAATGAACAAATTAAACTTCAGCTGCCATAATTTCCTACAAGTTCCAACTGAAGATATGACCACCAATGATTCACACCTAAGAGAGCCCTCAGTTTTCACTAGAGACACTGATTTCTAACAGGTATTTGAAAGCAATATGAGTTTCTTCCCCTAACAGGTTTGGTTTGGTTCTTTACAAACTGGCAGCTATATACCCATATATATATATATATATATTTATAAATTTTAAAAGATATTTATGAGTGCCAAGTGCTGTATTTATGAGCACCACCAGCTATAGTTATATCTACCCTGTTGCTACCCAGAGCAACTTGATCTAGTGGGAGGTGTTCCTATGCATGCACAGAGGTTGGAACTGGATGATCTTTAAGGTCCCTTCCAACCCAAACCATTCTATGATTCTATGAACCACTTGCAGGTAGGTGCTGCAGAAGGCAGGCACTGCTCCAGCACCCACAGGTTGAGTGCTACACAAATGGGTACAAAGGTGCAGGAAAAGTCACACAGCATCTCTCCATGGCATGCTTATTTCAAGTACTTTGTCATCAATTAACAGTGAATTCAAGTTAGTAATTTTAAACCTTTGCATAAATAACAAAGTTAACTTGCTAATGGCCAGTCTGTAAGTACTACCTGTTCAACGAATCAGACAGCAATACATGCACAGAGACCTAAGACAGCCTAAGTAACCTGATTCATCACTGTAGACCCATATATATATGTTATGATTAGCATGTTCTCTCTGAGTAATTAGATTAATGCAGGTTTTTTGTTGCCACAGCAACAATGAATGTCAGTAACACCTATGGCTACAAGTGACACGAGTCAAACAAAGGTTAGTATCTTACAGGACTTTTTATTAATTCTTTTTTGGTTTGTGTAAGTCTAGTAACTGAAACTTACAATCTACAATTCTTAGTCATACTCATTCTAATAGCTCAAAACAGCTTCCACACCAATGTTATCTTGATGTGTCTGCTGGCCTACTTATTGACTAGGACAGTGAATGCCCCTTTCACCTCTCTGTTCTTTTGAACACATACATCTAATAGCACACTCAAAACAATCTCTTGAATCACAGTACCTAGCAGAACTGTAGCCTTTCAGACCAGCTATTCTAAATAAAAATTGCTGTACTTCATCACAAAATAATTATTTTTCAAGTACTGTCACAGTCTCTAATACTTCACAATCCAGGTGCCATAACCGCACAGAATCACACAGAATCATCGGAGTTGGAAGGGACCTCTAGAGGTCATCTAGTCCAACTCCCCTGCCAAAGCAGGATTGCCTAGAGCACATTACAGAGGACCCCAGAGAAGGAGACTCCACAACCCCCTGGGCAGCCTGTTCCTGTGCCTTCTCACCCTCCCCGTAAAGAAGTTTCCCTCATGTTCAGATGGAACCTCCTGTGTTTCAGTTTACACCCATTGCCCCTTGTCCTGTTCCTGGGCACTACTGAAAAGAGCCTGACTCCATCCTCCTTACACTCGCCCCTTAGATACTTATAGACATTAATAAGGTCTCATCTCAGCCTTCTCTCCTCCAGGCTAAAGAGTCCCAGCTTTCTCAGCCTTTCCTCATCTATTATTTTATCACAAAACATTAACCAACAGATTTCTTACCTCATCATTGATGACCTCAGATTGCTCCTCCTCTTCTTCCTCCTCCAGATCCAAGTCATTTTGCCTCAGGTATGCTTGCAGTGGAACACAATGCTTCTTCTTAAAAGCCAAAAAGTCCATCATATTCCCTTGAAGATGTTGCAGGAAAAACAGTTCAATCAAACACTCCTTAAAAGTTTCTTTAAGAATTTCCATCTGCTTGTGGTGATGATCCAAACATTGTTTTCTCATTTGAGCAGTCTCTTGGTTGGCAGGAGGAATCTCCTCCAATTTTTTAGGTTGTTTTTTCACTGTCGTATTAACGGTAGGAGTAAGAGGAAGACTTGACAGCCCCTGTGGCACGGTGGCCCGTGAAGGACTTGTGGGTGGAGGTGGTGATGTCATTCCAAATGCACTAGGTCCTCCAACTCCTGCTATCAATCCAGTGGAAGTCCTCTCATATCCAATGGGTCTACCCAGCTGCTGTCCCTGCAGCACTTGCTGCTGCTGTTGCATAAGCTGCCCTTGGATAATATTGCTGATTTGGGGTGGCAAGCTGGTAGTCGTAATGTGGCCTGGGCTAGTCAAAGACTGCATATTTGCTCCACTAGCTACAGGACTCTGAGGACCAAGATGATGAATGGTGCCACCAGACTGTGAATGAGGTTGTGAAAGCCTGCGTTCCCTTACCGTGGCAGGTGTCCCAGAAGATGGAAGCTGTACTTGGGCAGTAGCTCCTTGAGCAATCTGTGCAATTCCAGGTCCTTCTTGATACACGAAGTGTCCACCATTTGAAGGACTCAAGCTGATCTGTCTCACAAGCACACTAGCATCTACAAACCCTCTGGTGGGGCTCTGGCTGCACATACCCAAGCCAGGGCCTGGAGTGCCTGCCCGAACATTTGGCAGGGTCTGCACTGGCACAGGGTTAGGCTGTGTAGGGCTCTGAGACTGGACTTGCTGAGGCAGCGGGGACGTGACTTGAATATACGAGGGAGATCCATGCTCAAAGCGCCGCTGCTGGGGACTGAACTGAAAACTTGGGGATGTTGGGTTTGGGATTGGCAACGGGGTAAGTGTTATCTGCTGGTTTCCTGAAGCCACCGGTCCCACATTTTGCAGTGTGATGTTCACATTCTGCCCAGCTACTGGACTTCGACTCATGATAAATTGCTGTATTTGGTAACTGGGGGACTGGGGTGCAGATGGACTTGCAGAAGGTGCAAAAGAAGCTGCAGGGGACTGGGGTAAATTTGCCTGTTGCTCTTCTCCCTCACTGCCCGTGAAGGACCTGGACCTCTGGAGCTGGCGCTGGGCATTCTGAGGACCATTACCATGGTGCATTCTCACTGTTCTAGGTTTTTTTACACTGCACTCTAAAGAAATACATAAAAACACAAATTCAGAGAAGGTAAAATAATTTAACTATTTAGCTACTACCCAAAAGACTATCTTCTAGTAAGAACTTGCCTTTCCTGTCTTTGCAGTTACTTAAAAATGCTTTACATCCTCAGTCAAATCATCCAAACCCCTCAGTAACAAAAAAACTCACTTAAATCCCTCATGTATTTCCCTAGCTAACAAAGAACTATTGTATAGCTTTACAAATTACACATTTCTCTTGGCTAGTTAGAATGACTTCAAATAATTAAAAAAACCAAAAACAACCCACCACCTTTTCTCTTTCTATGGAGCTTCCAGAATCAACAGCCTCCAATATCAAAAGTATATACTGTTTTTTGGGTTCAGTATTCCCAGTGTTTTTGTGCTTTTAACAATGCAATATTCCCAAAAACACAACAGCTGCTTAAAACATCCAGTAGGTTTCTTCAGTAACAATACTAAAAATATAAACACGGACGCACACTGTTCTAGCTGCTGAAGAAAATCCTATCATGAAAAATTACCCTACCAAGTCATATAGATCTTTGAAAACGTATTGCACCTGATAGTTAACTCTGCCTTCTCTTTACTTCACCACACCAGCCCCTTAAAGAGATGCGAACTAATCCAAATCTGCATTTCATTTGAAATGCTGTTTATTGAGCCAGAAATTCAAACAAACGTTCAGGTTTTTTTATTTCAACCACTGACCAAAACAAATGAATCCCCCTGACACGCACCGACAGGCAGGTGCAGTGCCGGGGGTCACAGACCCGCAGCAGCAGCAAAAGAAAAACGAAACCTGACATTGTTTTGTTTTTGTTTTTCTTCCAACTCTCGTATTTTGAAAACACCCGTCCCGGGTTTGGTTTTTCAGGCCGAGCACACACACACAAGCCCGTCTCCCTGCTCCCAACTCCTCAGCGGTTGGCGGGGCAGCCCCGCTCACCCGCCCGGCTGGTGCAGCCTCCTGCTCCAGCCCTGGGACGGAGATCCTCGCTGCTCCAGCCCTGGGACGGAGATCCTCGCTGCTCCAGCCGCGGGAAGGGCCCGGGGAGCCGAGGAGCGGGGCAGCGCTGTCCCACACGTGCCGGGACAGGAGCCGGGGCTGCCCGAGAGCCGGGAGAAACGCGGACACAACCTGGGCAGGTTTCGTGCGTCCCGCTCTCCGGAGCGGGCTGTGCGGGACATCATCCCTCGGTAACGCGGGAAGGGGGGAAAAATCCACTCCTTACAGGCACCTTTTTCCAAAAGATTTAATAACAGCGCAACGCTCGGCGGTAACGCCGCTCTCTCATAGCTCTGATACCAAATAATTAAGATTCGAATGACACCGCCTATCTCCAGTAACAAGATCTTATTATTTTAATTACCTATACCTCGGTAACGTCTACGGTCCAAGTGAAAACACTTCATTAACTGAACGCTGATAAGGAAGTGTCACCAGCGCCTCTGCCCGCCCGGCGAGCAGGGGCGGCCTTTTGTGCTCCTGCCCCGAACTACGCGGGGCCCCGCGCGCCGGGCCGGGCCCCGCACCCCAAGTTCGCTTCCCCCGCCGAGGCCCGCGCGGGCGCCTTCCCCCCGGGACGCTCCCCGGGAGGCTCCGCCGCCGCTTCCCCCCGCCCCGCCCCGCGGGGCCCGCCCGGCCCGGCCCGCCCCGGCGCCCCCCGCCCCAGCGCCGCGCGGGGAAGGCCCGCTCCTCCGGGACCGGTGCCGCCGGGCCGCGGGCCCGAGGCCTGCGGGGCTGGCGAGGGGGGGGGGAAAGGCAGGGAAGAGCGGGGCCCGGACTCTTCCCCCCGAGCCCGGCGGGCCCCACTTACCGCGGGCGCCGGGGCCAGACTTGCCATTCGCTCCTCCCGGGAAGCGGGGGCGGCCGGAGCGGCAGCCGCGACCAGCGCCGGCAGGAGCCGAACCCGCCTCCGGCCCTCGCGCCGCGCCCGGCGCCTGCGCCCCCGGCCGAGCCCGCGCCGCGCCTGCGCAACCCGCGCGCCTGCGCAGCGGCCCCGGGAGGGAGCGGCGGGCGGGACCGGGGTTCGGGACCCGAGCCCGCAGGAATAGAGACCGGGGGGCGGGAGGGAGAAGCGACTTTTATTGTAGTGCTGGTAGGGGAGGGTAGTGGCCTTCCCAGAGGGCGGGACTCAAGGCTCGGCCGTCAGAACGCGGTTTTCTTCAAGATTTAGTGCGAAAAGCAGCAGGTACAACTCGCCGAGTGGCAGGGGAGCGGGGTGTTGCTTGTCTGGAGCACGCGGGACAAACGCCTCACGGGGCAAAGGAGATGCGGGACGGGCGGGGGAAAGGAGGCGGCTGGTGCTCCTGCCTGCAGCAAAACACGAAGTCTGAGCAACAAAGCAAAGAGACCTGCCCTCTGCTCAGTAGTGTCCCTGGGAGCAGGCAGCTGGCTGCCCTAACCCGCAGCTCCTGGCGGTGTCTGAGCCCAGCCCCCGCACACACCCGCTCTGCGCCCTCCTGACCCCCTCCCTATGGGCTTCAGCTCCGCCAAAGAGTCACGGTGGGCTGAGGCTCAGGGCTCGGCTCTGCAAACTCCTTGGGACTAAACCTGAAATTCAATTTTAGACGAATAGCGGTTGTTAGCTAAAAGTACAGGGAGAAAAGAGGAAACTGAAAATGACAGCACACGAACACGACAGCGTTTTAAGTCCTACATAATTCAAATTAATCACACTGAAATAATGCTTGTTTTCAAAAGAATAAAGGACTGAAAGACTATTCTCCCGTCATCAAGTGAGCAGTGCTAGTTAATAAAGATTTAAGGGTTTATTTTCAGTAGCAAAATGTGAGCTGAAAATGAAAAGTAGGAGGTTACCTGATACAAGCAGAGTCACCAAAAGCATCTGCACAGTTGTCAGTGATGGTGACGAGTGATGCTGACAAAAGCTTCTGCTTGAAAAAACTGCCTGGGGGGTGTGGGCTCCAGCTGTTCCAGAATGGGGGGTACCACAGGCACCTGCTGTAAGACAGCTGCAGCTGGAGAGGGTGTACGTCCTGAAGCCTGAAAGTGTCATAAAACAAACCCATATTTTTAACATTTACAAGTGTTCCAAAGCGATCACAAAAGAGGGTGAGAAGTTTTAAGAAATGCTTTCAATGAAAGAGATAAATTGAAGAAGGGCAATTACATCGGTACCATAAAATGACAGTGGTTCCTCTCTATATATGGAATTCCTTTTTCAGCATCATAAAATCCACTCTGGGATAAAGTCCAAGATTCTGTATCTTTAAGAAGTAGCTTGTCTATAATTATTCCTTGAATAGTATTCTCATTTCCTTGAACAACAAGACTATTTTTGGTAACATTTAAGTCTATTCATCTCAGCTCAGACAGAAGTTTATCCTCCTGTTACTCAACATCCCAGTTCTCCAGATTTACTGACTCCTGCACACAGCCTCAGTGAAGTCAAAACAGATGCCATAAGGCACAGGAATCTGGGCTTTCAGATTCATTTAGCCAGGAGAAACATATTTCTCTGCCTGACACTGCAGGAGTGAACTGAATTCACAGACCACATGGCAATCACGTTTTTGTTTCTCACCTGTGTTTCCCCTGCTGGTTGACACTGGGTTTGGATTTGCTCCACTGCTTGTTCCTCTTCCTGCCTCTGACCAGGCTGGTGCTCCTGCGGTTGTGGAGCTATTTGTTCTTCAGTCAGTGCCTATGACAACAGAAGTAGAGGAGTGGCAAGGGGCAGAAATCACAGCAATAGGTTTCCTTTTAATTGTTTGAATTGTGAATAGGACTGTTGCTGTGAAGTCACATCAGGATTTATCCTGAAATTAATTCCTAATTATCCATACCAATAATTGTGACAGAAAATTCTGACTTGACAAAAACTTGTCACATACCATAGTTGTCTGCTTCTGACCTGGCTAAAATACCAAAAAATGAGACAACCACAATACAGTAAGGGAATAGATCTAGAATGGATAACTGATAGCTTTGATGCACTGAAAGAGGGGATTAGGCAGTCAAAACCCATACTGAGCAATTTTCAGTATTCCAAAAACCCTGGTAATTTTTTCTTATTCCCAGCCTCTCTCATAGTTTGTACAAGAAGAAAAAAAGTAATTTAAAAGTGTTTGAAACTCAAAAGATCTGAAAAGTTATTGAAAAGAACATACAGATTGAATTCACCTTTTCCTGCCTCATCAGAGGCTCCACACAGATGGGAACAACTTCAGATACAGGTAGTAGCTTGACATAGTTGTCTGCACTGAAAGGAAATGAAGTAGCTTAAGCTAACTTAATTTATGTTAATATTCATGACATTTTAACACAAAGATTTTTACAATTCTGTGAGAGGACTCTACAATGAAGATTTGACAAAACTGGGGATTGGAAAAAGTGGGATATGCCACTGTTAAACACATCTGTGCTTAAGAGAAAAAGGCCACCAAACTGATTACACGTTAAATCTAGGGAAAATTATCACTGACAGTAGAAGTAAACTTAGAGAAACCTATTGGAGGAACTTGTTTTTCTAGCAGTCCTTGTCATCAATTCAAAGTGATTCAGATAGATCTGAGTTCGCTCAGAATTCTGGTCTTCAGCACAGGCTTGTCTAACACGAAGAGGCCAGCCACCTATGTCCTGGAATAAACAGAAACTGCAGGCTTAGGTACCAAAAATGAGCACTCATAACTGCCCTGTCTCAGACACCATAGTTTACAAAAGACTTAACTGAAGGCAATTAATATCCTGCCACTTAAATGAAAGTTAAAATAAATAGCCCCCCTTCCCTATTTTTAATATACTGATGGTGCAAAGCACTACATCCAATGTGGTATCATTGTCACAGCATTGGGAAAATTCATATTATTAAGTGTATGGAAATTAAATAAATACAACCTATAGTAACCATCCTGACAGGGGAAGATTGGCTTGCATTGGCTTGCATACCAAGCTACTCAAAATTCTAAAACATACTTAGGGTTCTGTTTACTAAACACTCGTGTAGTCCACTAACAACCAGGAATTAAGAGACATGAAAACATAACAAAAATGCCAAGTCTTCACAATGTAATGCCTGTTTTAACTCACCTTTCCTTTTGGGCCTGCAAATGCTTTGGTGTAATGATTTTGGCATTGCTCTGGGGAGCGATACAAGTAGCGACAGGAGCTCACGACGTCACTGACAAAGTCCCAGTTTGCTGTCTGTGCTGGTGACACACGTGCAAGGTTTATAGGAAGCACCCGTAGCTGTTTCACTGCCTAGGAGGCAGAAAGTCATCAAACCAGTGTAATGGTTCAATTAAAGATTTCTTTCTATGCACATGCATGTATAATCCTGTATTCATCACGGTCTATGGATGCTGTACTAAACTTCCATGTACAAAGATTTTGAAGTCAATAAAAATGAAATACTGACTTACTTTTAACAGTGCCAAGTCTTCAGCAACTAGCCATGCAGGACTATCTCGCTCGGTGTCAGCAGATGACTTGATGAGAGCTGACAAAGGTCTTGCAAAACAGTTTTGCTGTTTTACCCAGAGCAGAGTCTTCTGAGCTTTGCTCTTCTGTTGTGTTTTCAACGTCCTTGGAGTCACTTGACTGAAAAGCGAAGGTGGAGGAACAACCACCCTTCTATGGCAATGCTTCTTTCTCTCACCTAAAGCTAATTGACAGGACAGTTATCTCCAGCAAAAAAAGGTGCTTTTAAAGCTTAACAGAGATAATGGAACATGCACACCTCCATTTTTAAACACAAACTTAAAGAACTTTTTACAAAAGAACTTTCATATTGTTTCACACAAAAACATTCTTGCCCCTTCCCATGCAATTCTGAACCCAGCTTACACAACAAATCTGTTCTCTGCCTCTTCCCTGCCCTCCTGACAAGCAGGGGTGGAAGCTGTGGCTCTGGAATTGGGGTCCTACTATACATCAGGCACAGAACAGGATCTGTGTAGAAAGCATCAAGATTCTCAGGTACAACAGGGGGAGTCCAAAGCTAAAATACAAACAAAAACAAAAAACAACAACAAAAAAAAAAAAAAACCCACAAAACATCAACAACAAACAATTCATAGTTTGCCATTGATTACAGTGTTTTAGGTAAGGTTTCCTTCAGATGAATAAGGGCTACTGACTTACAGGCATTATTTCTATTTCTCCATCTGGGCCTTCACAAACAAATTCCTGTGTAAGAAAGAAGAAATTTTTGATACCTAAATACATCATCCAGCCCAGAACCCAGCATTTAGAAACATAACTATGTTTGAAACAACTATAATAAAGAAATAGTTAGGAAAAAATATATATTTTAAGGAATTAATCTTAATTTTCAAAACGCAGCAATTTTTCTGAGCCTCTTCCTTCTGCTGTTATTACCTTGATACAAGGTATCAATTCCAAGTCAACCTACAAACCAACAATCCTGCGAAAACAGCAACCTGCTACTCTACAGAGTTAGAACTGCCCAGAGGGACAGCTTCAACTTCAAGGGTACAATACTTGTGCAAGGCCTTTGGCACAGTCCCCCACAACATCCTTCTCTCTGAGTTGCAGAGACAGGGGTTTGATGGGTGGACTGTTGAGTGGATAAGGAATTGGCTGGATGGTCGCATCCAGAGGTGGTCAATGGCTCCATGTCCAGATGGAAAATGGTGAGAAGTGATGTCCCTCAGGGCTCCTTGCTGGGACCAGTGGTGTTACCTAGAGAGGTGGTAGGGGCCCCATCCCTGGAGACATTCAGGGCCAGGCTTGATGGGGCTCTAAGCAATCTGTTCTAGCGTGAGATGTCCCTGCTTACCGTAGGGGGGTTGGACTAGATGACCTTTAGAGGTCCCTCCCAACCACAGACATTCTGTGATTCTATGCTTCTAAGACCAGTGTAATACGAACCCAATAGACATCCTTAAATACCTGACTCCTAGTTACAACACATCAATTCTTTGAAAAGCAGGGACTTGGAGATCCCTTGCTGTTACCATGTTATAAGCATCTTCTCTGGTATAGGTTAAGAGTTCCTCTTTCACTTCCTGCTGACACTTTTCTTCTGCCTTTTCCAGTTCCTTGGCAGGCTGATATTCCCATTTCGTGTTTGCAGTTTTTAACTCCTTTTAGGAAGAAAATTTGTACCCTTTAACTATCGCTGCTTTTCACAATAAATAGGCTAACAGCAGTAAATCGTCACAGATTTGAGTCTTGTAAGTACATAGTAAATTCTCTTTTTATAGGCTAACAGTCATAGCAAAGTTAGTTAAAATGAGTTTTCACTCTTGGGTCAGGCCCTCATGCCACTAAAGAGAAAGGGAAGTATGTCCTTCTGTTAATTAGGAACTTATGTGGTTTTAGACCAGGATCATTTCAAGCAAAATTTCAGTGCTCATGAACAAAAAAACAAGCAAAAACCCCAACAAACAAAACAGAAAAATCTGAGACAATAGTGAGGGGGTTCTGGTTGTGTTTAATTGCTCATTCAGAAAAGTAAATAAATACAGTCTCTTACCTTGTTGACTTTCTGGCTTTTTTGATCATTCAAACTATGAAACGATTCCAAGAAATTCAATGCATACTTTTCAATTGGCTTAAGCTGTTCAGAAAAACATTTTGATGCACTGCTAGTTATTTAGCCTTGGAATTAGAAACATGTAAATAACCAGTGATTTAAAAACAAGCAAAGAAAAAAAATCCTACACAATAAACATATTTATTTCAGTTGCAAATAATGGCACCACATTTAAGGTAGAAGAGAGATCTAAAGACCAAAAATCTGACATTCTGGTCCCCAGCTATTCTGCTCACTTCACACCAGTGTCACTGAGAACAGGCTCCAGCTACTGGCTTCAGTTTTCCTAACTGAAAAAGATAATCCCACCCAGGTTATTAGGCACACTCTTGACTGGTTTGGCTGTAAGAAGGCTGCTACTTGGGCTCTGCACAAGGAGCCAAAGGGAAAAGGAGGCAATCAGAATCTGACAGAGCTTAGGGAATGCAAAGAATAGTCACTTAACAGATCAAAGGCCTTTAGAAAGCACAGGACTATAAACCAGTTTTGTGTCACAAGATAGTTTAGTCCAATGCAATTGCACTTAAATAACTTGAGTGACTTGACTGTTTATGTATGTGAACAGATCTATCAACAAGCTCAGACTGCCTCCTGGGATTGCTTCAGTATTTAAGTTTGTACCAAACAGTTTCATGTAAATGGAGTGGAAATAAGGTACTTCATGAAAACCATTTGATTGTTGCACGGGAATGGAAATTTCAAATATTTCTAAAAGTTTACATAAAACAAGAGAAACCATCATACCTGGCTAACTAAGCTAACCAACTGTTCTAACTGTGAAGGAACCATGGTATTTCTTGAATCATGCAACTCTGAATCTATGTCATCTCTTATCTCAGATTGTGTCTCTTCTGTAAACTTCCTGGAGTCCTCTTTTCCATATTCAACATGAAGAACCTTATGGAAACATGTTTACAAATATTGAATAATACAATGTATGACATTAAAAGTTTTTTAATCATACTGAAATTTAGAAAAGTCACATTACAGACACATTTGACACCTTCTGCTGTAGAAGATGTTTTCATTTCATTAAGAAAATGCAGGTATAGTGTAAAGTTATCTTTGGAACAAACAGTTTCTTTCTAGACATTCTTATCTTATGATTTTCTGTACAAGCTAAAAATCTGAATTTTGACTGGTTTTTAACTGTAATCACATACCACTGGCCCCCAAACAAGTCTGGAAACATGTATAAAACTAGATGATGTATAAAATTCTGACTCTGATCTACTAAAATACTCTTTTTTTAAATGTATAATTAAAGAACTGCTCACGTTCTTAATGTCACAGTACCTGAGTTAACAAATCTGTTGAACAGTCATCTCCCTGAGCAGCCACTTCTTGCATCAGATGTTTAATACCTTTTTTCAACAGCCTCTCTTCAACAGAATTACCACTTATAAGCCTGTAAAACAAAGAAACTCATTAAATACTGTTCCCTAGAAAGCAGTGACACTTTCTGAAACTCAATTGTTTCATGTCTAATGTTCCTCACCCACAGCAGTGAGCACCAACACTTGTTTCAGGTCCATCAGGTATTTTCATAGGACAATTAGTATTAGTTTTTCAGTCCCTTAGAGGAATCTTAAAGGACCAAATTATTTAAATTCAAAGGACAACCTCAACCCAAAATGTTTCACCTAGAAACATATCCTCTCCCTTCTTTAGTTTAAAACATCTATACTTACTATAACGTCTTAGCATGAAAGTCACCTGTATATGTGAATGTCTCTGTCTCTTGCAATTTTAGCACACCACTCTTTAGCCTTTGTGTCCATCAGTGGATCTAAATCAGTGTCATAGAAGACAAGAGTGTTGGCATCTACATGGCTGACACCTGTGGAAGGAGTGTGGGAAGAAAGGATAGCACAGAAGACTCGCTTGTCTTGGTTGAATTTTTTTATGGATTCCTAAAATGGGGAGACAAGCAACATAATATGAATTCACATTAATAAAGCTTAAATCTCTAAACCAACTTTTTTACGGATTGAGATCAGAAAAATGGCCTTCTTATTACTTCCCCAACCTACATTACATTTGCAAACATTTTAAGTTATCTGACTGCCCACATTACACATCTACACGATTCAAAGTTAATTTGTGTGCCATTACAACTATTAATTTACAGTGCAGCCAATCAGCTAAAAATCTGAAGATCTATTACAGTAGTCCCCTTATGTCCTATGACTAAGCACACCTGACTGGGTTATTACATTCTGTGCATCCTTCATCATTTTTCTTCTCTACTGACTAAATTGAATCCCTTCTATTGTGCTGCCTAGTGTAGCTAAAAGGCCAAGTATTCCTCTATGTTTTATACTGCATCTGACAGAAAGTATAACACTGCACTTTGAAATTAAAAAATATGAAAAGAATACCTTAACTATCTTGTTAATATTTGCTCAAACTGTAGGCCCCAGAGGATACTGAGAATCTTACTGGGGAGGGAAATGAGCACACTTTCAATTTATCCTCAGGCAATGCCAGGCACTCTACAAAAACAAGAGCCCCTGGAGTAAGGCTGAGGAAATACCAACAGACAAACAGCAACTACACTTGAAGTACAAAGGATGTAGATAGCTACAGGTAATGAAAGCAAAAGCAATTCTTCAAAACGCCATTGTGAAATAAAACACCTGTATTTCAAGCCCAAACTGTCCATAAATGTAGGACAGCTTGTGGCACACCTCTTGGGAATACCTTGGGGATGCCTCACCAAAGAGTAATATGACTGACATCTTTCACATGTAATTACATACTTTGTGCTACAGCTACATACATAATTTGCTCAAATAACTAATGAAATGATGCAAATGAATCTTACAAATGCATTAGACTTCTCTTCAGCATTTTCTCTCCCCGTATGAGCATCTACTCACTATTAGCTCAAGTAAGAAGTCCTCTTACCAGACAAGGCCAACTGTGAGCACCACTCTCATTAACTCTTATGTATGTGAGAAAATGGAAGTTCAAGAAAAGCTCCAGTAGATCAAGCATGGGAACCATCTGCGTCAAAATCAACACACGATGTCCTCTTGCTTTCAGCTCCTGAAGCAAGATAGCCAGAGCTTCCATCTTGCCTGTGTAGGAAAGAAGAACTTGCAGGTTCTGCAGGTAGCACCCAGCAACTAGAGAAAGCACAGTGATAACAGGGGGTGGGGTTTTTAAATACCTGAATCCCGCTGCACCAGCTGGGGGGCTGGGAACTGCAGAAAGGGAGGCCTTGACATCTGCTGTGCTGCAGGGGAGCAGGGCAGCAGCTGGTTCTCTAGATTACACTTCAAGACCTTCATGGCATGAGTGTATGTCCGAGGAGGATTTGCTACATACAGATGTGGAGGAGCAACAGCTACAGCTGGCAATACACACAGAGCTCTGTAAAACAAACCAAAAGTTGAATATACTAGTTTTTAATAGCTGGAGCAACTAACTACTCAAAACCAGTAATAGATGTCTGCATGGAAGCATAAAGGACCTGGCTAAAGGTAGTTGAAAGTAAATCAGTAGATAATTTTTATGCTAAAATCAAGTAAATGCAGTAACACTCAAGATCAGAACACGACAGGAGGAAATTACCACTATCCATAAAGGTACCCACATCTGCTGACTTCCAGCTCCTACTTTTTTACAAGTATTCACACAAAAAATACAATGTAGGTCAAAATAAGTTAGGATTACTATGTCACTGCTAACAATTGCTATGGAACTAATTAAGAGTTTTAAAATCTTACAATGATCTACAATTTTACTTCAGAGATGCAAATAGAGTCTGCATAAAGAAATTTAGCCTGTAACAAGGAGAAAACAAGGCCACTCATTTATCACTTGGAGCATTTTACAGTACTTAACATAAATACCCTATTTTGGATGCTGCTATACACCCATCAAATCTGTGCAAAGACTGCAAATGGATTTGTCTCAATTACCTAGTAACAACCTCCTTCAGTGTCCTCTGCTGCTGCTTCAACATCAGGAGGAGTTCTTGCAATGGGTCCTTTAGAACCTCTGAAGTACTGGAATGTGGAAGACAGTTTGCAAAGCCAGCCCAGCCCCATTTGTTAGTCCCAGCAGAATAATGCTGAGAGCTTTTCCTTTTACTGATCAAAGAGCAGATTTCCAACAAGTCTCTGCCATACAGGGGGGTTCTGGAACAACGATGCTCATTACCAAAGTATATTTTGTCCAGGTGTTCCTTCAGTTGTCTTTTTTCTTCTATCATACCCTTTAAATAAAAAAAAAAATAATAATGCTGACTGTATTTTGACCAGGTAAAGCTTATGTCAAAAGGAAACTGATGCAAAAGAAAGTTGAAAATAGGATAATTTAGTTAATGAGAGTTCTATGAATGACTATGAAAGAAGTGAGCAGAAGAAAAGCTGAATATTGTAACAGTGTTTGTGCTACAATGATAGATGTTAGGTTTGGTATTTTAGTGAAAAATAAATCTGCTTTCCTACTCTGTGCCTACTGGTGAAAATATAATGGGACTTTCAAATTACCATTGCAGAGTCCACTAGTACAGATGGATGAGACTAGTCAATTACAATATCCCACATGCTCTCAATATTAAAACTTCTACTATTTCAACAAACAGATAAGCACACATGAATCTTGTACACTACACATTGTTCATGATCAAGTATGTATTCTATCGTATAAAGAGTCAGCACAGTACCTGAGTTGGACATAAAAGTGTAGATACTGATCTTGATTCAGTATTCAGGTCATCCACTGTCACATTGATAAATTCTTTTTTCCAGGAAAGCAGCAGGACAAGAAAACTATTTTAATGAAGAAAAATAATTTAATTTCACAGACACGTGATATTACAACATGAGGATATTGTAGCTCTTAGGGTTTTGATTTCTGAATAGTTAAAATGTTAAAAAGAAAAAAGAGAAAATGAGACAGATGTGGATTGAATCATGTAGCACCTTACCTTGATGCTTCAGAGACTGTCCACCAATAAGCTGACAGAACTGACTGTCTGACAAAGTAAATGTTTTCCCTCTAAACTGTAATGTTACAGGCTTCCCTGGTTGAGCAGTTCTCTCTTGTGCTCCAGCTGTGGAAGCCATTGGGCTGAGTACCATCTTGCTGGCTGTTAAGACTAAAAAGGTACAAGGTTTAAAAAGAAAAATCTCCTCACTGTACACAGCAGGATTTGACTGCTTATCCCATGCCTATAATGTACCCTGTTTTCAAAGAAAGGCAATTTTATGCCAGACATAACTCTTGGGTTGCACTTAACTGCAAACAGACTAGGTCTCCCTCTTACACTGTGTGTTCTCAAACTTCTCCCTTCATACTGAATGCTTCCCATTCTACCATGTAAAAACTTATGCTGAAATCAATATTTTGAGATTTTAGAAAAGGCCTGAAAGACTGTGCTTGAAATACTGGCTACATCCCCTATCTTCTGAAAATAGTCTGTTCCAAAGGGCTGTATCATATAAAAAAAAACACAGTTAATCATGACCTTTAGTTGTGGCTCAGCAGAGACAAAGAGAATGGGACAATGATGCTGCCTAGATCTGATCAATCAGTTTAGACTTGACGTGTGAAAAGCTGCCTCACATCCAGCAGGTCAGGTCTGAAGAGAGTTTTGTTAAGTATATCTGGAGATCAACACAACAGCCAGCAAAATGTCCACTGTTTTCACTATATATATATATATATATATATATATTGTTTATAGGAGACAGATACATAATACAGGAATATTGTTTTGATGGGAGCTAATTCCTGTTAGAAAACTGTTAATGGAACTTGATATTCAAAGATGTAATGCACAAACTCATTAGGTATGACCTGATTTCTTCCCCCCAATTCAAGCAATATTTAAAAAAAAAGACAACAAACCAGAAAACAGTGATTTATTACATATACAACACACCTTTCCCATGCTGATTTTTCTCATGATGATCTGACAGAACTGTTGCTGTGTCCATTGTCTGCTGCAGCTGACACCTTGAGAAGTCTCTAGTCCTACCTTCAGGTTTCTGCCCATACTGCACTGGTGTAAATAACCTAAAAATTAACAAATCGTCTTTCTACCCACAAAAAAAACATACAGGAGGAAGCTGTTCATCTCTTCTTCTTAATACAAAATCATGTTAGAAAGCCAACACTTATTTTTAGTAGGTATTCTGAGCTAGCAGAGGTACCCAGCTGCAGAGCATATGGCAGGAGGGATTGTGCTTCTCTCAACATGCAGAAGGAAACACAATATACTGTAAAATGCAAAGCACACCAAGTGTTCTGATGCTCCAGTCTTCTCTGAAAGATTATGTATGTGGAGGGTTAAAAGCATGACAAATGTACTCATATACTTTAATTATTTTTGGAGTCTGGAGACAACAAAAAAACCTCCCCAAAAGATGCTAACAAGGATCAAAGTTTTTAAATTCATACCTATGGGTAGGTGCAGTTCAAGTACAAAAAGCAGGGGATCTCTACTTCCAAGCATCTTTAGACAGTCTGGTTGTAAAAACATACTGTGATAGGAATAACTGACTTCACAATAACTGTTTTGTGTCTACTACTTCAGAAAGACTGAAAATGCCTACATGGCAAAAGAATGAGCTCTTTTTGTGCTTCATATATACATGTTTTAGCTGTTGCTTCCGATGCTTAAATTTAATTAACTGACCAAGCTCCCTCCTGGTAGAACTGCCTAACAGAACTAGTGCAGGACACCCTCCTTGTCACCAGTTACAGCCACATGCTACACAAGCTGTCCTGGGCTTCAGTGAACATAATCAGCTCTCATCAGGTTAATTTGTTGTAAAATGTTTAAGCCTATTTAGCTCTGATGTATTCTATAGTGGAATTACAGTATCTCCAAGACTCAAAAATGAACCCTCCCCACTGCTCATCACTGAGAACAGTCAATAACAAAAGGTCAACATTTAAAGCACATCCCTTTTTTCTTTCCCTCCACTTCCCTGATTTCTTTAAGTGCTTTGCAAGTACATCTTAGACTTAAAATTAATTAGAAAGGGAAGATGTAATTATTCTGCTTAGGAAACTGTACTGCAGAAGCCACTTCCACTTTCTGATCAAATACACAACAGACTTCAACTCTGTTGAGTTTGGCAGGAAAGATCTCAGCTGAGCCTTCATGAATTAAAAGAACTATTAATTGTTAAAACTCAGTCTGCTTTACCTCAGAGTACTGGCACAAAGCTTTTAGCAGTGATCAGTTTGGAAACAAAAGATAGCAAGACAGACAAATGCTTCTGAATTAACCTTTTTCACCCTCACAAATATTACTTATTTTCACTTATTACTAAAAAACAAAACAAAACAAACCACTGGAACACTGCATACCTATTTGGTTTGAGCTTCATTGGCTCAAGTCTGGGTGATGAAGGAGAACAGAAGATCTCTTCAATAAGCTCCCTAGTTACCTTCAGTTTTGGCAGTATCTGAGCTTCGTAGCAAGTCATTTGGTTTTCCATCCCAATCACATCAAAGAGAGACCAGTCTGCATGCTTAATTTACAAAAAAAAAAAACACAAAAACAACCTAAAGAATATTCTGCTACCATAAGAATTCTAGTAGCAGTATTAAAACCACATTATCTGAGAATGATTAAAAGCATACAGCTGATGCCAGAATTAAACCCAAATGTGGAGGAGCCAAGTGTCATGTGATTTAGCAGAGAGCAGCTGTCACTACTTTAAAAGGTTTCAGCAACCTACACCATGAAAATATAGCATTAGGCTCATGTTACCAAGAGTCAGAAACAGGACAGCACCCTCAAATCACAAGCTCTGCTGTTAATTCAATGCTTGTAACTAAAACTTGTGTGTTTGTACAGCTGGTGATTCCAGACTCGTCCATTCCCACCTTGATACATTAACCCTACTTCCTTCACAAGCTTTTGACACTCACCCTTCAGCCCCCACCCCAAAATGATTTTTCCTACAGGCTTAAAGGAGTAACTGTTTAATTACCCAGGGCACAGAATGCTACTGTTTCAGTTTTGTCTAGTCTTTCTTAAGCCTCTAGTATGGCTGAAATCACCAGAAAAAAAAAAAATTGATTAAACCCTTTGCAATATAACTTAAACAGACTATAGTTAAAATTAAACAGTGGAATATGAGACAACTTCTCATCTTCAGAGCTGTACACAGCTTAACCATGCCCTTACTCCTCCAGATGGGACAAGAATGACACCTTTCCCTCGATTCCCAGACCCACCAGTTTTATTTAGTTGGAAACTTTGAGCAAAAAACTAAAAAAATGCTGCAAAAGAATCTGACCTTCTTTGAGAAGGATAGCCAATTCCCAAAATACCTACTAAATTCAGTATCACCATAAAGTCAATGGTTATTGTTTATAGACTTAGCAGTTGCTTCTAAAAATAAATGAACTAGCAATTCGGATTTTGAAATGTAATTGGAACCTGAATTGCATGTGAGAAATTTTATGTCCTAAGCCACCTGCTCTTCCAGTGAAATCAAAGGAATCACAAGAGAATTACTTCCCTACTCACCTTCCAAAGATCCCATCCTAATGCATCCAGCACCAGAGAAGCAGTTGTGAACTCCAGTGTGTCTAATACAACAGAAGAACTCGGAGGCCGGGGACTGATGAGGTCAGGATGGTTACACACTCTCAGCAGCTGAGTCACAACATGGAGGACACTGTCAAACTGCCCACTTCTAAGACACTCTTGAGTTCTGTCATTTAAAATGAAAAAAATTAAATTACCTTTTAAAAACAGTGCTTTTTTAGGAGCTTAGGTCTTTCTGCACACTCAAATTGTTTCTGTGATCTGGCAATATCAAGGTATCGAACTCAGAAAAGTATGAGTTAAAAATGCAATCTTCATTCCTCCAGCTTCTCTCACATCCACACAACCTTTTAATAATTTATAAAATACATACTGATTTTGAAAACCACATTATCGTAAACCTGAATTTCTCTAATAACCACTCTGTGTCAAATGAAAATGACATTGGATAAAATAAGAAACACATTTTCAGTATTAAGGCCTTTTTTTTAAGAACTTGAGTAAATACCACCTTAAATTATCAAATTCACTGGGAAATACAAACTAGACATATCAGAAAAGCCATGTAATGCATAACCCGGGATATTCAGTTCCTGAAGAACTTAACTAAATTTAGACAAAAACTGTGACACATGGTCAGTTGTCTAAGTTAAAAATATTTTGTCCCATATATAGTTTGTTCCATAATCAGCAAATATTCTTATGTTTCTTTTGACCTTGTAAAACAACTGGATTTAAATAAACAAACACAGGATGAAGAAAGGGCTGGATGCAACTCTCATTTTGAGTAGAACATGATCAGCCTGCACAGCACTATGATTATGCCAATGACTAACTCAGAAAGAGCAAACAAACCCTCCCATTGTAACGGGAATGGCTCCTGACTTTAACGATGAAGGAGCAATTAAGAGCTACTCAGCAGATGTACCTGGGTTGAGACAAGATGTTTTTATACACCGACTTCTGCCGATCAGAAAGAGTACATGTCAGCACGTGCTCATACTTCCTTGGTAACTGCTCCTCAACCTGAATTCTGGATCTCCGCAAAACAAATGACTGCACTACCTGAAAGTACACGGAACAGTCAGTGCCCGATTGCTTCCTCAGAGAGAGACATCCTAGTATTAAGACACCATCCTGAAGGGAGACCTACTCTCTCCAGACTCGTTGCCACTCTCTGGTTATCATCCTCATTCCCCTCCACAGATGCTACCTTTGTAAAATCCAGATAGGACTGAGAAATCCCTGGGATCAGGAAACAGGCAAGGGCCCACAGATCTTTTAAGGCAGTAGGCAGGAGTGTGTCCATCACGAGTAAGCGATGCTGACTGTGAACAACAAAGATAACAAGATCCATTTCATAACTTAAATTACATCACGGCAAGAAAATGTAAAAAACTTGCACTTATAAGTGCTGAAGTTATTTCAGAAAGTAACTGATAGAAAAAAGCAAAAAGAAAATGTTTAATGAATGCTCCAGACCTCCAGAGACTGAATATTGCATCCCAGTGCTTCTCTGTCAGATTATTACCATTCTGCCTCTCATCTACAACTAGGTACCTCCACTGTATTTTCATGAATGCTTCATAGTCTGTAAAGAACTGCTTGCAGGAGGCAATACATACATTAAAGTTGTTGGGGTCAGTCCATTCCTGCAACATAAAAACACAAAAATCCCAAAGGCTTTTCTGATGGTTTTCAGAGCAAATATTATCAAGTGTTTTCTCTTTTGAGATTAAAATAGATGATCTTGCACTTATTCCAGTGCAGTTCTTCAAAGTTTTAAAAATCCCAAAGGGAAGAGGATGCTCTATTTAACTCTCTGATTGTGATGTTCCAAACATTACAGAAAATAACTTTAACAGAAATTATTTTTTTAAAGAAGAAAAAACTTTTCTCACAAACCAGCATAAACCAAGTCTCCTAGCAATCAAAAAAAAATCTGGCAATGAAAAACCATCTTTCCTTACACATTTTTAAATTGTTTCTTGAAGAGTTTGGACATGTTTCAGCATACCTGCACTTCCTGTTACACGTTATCTATCAATAGTAAATTCTAATCTCTCAGACTCACGTGTGGCAATCTTTAGGTAAATTCTACCCAGAAGTATCAAAATGAATATGAACTTGATCTCAGAGACTGTTAAATGTGTGAATTAACATCCTAACATTTGCTTTCAAAGGCAAATATAAATAAAGAAAAACAAGACAAAGTTAAAATGGCAAGAATGAAAGTCACGAAACTAAAGGAATAAAAAGGCTCAAAGCTATGGCAATTTTGTTGATTTTCTTCTGCTCTGTTCAGGTCTATTGCTTCTTCTTGATTAGGCATCAATTTCTCATCCAAAAATGGCTAAATTCAATACCTTTTCTTAATAAACTTCTGTAAATTCTAAGATGAGGTATAAGTCACTGCAGCAAAGATCTGCATTTCCCCATACAGAGATTAGGCACAAGTAAAAATACCTGTGCAAAGGGACATCATGCCAGTAAATACATACATATAACTTAAAAAGGCTACCCAGCCATTGCTGGTCATCGAAACAGATTTTATTGGTAAGTATCAAACTCTACTTTATGAACCAGTATTTGTGAAATACCTTCATTTGCTCAGTATGCCACATCACAGAAAAGAACCCAGTGGTGATTCCACAGTTTCCCACACCACCATACTGAAGTTTTTAACCACAACGGTATAAATATAACTCTGTGTAATCCTTATGTTACCCAGTACACGTGTAGATGAAGCAGTGTTCCATAATACCTGTCTTTTATTAAAAAGCTCTTCTGGATTCCCAAGATACAGAAGAGTTTTCAAAGCAGGACACCAGCATTTCAGTTCAGTCTCCCACTTCAGCACATTGAAGTTTTGTGAAACAACAAGAATAGGACCCCAGCTTCCTATAAAGGGAAGAGGCACCGCATGACTGGAAATGACCACACACCACTTCAGAACTTAAAAGGCAATACAAACATCATACACATGCACTAACAATTAAAGGAATTGTGTCTCCTTTTTTACATTATTTACTCCAGGTACATTTATTTAAATTATACATATTAAAAGCAATTATTTTTTTCTCTTACTGAAAATACATTCACTCATGAACTGTGAAAAAATATATATTTATAAGAGATCTACTGTATTCATACCTTCATTACATGCCAGGTGTGCAAACAAAGCAACAACTTGCACTGTTTTTCCAAGTCCAGCTTCATCAGCCAGAATTCCATTGAGATTCATCTGATGCAGCTTTGCCAGCCACTCCAGCCCAGCCTTCTGATACTCTCTAAGAGCACCACACAGTAAAGATGGAGCATCCCTTTTTCCTGCTGTTGTGATCCCAGTGCTGCCTTTGGGTAACAACACTTCTGCAGCAGCAGCAATGTCTGCTAAATCTGCCATGTATTTCTTTACAGTAGGTGTGAGAAGATCTGGAAGCACCGTTTCCTTCAGAAGGCTCTCTTTCTTGTTCAAAGAATCTCTTACTTCTGCACAAAAGGAGAAAAATGGTGGTGCTGCCATATCTGAGATGATGCCATTTCCAGCTAAGCCAGGGTCTAAAGAACACAAGAACTCTACGCTATAAGAATACTCTTCAGTTTGTCAAATTGGACTACATAAACAGGGGCAGACTGCAGTGGGACACAGGTGCACACATGACACTGTTAGTGAATTCAGCCTCATTCTTGGCCCCCAAGGGACAGAAAACTAAACCTTGATACAAACAAGAGGTCAGAAAAAAAAAAAAAAGCCTGTGTGTTTTATCAAAGCTTTAGAAAGCTACAGGAAGTTAGCAAGCTAGAGAAAGGAGGTATTTATGACTCAAAATGACAACCAAAATACTAGCTCCTAAACATTTATTTTGGTAAGCTTATACTATTACTACCAGGATGCAAAAGAACAGGAAAAAAAAAACAAGTAATGAAAAAAAAAAACAAAAAGTCCTAGGTCCTTATTACCTTTTTCTGAGATGTGCTGTGACTTTAATACTTTTCTCCTCCTCTCTTCTAACTCTACCTGCAGTTTTAAATCCACCACCTAAAATGGAAGGGGGTATGGGGAAGAGGAGAAAGATATGACAAAAGTAAATGCACTTAACCTCAAACACAGCTATAAATTACTTAGTATGTCTTCAAAAGTAAGATAGGCATCAGACACTGTCACAGTGCAGAGCACTCAACCTGACCATGAATAGAAGCCATCCACGTAACAAGGGAGAGCTACTCAAGAGTAACTCACATCAAAACTTAAACATCCACAGTGAGCCAACTGCCCCAACTGGCATTAGTGAAGCTCTCTCCCCCATGACATATAAGGCCTGAAATTATCCATGCAACCAGAACATGGAACTATCTTTACCAACAGATAATACTCACTGCACAGGCTCAGCAAAGCTCACTTGTAAGATTCTTGCTGTTACGTCCTACAGGTTTTTATTCAGCATGTCTTCAGAATTATTTTTTTTCTTTTTTTTTTTTTCTTTTTTACATTTACCTGTTTGATGGTGGACCAGAAATGTTCGATTTCTCTGGCAGTAAAAGCAGCAAGAGCCCTCAGCTGCTCCTCTTCTCTTTTCCTGCATGTTTCCTGATGAAGTACCATATCCTTGTGATGATGAGCCACGCTTAAAATCAGCTGAATAAAACCATTAAAGTATTTTAAGTCTTTACTCTGTTCTGTCTAACAAGCATATTTATAAAGAAAGAAAAAAAATACAATCCTTTTAGGACTTCTGCCCAAATTTTACAAACACAGGGGAGAGGCAAGTCAAAACTCACACATCCTCAGGGATCATGTCCTAACCAGGAAAATGCTGCCTATTCTTCCCCCCATTTCTGGCTGGAAATACCAAATTCACATTACTCTCTTGGCAGCTGTCATCTTCCATCTTCTTTCTTGAACAAAATCAGTTGCCATCCACTGCATTTCTTCCAAAAGATAATCATGGTGTGATTTGTGCCGTGGGGTCTCTTGCAGCTTGGGCAGACGTTTCAGAGACCATAAACCTTCTTTCCTCAGTGCTGCTATTCGCTGCAGAATTTCATTTTCCTTCAAGTAAACATAATTATGCTTCCTACTGCACAACACAAAATCAAGACAGAAATGTGTGGAAAATGTTACATGAATACCTAATAGAAGTGATTATTCAGTTCTTGGAACTATGCTATGCTGTTTAAGTTGCACTTTATTAAGAGATAATGAAGAACACATCTCATGCAGATTTATGTGAAGTCTGTGAAGGACTTTGTGAGGCAGCAGTATTGTGTATAATCAGGAGACAAGTCTGGGATGCAGTGGTACTCAGTCTTGGGAACTTTATTCTTACCTCTAGATCTCATCAGAAGAGCAGGGCTGATTCAGTGAGAATTTTCACAGAACTGAAATGCTCTGCCAAACGGCAGATGAACAGAATTCTCTGAAAAGTTCTTACAAAAATCCATTTAGTTTATGACATTTTTATTAACACATGCAAGCATCCTGCAACTGCTGGCAGCTGCACAAGCAGCACAACTTTTCATTGTGATTTCTCCCCTGTTATTCTAAATACGCTGCATAAAAAGTTAAAATAATTGATTCTGTTTAATTTAATCTCTTTTCAGGAGTATTACAAGAACAAATTCTACTTCCCTAGAGAATCTGCCTGATTCCTTCTAATTCCTTTTCTTTCTTCAAGAAAAATTATATGGCATGTCTGCATTGAGATACAGCTATCTACAGAGCATTCTAAATTCAAATGAACACCCATTTTTATTGTCAAGAAAGACCTACACCCAGCTGTGCTATACAACAGCCATCTGAGGCAAATTGTTAATGCTCAGTAAATTATTTTGCAGAAACTACTGAAGAATCTGCTCCTTTCTTCCCAGGTTGGAGAAAAAAATTCTATCACCTACAAAGTCTCAATAGAAAATACAAAGGACAACACTGCCAGGACACAGTGAGAGGTTAGCACATTGCTCCCTCCTGCTGCACCTTGGAACTTACCTGCAACCTTCCACACCCATCTGAAATTTACTTTGAAGCATGGAATTAAGAATCCAGAACCAGAAGGTTTAAACTGAGAGTTGGGTAGCCATTGCTAATTACATAAATGAACAGAATCGTTCTTCACAGAAATGAAGTTTCAAGAGAAAGCAGCAATGAAGTGCCAGACGTTAATCTTGTCTAGACTTTCTTAACCAGAAGGATGTCACCACTCTGCTTCTGAGGATACTCTCTTCCCAGTACTCAGACTATTTAATGGTGCAGAATAGACAACAACAATTACAACACAAAAAAATAGCCATTCAAAGCTGCATACAATATAACATATAAATCTGATACCTGCTGCTGTACAGGTACTGGCCTTGGGACCAAAATCACCTGCTTCTCATCACAGCCTGCTGGTTGTACCTGCTGAAGAAAAGCTGGGTTCCTGCCATGTGGAGCAGGTAAGGAACTATGCAAACTTGTCAAGTTTGGTCCACTCTGCTGCTGGCTTTGCTCCTGGCTAATCTGCTGAGCCACCTGAGGTACAGGCAGCATTCTGCCTGCAGAGAAACTTAAAAAAACTTCAATTTCAGTATTTAAAATAGTGCAATACCAAAAAGAACCAAAGTGACAATACAGACTGTTGCATAACTGGAGAAAATCAACTTGCTACCCTGCCACAAGACAACTGCATACCTAAAAGCTATGAAGATGCAAATTCATCAGCATGCTAGTCCAGAATGTAGTTATCAGCTCTTTAATCCGACAACATCAGATCTTTTTTAACAACACCCTACAGAGGTGATAGCTAGGCAACCAGTCTCTATCAGGCTATCAAATTACCAAAAAGGAAAATGTCATACAGCAGCATCAATTAAAGGGATCAACAAATTAGGCACAGAGGGCACAAATTTCAGCCCAATGCATGGAAAGTGAGATGTGCTGCACTCACTAAGACTGCTAAGATTTTCTCCAGAGGGTTTTTATACCGGATAATAATTGGTATTAGATATAATGTTACAATTACAGAAAATCTCATTAAAGCAATTATCTTTAATTATGAAGCTTACAACTTACATTGGATTGCAAATACTTTATCATTAATCATTACTTTATGTACTAGTGCCCTTTTAAAGTTCTCAACATTTTTTTTTAACTGCTAACAAAACTCATTATGAGTCTCTGTGGGAGGGACGATTTTGGAACTAAATGAAAGTCAGCCTAATAAAGTATCTCGTTATCAATGAAACACTGCATTGGTCTACCCCTGCCAAAGCTCTACCCTCATTTAGCTTTGATTTCACTTTAACATCCTCTTTACGTTGCTATGAAATGGCCTTTCTGGCCACAGAATTGCTTCCTGCAGAACTTCTACAAGGAAAGTTCACTCACCTCAGTGGTTACTGATGCCTTAACTCAATTTAACCCCTTGAATTCCGTATCATTCCAGTGGCTTTATCTAGTTACTTGATTTCTAGCAGTCCGACACGGGGTTCCTGCTGCAGATCCCGAGTCCTGGCTGGGTACATCGGCACTCTGCAGGTGACACGGGTCAGGCAACAGGTGCTTCAGGCTCTCCCCAGCACAGGGACTCCCGGCGATGCACGGGAGGTGCCGGGGGCTGGAACAACACGGGAATGCCTGGCGTCACTCACGCAATTCCCACCTCTCTCTTCTCACAAAGCGCTGCCGTTTGAGGCACAGAACGATTTACCCTCTCAGTACATCACAGCTGCGTACGCGACCGAGAGAAACCCCAGCAGGGTTTAAATGCTGCCTCGAAGATGCGGTGCGCTCTGCGAGGAGGCTTTGGAGCAACGATAGAGTTACCTGAAGGCACCAGGGCACCGCGCCGTCAAACCTCCCTGCCGGGCAGCCCAGGAGCCCGCCGGGGCCGGGCAGCCTCACCTGCAGCCTTCCCGGCAGGAACCTCCCGAGGGGCTGCGGTACCTGCGGGAGGGGGGAAGGCAGTTCCCTGCCTCCATCTTCCAGGAGAGCGCAAAGCAGCTTCCCCGGCCCGAGCTCAGCGCAGCGGAGCCCTCCCTCCGAGCGCCGGGGGGGCCCGTCCCCCCGCAGCCCCCCGCACCCGCCGGGCAGCCCCGGCCCGGCCCCCGCGTCCCCCCGGCTCCCCCCGGCGCGGGAACGCCCCGCAGCGAGGCAGCCAAAAGCCCCCCGGGACCGAACGGCGCTCATCGCGAGACGTAAGAAATGCCCTTTTTCATTCTTGTTTTCTCCGAAGGCGATAAATAGAAATTCTCATTCGTTTCAACTGAGACACGTGTCCGTTTGGGGGCATTTATTAGGGGCGAATGAAGGTATTTTTCCTCAGATGGAAAGATTAAAGAGTTCTGGAGCGAAGACCAACGCAGATGAGGTCAGTGTCATGAACCAGCAAGGGACAGAAATGAAAACCTAGGTAGAGTCCCTCTACAGACCACTCTCACACTGCTGTTTGATACAGCAAAGAAAGGCCTTAGTGATCAAATAAAACACTCTAATGAAAACCCAGATAAAATTAACAAGGAAATACCTTTTAAGGGACAGCTGCGCTCTCATTAAAACAAAAAACCTAATCCCAGAAGAAGCCATAAAATTAGAGGCTTTGGCCAGAAACCACTGAATGAAGGAGCAAAGAGTTGACTCCTCATACTCAGTAATGACAATATTACAAAACAAGTCTCCATACAGACCCAGCCAGGGAAGTATAAAACACACTTGTACTAATACCCAAAAGCTTGGAGAGTCTTACTCCACTCATTCCAAGTGTTCCACGGGTAGAGGGGACAGGAAGGCTGCTGGCTTTACTTGCTGCTTCTTCCACGGCCTTTACGGAGTTGGAAACAAGAACCACAAGCCAAAACACAGCTGGGGAAAGACATCAAACTAAAAGCCCAGATCAGACACGTGCTTCCGAATATCGCTGCACGACAGAGCCCTCTGCTCTGAGCAGCCTGATGGGAACTAAGAGTTCGCTCACATGAGGTGAGTGCAGGCTTGATTAAAGCCCAGAGGGAGTCAGCACCACTCCTTTTGTACATGCTACATTGATTCAACCCCAAATCTAGCAGATGCTTAGATAGTTTTGATCAAGAACAGAAATACTAAAGCAGCAGGAATGCATTCAGTGATCCAACGTGAGCAACACTAGAACATCCATGGCTGCACACTTTGAATTGCAGTCCTAACAATTGATTTACATCTTGTCACGCCTCAAACAAAGCTCTGTGAAACAACACCTGGGGCAGTAAAGGCCCAATTACACACATAGCTGTGGATCCATGTTCTTGAGTCTGCCCAGGCACGTGGGTGATGCTGGGGGGATGATATCTTCCAAAGAGGTTTCATCTTGAAATGCATGTTTCAGTCCACGTTTCAAAATTAAGACCTCTCACTGACCAAGGAATATTTTCTTTTAGACTTGCAAAGTTTTAGAAAACACAGGAAATGTGTTCCAATAGCAAAAGAATTCACAGCAGTTTGCATGAGGGGTTCCTAACCCATGCATGTTATTCCACTGGAAAGTCACAGATGACATGCAAAATAAAAGCTTAATGGTGTTCGGAGATCAGGCTAAGTAAAGGAGAAAAAAAAGTAAAAAAACCACCAAAAGTTCACGATGTCATAGCAATAATAATAAAAAAAGAGTATATTAAAATTATTTGCCCCTTTTTGTAGAGATTGTACAAATTTAAAATACTATTTTCCAGGTAAACATATAATAAAAACGTTATTCAAACAGCTATTAAGGTATCCTGCATTACAAGATTCTTTTAGAAAGCTTCTTTCTTGTCTCATTATTTTCAAGTATACCAGTCAGGTGCATCAGTCAGTGGTATAAAAAAGTCTCTTTTGCTTTTTATACTGCACTGTTTTCCCCACCCAGTTTCTCCTGGGCATCCAGTTCATGTTCTGCAAGCACACAAACCCCTGCTTTACTGGATTCTTGAATTTAGAAAGGCCACTTTTTTGTAGACAAAGGGAATGGCAAACAGTAAGGGTTTCACATCCAGCCCTTTACTGGCTCAGTCGGAATCATCACCACAACCATCACTGCCCTCAAGATCGCTGCTGCCCTGTGAAGTAAAATAGAAAATGGTCTGTCAGTATTTCATTTACATCTAGAGACTGATCTAAACCAAAGACTGTCTTTAAATTTCTCCAGAAGAATAAGAAAATGGGGATAGATCCCAAGTTCACATCTTAGACCTACCTATTTTAACAAACTTCTGTGATGGTAAATGATGCTTCTTGCAGCAAAGAAATTGTACACTGGATTACACACCCACCAGCAGAAGAAATTTCTCCTCATTTGTATTTACAACTGCACAATTACAACCTGCAGTATATGTGGGGAAACTTGAAGTGGGGTAATAGCAGGAAATACTGATGTTTAACATCAATTCAGATTAGACAAGTCAAAAAGTCTTTGTTTATGCAAGTCCCTCAAAAGCTAATCTTGTTACATTGTCTAAAGCCAGATTTGAGAATTTTGTTTGTCTGCTGCAGAGAATTTATGTCCAAACTGTATTAAGGATATGCAAGGACTCACTAACAGTTGTTTAAAAATTAAGTCAGTTGTACATAGTATTAGGCAATCATTACAAATAGCAACTTACATGGAGACTGAGTCTGAGTTCTTAACTGGAAGCCACTCCTTCAGAAGTCAATACAGCGTGATAAATTTGGGAGCTCATGTAATTTTTTGAAGCATGTATTTTTACCAATACGATTGGCACCAAAGGATTTTACAAAGAAAGGTTAACATGACAATATACCTGTAGTTACTCTTTTTTCCCCTCACCACCGCTTGCTGGAAACATACAAACCCCCAGATCTCATGAATTTTAACACTGACAATTTAATATCCTATTACAAAACAAACTCTGAGAGACTTTAGACAGTTGCCTTTGCAACAGCGAGCACAGCTCATTGAAGTGCAAACAGCCTGCAAATCTCAGAGGAGTCTGTCATATCATCCCTTATTTATCCTTCTCCAGACAGCCTGTGCTAACTGCGATGCCAGAACTGTATTTGGTGGAGTTTTATCTAAAGCAAGCAGACCTGCCTCCTGCTAGCAATACATCAGTGATTTTGAAGCTGTCAGCAGTAAGTCCTGTCAACATTATCATCAAAATCCCTGTGCCAGGTAAGGACTCTGCACCACAGCCTCTTTGGGTCCCATTTAACCAAACTAACGTGGCATTTGTCATAAACTCCCGTCACAAATGTCCTCATGAAGCACTATGTTTCAGGAAAACTATGACTACAAGTACAAAAATAACCCTGAGAAATTTCTGGTATCTTGCCTGTACTATTCAAGGCTGTACATTGTATTTTGTATTTTGAAAAACTTCCTCATACTAAAACAAAAATAGCAGAGATGGGACTAAACCTAACATTCTTCAAAGCACGATCTACACAAAATAAATTTTAAAGACTTCATTAGGTGAAAAAAAGGTAATTATTTTCTTCTGAGTTGCACTGTACAGAACTTTTAGCCCTGCCCATCATTCAGGGCAGGATGTACCAGCCCTGTAACCAAGGACATCTGAATAACACACTGAACTGTAAAGTGTCCTGAGGCTATCAAGTCCAACCCCCGACTCAAGCAGGGATGGCTTCTCAAAGTTAGATCAGGTTGATCAGGGGCTTGTCCAATCAAGCACTGCTGTATTTTAAGTCACTCCAGGGGTTAGCAATTTGAAGAAATACTTTGGGAGTTTGACTCAAGCTTCCTCACGTGGTTTCCAACCTACTTCTAGCATATCCCAAACATCTTTCCATCTTTTTTTATGAGGCTATTCTATATCTTAACCAGAAAAATAAATATTTCACTTAAAGTGTAATCTTCTTTTGATTAAAAATGTATTATATTCTTCTGTTTTATTCCAACTTACAGCTGACCACAGCTCCTGTTGTCAGAAATCAGATTCTGCAGTATCAGATTCACTCAGTAGGAATTGTTCTGATGACCCATTTTGAGCTCATGGCAGATTTACTTAAAAAAATCTGGTCCTAAATTCCCCCCCGCCCCCCCCGCAATTCCAAACCTTATCTAGTGAACAGGGCATGACACAAAATGAGAATTAGCCCAATCAGAGAATACCACAAGCCAGCAGGTATTTAAAGGGAAGTTTTCATCTGGAAAACTAGTCTCTCAAACAGCTTCACAGCTGCAAAGGCTGGTAACGTCCACAATTTCTGTTGTCTGTTTATGACTCTCTAAGTTGACCTGTGCTTTAAAGCGTTTCTTCTCCTTTCTTCCTCCCTCATCTGCCCCATGCAAAACCCTGTAAAAATAACCCTTTGTATGGTTCATTCCACTATCATCAAGTGCACAAAGACAGAAAAGACGATACACATTTCATAATTCCATCTTCCCTGGTATATTCACAGATAACAAAACTGTTACTAAGGAAAAAGCCACGTCAACTTGGCTGATTCCATTTGATAAAACTGTAGCTTCAATCATTACCTTTGATGTTTTGTTGCTAGCTTGAATCCCAGCAGCAGAAGAGCTGAAGTCATGAATGGAGAGGGTGTTTAGCCAGTTCACCATGGATTTCTCCTCCCTTTCTGTGTTGATAATCGTAGGATAGATATACTGCTCCTTGAACACAGCAATCTTCTCCTCCTCCTCTGCCCACTCCAGTGGCTCATGCAGCCCATCATTTCCAAAACGTCTGTTGTATTTTTCAAAGTGTACTCTTTCCAAGACCAGCCCTAGTCCTGGAGCTTTGGGGACATCCACCTTCTCCTCTCCCCAGCTGCGCTCTATGATGGACTCGTCAGCATAACCCTTCACAACAGCTATCACCAGCCCAATCATCTTCCTTATTTGGTGCATCATGAAACTCTGACCTTTCACTTTGATCACTGCAAATTCTATGTTTTCCCTCATGAATGGCTCTCCACACTGCATCTCCATGATGTACCGCTTGGCACTGGGGTCCTTGGGTCCCTTCTGAGATGTGAAGTTATGGAAGTTGTGTGTTCCTTTGTAGGATGCCAGGAGTTCGTTGACTTTTTTGAGGGTCTCTTTGTCCAGTCGATAAACCTCCTCTTGCACGTCGTGGTCTTTAGGGGCAAAGGCAAATGTTGGCAGCATGTAAGAGTATGTTCTGGCATCGCATTTGTTCTTGGAGTTGAATCCCCCAGTGACTCTCTTCAGACCTTGTTTTAAAAGTGACATTAGGTTTTTGAATCAGTAGGTTACAAGCTGATTGTGATCTCACTCCTACTCACAAGCAGATTTTTAAAATAAAATAGAATCAAAAGATAGAAAGATTTATTTTATAGGGCCCTCATTTCAAACTAATGGCAAGATATGGATTCACGTTAGAAATAAACTACTCAGGAGTAAAACTGTGAAGGTAAGGGAGAGACCTTCTACACAAGAAAGCTCCTCTTTAAAAACATTTTCTCTCCCCGTTCCAGTATCCTTACCCAGAATTCTGATGTGAGAAGGAAGATGGTTATTGATCTTTTCTAAGATGTCATCTATTAGCCTGACTTTTAGAGATACAATCTGTCCAGCTGCAGACACACCCTATAAAAACCACAAACAGACAGACACATAATTATGTACCTTGGAAATTCAGGGATAGCACTGGGAGAACTGCAATAGCTGAAGGACAAGTTTATTTCTTATTCTCACTGGTGATTTCAGGCTGAAGTGAGGCAAAGTCAAGGCCACAAGGCAGAAATCCAAGTCAAGAGTAATCCTGGAAGATCTGCTGGTGCTGCACAGCCATACAGCACCTCAGCAAGCAGGCAGCAGAGCATTGCACTTCCTCCTGTGACATCTCACTATATTTGACTGCTATTAAGTAAAGCACCAACTGAAAAGAAATCACTTATACATAAGATCAACCATGAACTTCAGTTCAGACGTAGAACCCTGCTGTGGCAGGATTAAATCCAACTGAGATGCAGCTGAACTCTCAAGCTCCACAACAACCAGGCAGCAACAACAACCAGGAGAAGCAGGTTGGGAGGCTGAAGCAGGTGGTCAGTGTGACAGAAATGTAAATACACAAGGTTTAGGTATGAAGCACCAGCTTTACAAACACCACCTAATCAATATCCTACACTTCCTAAACATTTGCTTGTGCTTAAGTTTAGTGTGGATAAAAGGAGAAGTTTCAAACAATACTGACTGCCAATACTGGACACCACTCTAGACAACGCTTTACCAGTCAACCCCAGTAGCACTGGTGGGGGAACACCAGTTAGGAGAGCACAGGCCCCAACCAACACACCTTATCTGTTCGAGCACACCGCTGGAAAGACATTTTCTTCATATCTTCCCCATGGTTTTCTGGGATGCAGCCTGACTGAACAAGGGCAGATACTAAGTCATCTTCAATTGTCTTGAACTGTGAAGATCCCACATTTCTCTAGAAGAGGATGTACAGTAAAAGTAAGAAATAGAACAAACAGCAATAACTGGATACCTGAAGATGAGAACCATCAGGTGTGCAAGGCTGCAAAGCAGACATGCTCAACCCACACCACTCCATCATAGAGCAGTAAAGCTGACAGGCACTGACACGGATGTGCCCATGCACAAGTTTTACTGCTGTTGAACAAACATACTTTGTTGCATAAGCATGAAAGATTCCCGTCCCTGCCTGTGTGCAATCTTATCAATTATCCCGTGGAGCTTTTAAAGAACGCCCCAAGACCACGTGTGGATCTTGCAGTACTCCGAGAGGAGCAGCAGATGGAGCAAAATCACCCTCTTGCCGCCAGCAATCCCTGCGTGTGCCACAAAACGGCTGCTGCACGGGCAGGGCTGGTGCTGGGGCACTGCTCCTACACTGGCGCTGTAGCAAAGCAACGTCTCCTTCCCTCCTCGTGCAAATGCAGACCTCTTGCAACGGTTCTCCTGCGTCTACACTGCTGCAGGCCACCCCATGAGAGTGCATCAGAAAACGGGCAATTTACAAGGTCTTCCAAGTACAGATCCTCTTTATAAAAAAAGTGCAAGAGACAGCAACACAGATGCAAATTTGCTTCGTTCCAAAACGCAGCTCAGCTCTCCAGAATCTGTGTGGTTTGCCCAAGGCAGTGAGACAACATAAGGTCTAACCTAAAGAAAACTTTGCCCAAATGCTTTTAAATGTAAAGCTTCCACCAGAAGCGGCAGCATTGGTCAGAAGGAGATCATGAGACAGCATTACAAGCTTTGAAAGAACTGCAGTGCCCATGGTCTGTCTCCTCAAGAGCTTTGCAGCACAGTCTTTGAAAGATCCTCTACTGATGCTCTATGCTAAAGGCAGAGTCACTAGAAACACCAAATACCAGGGAGGTACCACTGACTGTTTGAATTCAAGTTACCAGGCCATTTAACACAGGCATGCACTGCTCTTGCCCCAGCTTTTCAAGCTGCTACTGCTTCCCTGCTCAATCACTGTGATCTACAGGGGACTCAAAAAAAAAGCCCCAAGCAGGCTGCACTGTTTTGCCAGAGCACATACTTGCATCCCATGGTAGCCTTTGCCCGAATACGCCATCAACAACACAATCTTCCTCTTGGGTGTCTTTTTACTCTGATCCTCCACATCCTCCTCATCTGCATCTTTCTTCAGCCTCTTAACTTGGTGCCCGTTCTCCTCTAGCCGTTCCACCACCTCACTGCTGCTGTTCAGTCTCTTCGTCTGGCTGGCCACCGCTGCTTTCCAATCCTCAGCCATCGTGACAACCTACAGGGCACAGAGCAGCAGGCAGGGCTCAGCAGGAGACGGAGGCAAAACCGGCAGCGGGGGCACCGGGGCTGCTTGTGGCAGGCGGGGCGCGCAGCCCCTTCGCTCTCCCCGGCCGAACCGCCTCCCCTGGGGGTGAAGGGGAAGGGACGCGGGGCCTGCGGGGCCTGCGGGGCCTGCGGGGCCTGCGGGGCCTGCGGGGCCCGGCAGCGCGAAGGGGCCGCGCCGAGGCCCGCCCGGCCTCTCCCCGGCGGTACGTACGCTGGGCAGCCGGCGCCAGGGCCCGCCAGACGCCGGAGCGGAGAGGCCGCGGCTCACAAGGCTCAGCCCGCACCGCAGCATCGTCCCCGGCCCCACCGGCCCCGCTCCCGCCCCGCTCCCCCCGCCCCGCTCACCCGGCGCTGCCCAGCGACGCGGCCGCGGCGCAGAGACACGTGCCGCGCTACGGCGGCCGCGCGGGGACACGAAGGGGCGGGGCGGGAGCCGGGGCAGCGGGCGGTGGCGGCAGCGCCGGGACCGGCCCCGGGGCTCCTCGCAGCTCCCCAGGGATCCCCACCGCGAGCCCCGTCCCCCCCCAGCAGCGTCTGGCGGCCGGCAGGCCTTGCTGTGTGTTTCCGAAGGGGCTGCTCCGGGTCGCCCCGCCGGTGCCGGCAGTAACACCGCAGGGACGTTGTCCCTGCTCAGCCCCGCCGGCCCTCGGAAAAAGCCTGTCAAGTGATGAAGGGAAACGAGCAGGGGGAAAGGGGAACTGGCAGCATACGTTCCTGGGGTCAGTGTCAGCCGTGCGAGGCAGAACAGTCCGTTTTCCCCTCGCAAAGCGTTCCCAGCAGCGCGGCAGCCGCAGGCGGGGGGGGGATGCTGCTCCTGGCACACGGGGCTGCCCTTGAAACCTGTGGTTTCACTTTCCCACCAGATTTTCCCCCAGACAGGCAGCTTTCTCCAACAACGGTGCTCGTGTCTTGTGCAACCGGTTTTATCTGCGGTGCTGCACTTCGGTGGGAAAGCTGAGCACAGCAGGCACCCTTATCAGGCAGCAGCACACGCCTCCTGGAAAGCCAGACGCACCTGGGAATTGTTTTGTTATGCTACAAGCTTCAGTGCTTTACGGGATGGAGCCACCCAGGGGACACGGGTTCCCTGCCATCCTGCAAGATCAGCCTGAGAGAGCTCCACTTGTTCATTCAGAGGGAAAACTGAAGGGCTGGCTTTTCCAAGCAGGCCAGATGATGAAAAGCAGGCTTGTTGCATCTGCTAATAAGGGGAAGAAATGCAGCACGTCCTTTTCTGAGCTGACACTTCTGTGTTATTTCAGTAGCGGGTGGGGCGAGGGGAAGATTTATCACACAGTCCCAGCTGCACTTTGTTTAGAGAAGTGATAAAGTGTTGCCTGTCACAGTCCAGCACTGCTGCCACGAGAAACGGGAATACAACTTGCTCTATCGCTCCAACCAGGGTGTCTGAATCTTTTTTTGCCTTGTTTCCTTAGGAAGTGAAGCTCACACCATCACGCTGCCTGTCAGTCCACCACCATGGCTTCCTCCTCCCTCCCTGTCTTCATTTCTGAATTTGGCTCATTTCAGGTAAATTTGAGAGGGGAGAAGGCCCCGGAGGATGTGGAAAAACAGTGGTGGGAGAGGAAAAAAAACCTACATGGATATCCCATTGGCATCCCAGCCCCTTACCCATTCCAAGAGCAGCAGTGGAACTTCCAACACCCACCATCTTCAGGAATTAGATTATCAAGGGGTTTCATCACTCTCACACACACATACTCAGGATTATACTGGAACCTGTGCAAGCAATTCACAAAGTTCCCCCTTGGTTACGTGAGGAGCTGAACATTTCATACGTGTTTAAAAGGACTGATAGAGCTGAAGTGCTTTGAAGTGGGAGCTCTGCCCTTGAGTTCACCCAGCAGAGAGATCAGCCTCCCAAAAGCTTTCTGGGTGCATCTGGGGACTCTGCCGAGGGGGCAGGGGAAGCAAGCAGCTGCAGGGTGCAGGCGTGGGCACCTTTCGAGGCACATTCATTGCGTTTTCATTGTGAGGCGGGTCTCAAACCTCACCCAAAATGAAACCCGTTCTGGCTGAGGGCGCTCACAGAGGGTCCTTCAAGGCGTCCCTGGAGCCACCCCCGCCCTGTCCCGCTCCCTCTCCGGCTCCGCTCACGGGGCGGGAGCGGGACGTTCGGGCCGGGGGCCGGTGCCAGCCCCGCTCCAGCCCCGCGCCCGGCTGAGGGTGCGGGTTGGCGGCCGCCTGCAGGTGGGGCTGGGGTTCCGGCTTCTCCTCCCCGGGCTCTGCCTGCTCCTGGGGAGCCCGCCCAGCATCTCCGGGCCCGGGGACCCCCGAGGCGCAGCCACAGCCCCCGGCCCGGCCCTCCCGCCCCGGACACTCGGCTCTGTCCCCAGGCGGCTCCAGCCTCCCCGGGCAGCCTGTTCCAGCCCTGCCGGGGCTACGTGAGCCCAGCAGCTCGCTCATCTTCCTCCCCAGGGCCTGCTTTGGAAAAGGACGTGTTTATTTCCAGAGGGTTTGCTTTAAATGTTCAGAGAAATTGAATTTATTTTAAATCAATTAAGAAAGAAACAGCTCTGAAGAAACATTGTGTTTTGAAGGACATTTTCTTCGGTTTGTTTTCTATTAAAGGGCAGAAAAAAAAACCTTGCTCAATTGATGCTTAATGAGTTCAGGGGCTGGGGAGGGGAGAGCAGTGGCCACAGACTCCAGCAGAGGATGGAAACCCATCATGTTTCTGTCCCCTCAAAACAGAGGCCAGGGCTGAAGGTTCACGTGGATCCTGAAACCTGCAGCAGAAAGATCTTCATTGCAGTGCCAGGAAAGCAAACCCAAAGCAATTTTGAGAAGACAAATCATCATAGAATCATACTTGGATAAGTACTCTTTGCTGCGTGGTGCTAGAAGCTCAGGAGATACCCGACCCTGTAGTTAGAGGCTGTTCACTTCCATGTTGGGAACTTGAGACATGCTGCATTACCAGGGATGAGGGGCACCACAGTCTGCTGCTCCCCAGCAGTTGTGTATCAGGACATTGGCCAGAAACAAGCACACAGAGAATACAAGGGAAAAGTACAGGGAACTCCTCCAGCTGTGGAGAATATTCGTGTTTGAGACCAAGTCAAGTGTTCTACCTCTGCCAGGTGCTCCTGGTGTAACACAGGCCAGACCCTTCTCATGTGGAAGCCACTCGACTGCCTAAAACAAGATCTGAATTGCAAGAAGTTCAGCAACAACTCACTAGTGTTTCACGATGACCTGGAGCACGAATCCCAGACTTGTAACTCCTCACCACAGTGTATTAATGATCCCTCTGCCAGTGTAAGCAAATATTCACGCACAGCAGATGCTGAGAAGCAGCAGAGGACACAAACTCCACGTGCTGTAGGTCTGCAGTATGTTGCCTCATGCACAGCAGTCTTGGGAATTACTTTTTTGGGAGCTGACTCTTGCAGCAGGGCTTTGGATCTGAGCTGTGCTGACAGAGCCAGATGTGTTTAACAACCTAGAGGTGGCTGAGTCCAGCTCCAAGGGATCTGCAATAGTAGCATCTGCGCCCCAGTGAGGGCTCATGAAGGACAACTGTGAACATTTGGAAACTCAGTTACCCGATGTCCACAGTAAGGACAGAAACCTGACATTATTTCCTTAAGCTCATTCTTAGAAATACATGATTTAACATGTTTTCTGAAAGCATTCAAATCCCCTGCCAGCTTTCAGCTCCAAGAAGGGGAGGTGATTCTGACTCTATTGCCCCTAAAAAAAGCTGTTTTTAGAACAGAAATGTCCCAGGGAAGTTTGTATCCTCACACGACATGCCATTCCTCATCCAGGGAATGGCACCCATCTTCAGCACTACATATATGGTAATGAATTTAAACAAATCCAGCCACTAGGATTTGTCTGGAGAGCATTAGCTCCTTCCCTGCAGAGCTCTGGTACCACATGGCCCCTCTGCCATGCAGCCCTTCCCCTCCTTCAGCAAAAGTTCTCCAGTGTTGTAAGTTCCAGGACCCCTCACCCTGCTGGGGGGTGAGCAGGACTGTGGGGCATGCACAGGGCTGGGCTGTGACACCAGCCACAGTGGTGTCACCACAGGAGGAGGAACAAGTTAAACACCAGAGCTACAACATGCTGTGAAGGAGTTAACTCCTGGTGAAACGGAGCTGCGAAAGAGCTGGTAACTAGAAGCGAAATACTTGATCTTTGTATTGCCTTGGTTCAACACACACCCACCCCTTTCTACTTCCTTGATGTCACAGAGCCACCTCTGATCTTTCTGAGTTGAATGAGAACGTTTTTGCTGACGTACATACCAACAACTAAATATAAAACACGGGAATGAAGCCAAATGCCCTGGATGAATTGCTTGGGTTTGTTTTCTCCTAGAATCAACAGCAGCATAATGTCACAGTAAACATCTAGAAAGTTGTGCAATGTTCACTGGTGCTTTTAAACTGTTTGGGCCCCATGGTTTAGTGCTTTTAGAAGGGCCTGTTTATTTCTGTTGTTCAAGTCTTCCCAGCTAGCACGTTCTCCCTTTGCTCTGCTGCCTATGAAAGAGTCGCATGGATTCAGCAGGGTATTCTCTGTCCACACGGGCATGTGACACACAGTGGGTCATCTTTCATCTGGCTACAGGTTTTCCACCTGAACCTTTAAACTTCTTCACAAGCAGCTTCAAAAGAAACCCCTCTCTTAGCCTCAGCATCAGAAACTTGTCTATGTATTCTTTACCACAACCTCATGCTGCAGAGCACAGTTTTTTCACAGAAGGGGGCTTTAAGTGCTAAAAAACCAAAAAAAACCCACAAAATCCCCACCTAAACCCCAAAGATTGGAGTGTGCTGACCTGCCAGACTTTAGGCAACACCAGCATTTGTATTTATTTAGGTCTGAACAGCTTTCCAAGGGCTGCCACAGGGTCTTACCCAGGTTGTACCACACAATGCACGTTGCTCTGTAGGTTCCCAGAGCTGTTCCCACCCCCAGTGTAGTTTGGGGCAGCTCTGCAGGGAAAGGGAATTGACTCTCCCTGTGCCTGAGTCAGTGTCAAACACTGGCCAGAGCCTGGCATGCCAGACAGGACCACTCTCACAGAGAGAACACGTGGTGGGAAATGCAAGGGCAGGAAACAGAAGCTATAAATAGACCCGAGCAAGAAAAAAACAATTCCAGCTCATGATAAATTAAAGTTTTGAAATAGGATCTCACCAAAAAAACAATACAGTCCAGTAACTGCATGGGGTGATGCCAAGTCACACAGGGGCTGGTGGGAAGGACTCTCCCCAGGGGCATTCATGGCCAACAACGCTCACAGACCAGCAACTGTAGTTCTGGGAAGTGTTTAGTGGAACTATGATATTTGGCTCCTGAAAGTTTACAACTCTGTTGATTAAGTTTCTCTAAGAGTGGAAGGACTGGACTAATTAATACAGGCCCTCACGTCTCAGGAGCAGAGCTGAGTTTCCATCATACAATATTCTGATTCAGACAGAGCAGGGATTACAACTGCCTGTGCTGCACACAAAGTTAGGACCAACACACCAGCATCCTCATTGTACCTTCTGCCATATTCAGCGACTTCTTCATAGCTGGTGGGGAAGAGAAAAACTAAGCCATGCACCATTCTATTCAAATAACAAATTGCAGTGAGTGCAAACACGGCAGGAAAATATTTAATCTTCATTAAAAATGCCCGAATCTTATCACTATATTCACACTTGATCAAGTGCTTCTTTGGTACAACAAGCTTCTTGACTCTATTGATTAAACAAAAAGCTAGACTTTAAACAATGCATAACAATTAGGTCTCAAAAAACCACCACCAGGAACCTACACTCAGTCCTTACTCAGACACTGGAATTACAAAGCACTGAGGAGAGCCCACTAACAATTTCAAATCAATTTTATTTCCTTAAATCGGTGTTGTACAATTTAAAGCAAAAAAAAAAAAAAAGTCACACAAAACACAAATAAAAAAATGTTGACAAAGTATCAAGCATTACCTTATAAAGAACATCATCATCATACGCTCTCACAAACCTGAAGATAACGTGTTTATTAGACTGAGGTTTCTTCAAATCTATTAAAGACGTGAGACACAAACGCTGCAACAGTAACAAAGCCATGACAATAGCAGTGGACACTACACTAGCAACTTCAACAATGGTTGGGAGTTGGTTTTGGGGTTTTTTTTCTGTTGTTTTTTTTTTTTTTTCTTTTTTTTTTGCATACCTTATCATCTACAAAGCAATAAATATTTTTCACCAAAAAAAAGTTGGTTTCACGCTACATGCAGTTAGATAAAAAAGAAAGTCACTAAAGTGATGGCAAAATAAATCACCTGTTTGATTTGCTTCACCCCCCCCCCCCCCCCCAATTTGGGGGGTTTTGTGTGTTTTTTGTTGTTTTTTTGTGTTTTTTGTTTTTTTATTTTTTATTCAAGCACAGTGGCTAAGTTTCAAGTATTGAGAGAAAACATATATATACACGTTTGTGTTTGTGTGTGTATCTAGATACACACACACACACCCTTGTATGTATATACACAAACACATACATATATATATATATATATTGGTTGTAGGTCTGTAAACCACAATTTTTTTGGAGCAATATATACTTGTATACATTGAATGTGGACAATTTTGATACATTCAAGTACAGCTGGAAGGTTAGTGCTGAGCTTGCCACACACAGGGATCATGAAACCTGCGGCAGAGACGTGGATCCCAGGCTGGGCTTCCCCTTGGCAGGAGGCTGTGGGTGCAGGCTCGGGGGTCCTGGAGGGGGATCCTGGGGGGCCCCGGGTGTGTAAGCAGGTGTCTGTATTGCAGAGTCAGTCCTGGCTTAGTGCTGTCACACTGCACCACTCCCTCCTGCAGCATAGCCCTTTGCAGAACTGGTAAAAGCCTTTCAGAAGCTGTCTGGGTCTCCTTGCATTTCTGGGCACAGGCTGGGGGAGATGGTTGTTTTTGTCTCTTTTCTTTCCTCTTTTCTTCCCAGGCACAAGCACAAAGGGCCACAGAAGCAGCAGGCTGTGAAGGTACAATGTAACGGCAGCCCAACCCTGAAGCATTTGTGAAAGCTACACTTACTGGTGGGGGCAATCTGAAATATTTTAACATTTCTTTATTGGCGTTTCTGCTCTGTGATCAGAAACACCTACGTTGCCACAGATTATGCCAAGTCAATTAAGTTACTCCTGAAACCCTTGCAAAGTATCACGTTGAACGTGCCGATATCGAGAGAGAAAGAAAAACAGAAACGCAATGAGGACTTAACCACCCCGTGCAAAGTCTTTTCAGATCCCCAAAAACAAAGCCTGAGGTTTCGAGTTGCTTTCAAAGATACTTTTCTGCCCAGCGCTAAGAAAATACTGCCATGACTCTGATACATGAGGACACACCCGTGCACACAACCAGCCATCCTCTCACACATGCTCCTCGCATCCCAAGCCTCAACCATCACTCAGCCACTCGCACCCGCAGTCTCATTTGGCTAGAGTCTCCTTAAAAAGAAATGCTGAACATAAAACACTACATGATTTCTTTATATATAGATACATACATAAAAAAACATTGAAGCAGCAAATAAAACTTCTGAAAAAAAACCAACACATTTCCAACTGTAAGTGTGTAGGGGTCGTAACGCCTGTTCTTGAGCTCTTAAAAAGCATGGAGCTTTGTATTGACTGTCCTTAAAAGAACATTTAAATTAAAAAAACAAAACCAAAACACAACACATCTTGGTACTGCCAGACTGCACGTCAGCTTTGCCTGGTGTGAAGGAGAACAGCACAGGCTCTGCAGTGCTTTTTGTCTCACCCTCACAAGATACAGTACAGTTAAATACATACAGTTACACACAAACCATATATATATCAATATATATTCACCCTTAGGAATACATATTAATATACGCACACACGTAGTGCAATAAAACAACCAGGAAGCAAGGAAAGGAATAAAAAGAACAGCATTCCTAACAGTCGTGATGTTCCTGGGTTGTTGTGTGATGCAAAGTCAACTTTTCAAAGTTCCCATAGTGTGTAAAGTGCTCCTTTGATTCACAAAGCTAGTGTTTTCAGGGTTTTTTGGGGAGGGGCTCCAGGAAAGGGGTTATTGAGCAAGAGCTGAAAGCAGGACAGTGCCAGTGCTTCCTCCTGGTAGATATGTACTGACAGGCTGAGCCCAACGGCCACGAGTCCTTCATGTTGATCCCGCTGAGCCTGGGGACCAAGGGAGGAACAGATTCATTTTGGCTTCTTACAAACACAGGAGCGGTACACTTTCTGTCCTCCTCCTGTTCCCTGCACAGTCTCTCTCCCTGTGCTGTTTGCCCACCAGGCAGAGAGGCAGTCTGATGGCAGCTGACAGAGATGCAAACTTCCCTGCAGCAGATGTGTGTCCTCTGCGTTGTCTGGTGACTCTGCAGAAGGTGGGAGCTACTTCTGCCACGCTCAGCAGGCAAAAGGGAACCCACTGCCTCCTCTCTGCCATTCAGTAAGCACTCCAAGGCATAAACACGGATGAGAAGGGACAAAGGAGGGGAGCCTCAGGTTGCCAGGAAGCTTGAAGATGCCTGGCTCTCAGCTGGGGTAGGGGAAAGTACACAAACTGGCCTTGATTTCTGAATGACACCCTCCAACATTAACTGTAGCCAGCAGTTTCAGCACATCCATTGCCTGCAATGGACGCAGCACTGAAATACCCTGTTCATAAGCAAGAGGGGCAGTCAGCAGTCTTATCCTTCAAAGTGCTGGGGAGCAGCAGACTTCCATCCTTCATCCCCTCTGCCAATGGGGGAAACCTTTCCACATCAACCTCGTCTTGGCCTTCGGGCCGGGAAGTATTTGTGCTTGCTGCAGTCACACATCCCTGCAAAGGAATCCGAGTCTGTGGAACAACTTCCCAAAATGTCAAAATATGAAACATTGAGCAGTTCATCCTCCAGGTCTCCTACTGCCAAAACTGTTTCCCACCACAGCTGCAGGCTGTGGGAACAAAGTGATCAGCTGGGGCGAGGTGTGTGAAGAACAACCCCACTGGCGTCAGGCACAGAACCCCGAGAGCAGAGCTGACAGCCTGCGCTCGATGCACAGCTTACCTGGGAGAGAAAGACAATGAGAAATCAACTGATTTTCCTGGAAATATAGAGACTACTAAAATGTGCTAGATTGGAAAACAAACTAAATCAAAAACCAACTTTAGCAAATCTGAGGAGCCCTCCGAGAATCGCTACCAGGTGCTAAGACTTGGTGAGGACCTGACCAGAAACACCATGCTGGGAAGGGACAGGCTGAAGGGATGAAGAGGTCCAACAACAAAAGCCAGGAGGCAGCAGTTCTGATAGAGTTATTAAAATGTTAGAAAGAACCACCACCTTCCATGAGCAGTTCATTCACTTTCAGTTATTGGAGTGGCTATTGCCAGGAGGCAAGATGACTCAGGGTCTCCAGTGCCATTTGTCATGGCTTACAACTGAAAGACTGAGCCCAGCCCAGCATGGTCAGTGCCAGATTCTCATTGCCTGAGCTCGAGACTCTCTCAAAAACTAAATGTTTGGTGGAATTAAGTCCTCTCACAGGAAGAATTGCTGTACTTCTTGGGTCATCATTTTACTTTTCAGAAATAAGTCATCATATACCCGAGATCTAAAACGAAATGCATACCCACTGCAGCCCACCAGGGAACAGCTCAATCAGCAAGCTGGAACATAAGGTAATACAGGGAATACCAGGGTATCAAAGAAATCTGTTAGATGCATTAACTCTATCTCTGGACAAAAGACGTGATTTAGGTTTGGCAAGAAATGCTACAATGGAAAGTATTTAGTGTTCTCCATTCACTTAGCCCTCCAGTACCACACACCTCCTGCCAGCCTCCCTTTGTGCTCCTTCAGTGAGCCTCTCATCAGCTGTGAAAGTTGGTGATAATTAGCTGAGTGATTGCCTGTGAGCCAGAAATCTCTTCTCTCATTACCTAGTCGAGAGCTCTGCCTACACAGAGGACCAGAGCAGCCTGGCAGCACTCTGGATGCTGGCCCAAGAAAGGCCTTTGGTAGCCAGCAGAGAGGTGAGGCAGGGTTTGCCAGCTGTGCTTTCCCTTTGACCATGCTCAGGCCAGGCTGGCTTAGCTCTGGTGGAGCAGAGCCATGGCCAAGTCCAGCTGCTCTAACACAGGATGGCCACCCCCATCCTCTCTGCCTGCTGCCCATGGAGGGAGATGACTGAGGTGATTAAACCCCGGCCAGAAGGGCAGGGAAAGTGCACTAAGAGCAGGTGAGGTCAGTCCTTCCCACTGCACACCTGCTAGTTGTGGAGCCTGCAGCAGTGCAGAGGAACACAACTCACTACAAAGGGGGAGCACGGGAGAGGTGACAGCTTAGAGCAGCAGGCAGAGGGGCTTATCTGTCCCTGGGACATGAATCCAAATGACAGCAAATAGGTAAGAGTTCAGCTTTCACTGCTACAGCAAGCACTGGCTGATGACAGAAAAATTCTGTCTGCGGCCTTCTCAGCCAGAGCTGAGGCACTGGACAGGAGAGCAGTCCTGTTTCTGAAGACATGCTGAAGGAGCCCTGGCTGTGCTGACTGGCCATCATCCCTGCCTGACAGCCCATGCAGCTTCACATTCCCAAGCACCCTGTGCAATCAGACCAATGGTCCTGGCTGGAAACCAAACCCAGGCCTCTGCTGCTGCCAGACCACTTCCTTCAGCAAGTTCTTTCACACATCAAAAGCTCCAACAAAGCCCTGGAAATTGCTCTGCATGGGAAGTGCTCGAAATAACATCTCAGAGCAAGGACCCACATTTCTAACAGTTTTCCTGCTGGGAAACCAGGAGGCTGGGCTGCTAGGAGCTGTAATAAGCCAAAAGCTCATTGCTATGTCCACAAGACTTAGCCAAAGTAGCTGGGTCCTAGAATTTCTGATCCATGCAGCTAGAAACACACAACATGGTCTAGTATGGAAAAAAAGGTTACCAAACACTCACATTTACTGATGTTTTCTATGTCCCCCTGTTCAGTGATGATGTTCAGGAGCCCCTCCATCAGCAGCAGAGCCTTGTGGTACCTCTGTGCACAGTCCTCTCTGTGGTGGAACATCTCATCCAGGGCTGCAGATTGCACCTGCAGGCCACAACCCCATGTAAAGAGGTTACTCCCAGACCAGACTCAGCTTTCCCACCACGGCCCCTCAGATGCAGGAGCACACACAGCAACCACCTGCTAAGGTCAGCGGCAGGAACCACGAATGCCCCAGCCCTGCCCCCAGGCACTGCAGTGGCTCCTACCATTTGCACAGCGTAGCTGAAGATCAGCTTCTCTGCTGTGATGCTGTTGATCCGATCCATGAGCTTCTGTTTGTCCAAGAAGAACCTCTGGAGTCTCATGTTGAGGCAGTGGCAGGATGATACACTGGATTTGTAAAGTTCATTCAGCTTCTTCACAACTAGAGTAAAGGAAAGAAATGCTTTAGGTGCTACTTCCAGCTTCCCCTGTGCCTCCAGGACCTCACATGAGTAACTTCAAGACAATGGGGTTATGTTAAAGCCAAAAGAAAGACTGGCAGGGAAGTATTTCCTGCATTAACTGTGTTTTTTTTTTCCTTTCCTCTGTCACCTTCACCAGTCACAAGCCTGCACGTGGCAACACCTACACATATGCCTAGTTCACCTGAGGCCAAGACTATTTTTGTTTCCTTCAGCTGCCACGAGGCAGAGAGCAGTTTACACCATGCAAGATGTCTCACGCACCACCAGAGGCAGCAGACGTGCTAGACACAAAGCTTCTGCTGCTTGATGGGTGCTGACGTGCCCTGAAGTACATGGCTTGCATGTGGCAGCTGCTGGAGCTACGTGTGGATGAGCAGCACTGACTAAGAAAGGGAATCTCTCTCAGGAGGCTGCCGTTCTAAAAAGAAAAGACACTGATGCCTGTGAAAGGCCACCTCCTTTCCTCAACTATGACAGCTCATACAGGGATGTTACGGGACAGGGAATCAGGAACCAGACAGGATTCTGAGGGATTAAGTAACAATCCAAAGCAGCAAGTGATGCCACAGGCTTGAGTCTCCCTAGTTGCATGGCATGATCCACACAAAGTACTGAGTACAAACTCTCACCGACACCTGATGAGCGTTACTGCTACGTGCACATTTGAAAATACCCACACTGCATCATCTGCCATAACACTAACAAAGAAGTGACTCTGGCATTACCAACATTTTACTTCCTGTGTTTTTGTTTCACTTGAAAAATCATTACTGCCAAGACAGGTCTTCATTTGCCAAGTAAGCACTTCCTAGGACATGCACTGTATAACTAAATTGGACTTACGTCAAGTACAAATAAGCACCTGAGATAGAGGTGTACAAGGGATCAGCTAAGATACATTCCTCTCTTAGTAGTTAGTGCTGAAGATTCTCACAGGGGCATAAGCAAGAGCTGTGAGACAAAGTCAGTGTGAAGGGACAAACATTTCCCCCAGTGCAAATGAAAAAGACCTGGCTGTGCAAGGTGACAATAAGAAATAAAGCACTGGCCATACCAGTGGGGGTTCACACTGACTCAACCCCCCCCATACCCTTGGTGATACTCTTAATCCATCCATTCCAGGTGAGTCCTTTGTGCCATGTGCCCAGTGCCCTCTTACCTTGCTTGACAGTGGAGGAGAGGCAGAGCTTGCCAGCTTTGATCTGCTCTATGGCCATCTGCAGCCCGGAGGACAGAAGCTCTGCTACTTTCAGGTACAGCACGAGCTGCTCTGCATAGCTGCAAAGAAAGCACACTGCAATGCAGAGCCAGCACAGGAAGTGTGTCCTGAAGGACTTCTGGTACTTAACCATACATGGGGTGGGAGTGACAGCAGTTGTCAGCTCTCCCTGGTCCTTACCTCCACTCCTTGCTGAGGAGACTGATCTGGTCGGCCACCACGCTCTCCTGGAGCTGGTACTCAGATGTCACTGAACTGCTCATCTCACTGGAGCTGCCCTTGAGGGCGGCGATTTCCATCACGTAGTGGACAAAGGCCAGCGTGAAGCGGAGGCTGCGCAGGATGTCCGTGTGCTCTTGCTGTTGGAGGGACACCAAGGTGGGGGTTAGAGGGAAAACTGGTATTCCAGGGAGGGCTGCTCACCCAGAGCTGTGCCAGCAACTCATCCCAGCTTACAGAAACAACACCTGGGCCTCAACGCCCCCTAACATCTCTGCTTTGGGTAGGGACAGACAAAACCAGCCCCCAGCTCACACACCACACCAGTTCCTCCTCCACAGTAACAGCAGCAAGTGATAGCCCCAGGCCAGAAGTTTCCAGGCAGCTCCCTGGAGAAGCTGCTGAGACTTGCTCCAAAATTACATGCCCCCTTCCCATGGAGCACCCCAGCTCTGTGGGACTCTCTCAGAAGTCAGCCAGGAAGGGGGAGAGAGCATCTGCACCATCGGCCTGGCTCTGGTCCCCACCACAGCAATGCTGGTGCAAAACTGAAAGTGGTGTGGATTTCATGAGAGTGACAATAGAAAATGGCAATCAGTGTGTCCCACCCTACAGCCCAGCCCTCACCTAGCCTTTGGTCTGCATAGTCTCCCAGTTCAGTGCAGTGAGCCCTGGGTGAGGTCCTCTGAAGAGAGAGCAAGAACAACCTTCTATCTACAACTCCTGTCCAGTCAATGAGGGGAGAGAGTCTCTCACACTATGTGCTGTGTTCACTTCCAAGTAGTTTTTCCTCTGCTATTACAGATCAAAGGGGATTATTCAATTTCTGGGAAGCTGCATTGCTCAAGTCACTGAAAGCACTTTTGGGAAGTTAGTATTTCTGGAAAAAACAGATGCTTGTGGGTCTACAAAATGAATCGTTCCCTGGATCAGATGCAACTCCATTGTTCATACTCTCTCTGTAGAGAAGTGGCTAACCTGCTTGATCCTCAAACATTCAGTGGCTCAGTTGTAGGAAACAACCCTCCCCTTTCAGACATGAATTTAGGAAAAAACCCAACCCCACGCTCAAGTTCTACATGCTTTTGTTTTTCATTCACTGGCTCACACACCATGATCTTGCTACCTGGACAGTCCAGTAGGGTAAGGAAGTGTTATCTCCATCTTCCTCTATTTCCTTTAAGAGCAGAGGAGGAGCTTGGAGATTAAATAATTGCCAAGTCATACAAGAAGTTCATGGCAGAGCAGGAAACTGCTGAGACCTTGCAAGTCTCAGCCTGGTATCTCTAACCAATGCATAGTCCTTTCTCTCCACTTATACAGTTGGCTTGTATTCATTTTGCTGGCATTCATGGGCTCATTTGGCATCACAGATCTTCCACAGTCATCTCTGTATCATGTTTTTAAAGCAATGCAACCAAAGTAAAACTCAGCCTTTAATTTGCTTTGTCTGCACCTAGAGACACTTCTTCAAAAGATGGAAGAATCACCTCTCTCAACATAACAGATCTGCTCAAGATAAAGAAAGCTGCTTAAATACCAAGTTTTCAATGCTCTGAAATATCTGCAGAAAATAGAAAAGCTGTCAGGTTTGCATTCTGGCCAACTCCAGAGAGCACCAAGAGGTCTTAAAATATGCTGTGAAGGTTCAGTGCGGGAAAGGTTTTGCAACATGTAAATGGATTACTGTGCTCAGCAGAAATGATCACTGAACCCAGAGGACCCATTACAAATATGAGAAGCTGGATTGAGTGGTGTTGACAAGATCAAGCTGATACTTCCTTAGGACAAAACTCTTCAGACCAGTGTCCAAAGTGGTGGCAGCTGCAGTGCCCCATACTCCTGGGACCTCACAGAGGTCAGGATGCTCAGTTAAACTCACTACTGCTGTGATCACATCAATGCTGGAAGTCCTAGCCCCTTGGCTCTGAGGGTAATTAAGTTAATTAATGCTATTCAGTGCATAATTGACAAAAAAAACCCTGAGCTAAATAAAATCTGAAGAGCACATCCACATCCTTAAAACAATACACGCATATCTCTGTGGGCATCTGGGGATTTTTAGCAACACCAGCAAAATTCAGATACAAAGAGCCTTCCCCCATCCCAGACAGGCCAAGGAGGTGTCATGAACAAAGCTGAAACAGTGACTGAATCTGCCTCCCACCTCTACTGCAAATGGGCAGCCTGACCTACATTTCAAGTATGTCTCAGCTACAAAAGCTTTTGCTCTGCTTCAGCCTGCAGAGAAGGGAAGCCTGGCAGCCTTTCAGCTCGACAATCTGGTTCAGCTGTTGTGGTACAGAACATGGTGTCCCCCCACCCCCATCAGCCACACAACTGTCAGGTTTGCTGTTTTTCAGATCCTTCCAGCAGAGGCCCTATCACTGCCTGACTCCCCAGGCACACGCAGCAGGCAGTCACTTAATACACCGAGCTACTCGTGCCCTCAAGTCACCTCTTACTGATGTTGAGCCTTTTAAAAGGGAAAAGGCCCAAAGTACCCAGGTTTTCTTCAGAACACACCATATAACTGATGTTCCCAACCTGCAATTTCAGCTCTGGAAACAGTGAATTTTAACCTCAGTCATGGGCTATCCCATGGACTGAACAGCTTGGTAGCAGGCTCAAAAGTCACTCTGCTGAACATGCCCTGGGCTTTCTGAGCACTGCCCTGGCCTGGCTCTCTTGAGGCCAGTTCACAGTGTCTTTGGACGCAAACTCCTTGGCTGCAAACATGGAGCCATCTGACCTCTGGATTTGCTTTCCTTTTATTCCCCCCATCCTTTGCCTCAAGCAAGTCCCTGGGATATACCCACCTCCATGAGCGTCTCCTCGGGCAACTCTGGTGCCTCAAAAGTAACAGCACCTTCCAGGTTGGCAGTGATGGGATCAGCAAGCGTGTACCGGAGACTTGAGGGGCCTTCCAGTGCGTCCCCACCAGTTCCCACTGCCAAGTGCCTGCCGGTGAATGAGCCTCCAGAACTGAGAGAGCTGGAAGACCCCACTGGGAAGAAAAATAGGCAAAGGAATTACTGAAGAGATTAACAGTAGTCCAGGTATTCCTTGCCCAGCAGAGGGGACAATCCTGTAGGATCCGGGATCCTGGCTTTGATAGGAGCCAGCAACAGGTACTTTGCAGGAAGATGCAAGGACTCTTGATGCAGAATCACCACACCCCAACATCAGCTCTTCAACAACTCAGCCAGACCAGCTAACGAGCTCAAGCAGATTCCAGAAAGCACCTTCCAGAAAGTCTGTCTTTTATGGAGACAATTCAGAAGCACTAGTTTTTTTTCTTTTTTGTCCAAACACTTTCTGAATCCTGCCCCAATATCTTGGGCTGATTTTTATCATACATCACCACAGCCAACCTTCCCATCACAGATTAGTGTGGTTTGAACCCTGGTTCCCTAGTCTTTACACTGTCATTGAATGAGCTCCTCTGGTAAGTGAGGTTTTTATTATGGTTCTAAAACCTCAACCACTTATATGCAAACCAGGAGGCCTTTCAATTACATGCCCTGAACTTCTGCTTCCCCCTCTTCACAAATAGGATGCTGGGCAGAAAGTGCTTTCAGCTGAGTCAAGATCCTAACCTCAGGATTCACAAGACCCTGTAAAAGTACAATGTCCAGCAGACAATTCCCTCACCATCATCTTTTGCCCTTCTTGACCACTGAATTCACCCTGAGAGCAGATTACACATAAAAGATGGACACTTCAAAAGGAGTTTCTGTCTCGGGGTATTCGTAATACATTCACCATTTCCAGAGGGTTCCATATCCCCTGACATGTTGCTGCAGAGGAATATATTCTGTCAGGGGGATGCAAGTACTAGCTACAATACTCTGCTAATTCTACCAAGGGGATTTTCTCCACTGTCACCGATCCTTTGGAGGGAGATGTTTCTCTTCCACCCTACCCTGCCTTCAAAAGGTTCAGCATAAAATGCACAACTGATCTGCAGAGAGGTAGTCTCCTCTCCTCCCAAAGCTCTATCCCTGCTGGCCGCTATGCTTCAAAGCTAAGTAGATCATTAAAGACCAGCAGAGTATTTCCAGATCTTTCAGAAAGGAAAGGACCAACACTATCACATTCTGGATACTCTGCAATTCCAAGAGGCTGTTTACTGAAATTGTTATGATGACTAATGAAAAGGCTCTGGCTTTGTATCCTGTCAAGTGGTCTTACTCATGGCTTGTTCCATGCACTTGAGGTGCAGATTTTCAGCTTTCAAAACACCCCTTTTCACCAGCAACTTTGTGCATTAAGTATAACAAAAGGAGTTATTGCACACACCTAATAAACAGAGCCTGTCAAGCAGCATTGCTTTGACTGCCTTCATCCAACACTGTGTACGTGCTGCAGGTTCACTATTCAACAGCCTTCTCTTCCACATGTCCCATCTGAGCTCCCGACTGTCTGGCAGACCCTTAAGGATCCAAATATCAACCCACTAAAAACTGGTGCTTGGATGTGCTTCCAGATTGCTATTATTCCCACAAAGGCAATACAGGAAGTCTGAATTCTCTATTCATAACATTTCAGTGGTAGATACAGGCTGCAGCCAGGACAGTAACCCCATTGTGTACAGGCCTGTCAGACACTCTGTAAGACTCCCGTGCCCTACAGAGCTTTCCTCTAAATAGATGAGAAAAAGAAAAGATTATGGTCCCAACTTTCCAGACAAACAAGGATGCAAGTGGTTTTAGTTAGGATGGAAATGCAAGCCATACCCAGGAATGGAGCCCATGAGCCCCCCATCCCAGTAAAGCAGCTTAATCATGGTTACATCCAAACCTTCCCTGCAGTAATTAAGAACAACACAGTCGACTACATTCAGATGAGGAACAGCCAAGACAAGAAAACCAAACAAGCCAAAAATGCACATGAAAGTGTCCAAATATTTTCTTAAACTGAACATAGACTCCAGCTCCCAGACACACTATCCCAGAAGGGCCAATTATCACAGCCTCAACTGTTGGCTGATGAGGCCAGAGCACTGGTGTCTTAAATGAAGTTATCTGTCAAGCAGGAATGCATTTCCCCATCTCCTACTTAAGCTGCTCAAAGTGCAAGTAATACCACTGATAATTTTGCATACAGAGCCATCCTGGCCCTTTCCTCACTGTACCTGTGCACTGAAAACTGTTGGGCATGGATGGTCAGGCCTGCCTTTCACAGCTCATCCAAAACCCATGGGGAAAACAACCAGAACACAACACAATCTTTGTGTTTCTTGACCTGTCAGCAACAGTGGGTCTATGAACAGCTGCAGCATTATTCCTGAAGCAGAGAGAAATGAAGTAAAAGAATAGTTTGCCTCTCTCTTCCGGTATTGGAAAATCACTGTATGGCATTAGTTCTTTTGCCAGTGAAAACAGTTACCAGCAGTAACGGGTTGGCAGGAGCCAGCATGAGGACCTCAAAGGCATTTAGACCAGCTGAGCTCTCTGGACTGTGCTCTGAGCAGCCCTTTGCCACCACCAGTGTTCAGCAGCAAGGAATTCAGCACATCGCTCTGCCCCCAGGCATTCCCACTGGAACAGGCAGGTAGGTATCAGCCCTTTACCTGAAAACATCCTGGTCCTCGTGGTCTGTGGGGGGGTTGTTCCACTGGGAGGGGATCCGACAGTGAAAACCACTGGGGACGGGCTGGCAGAGCCCCCAGCCCGGGCACCAGAGTGCAGGGTCCCTCCATAAGCACCTGAGGGAGCTGGGGAGACAGTTGAAAGGTGCAGACTGGCATTACAGGAAAGTTACTCTGAGCATGGTGTGCCTCGCCCAGCAGATTTATGTTCCTGCAGAGTCTCTTGGGACACAGTGGTTACCAGCACAGGCCAGCACTCGCTTTGGAGGCATCTCCCAAGGACACGACCAGGCCAGGCTGGCATGGACTACAGGCCAGGAGCCTGGGCAGCACCACGCATTGCTGCAGCTGTTCTCCCTCCTTGCTTCCCAGCCTGCAAGCCCAGGAAGACCCACCCTTGCAGAGCCATTCATATTCAAACCACCTGGCAGAAAGTCCCAATTCCACATTCTCACACTCAGAAGGGGCCAGAAGAGGAAGCCCTGCCTACAAAAATCACACCACTAGCCAGCAATTACACAGCAGGCGTAGCCAACCGACCTGCGAGCGTTCCACAAAAGAAAGCAAACAGCATTATCCTCCTCACACACAGCAGTCACTTCCTTTGCCAAAAGCCATCAGAAAGGCAGTTTCCCACTTGTAGAAGGCATGCAGACAAACTTCACCCCAGGCCAAATCAGGACATCCAGCCAGATCTGCCTGGCCTCCACACCTACCTGCAATTTCCATTGGCTTCTCGTTGTTCAAGCTGTCGTTGCTGCCAGCTTCAGAGATCTGTGCCCCAAAGGCTGCCTTCAGAAGCAGGTCAGTGAGCCTGCCTGTGCTCAGAGATCTAAAAACAGGACATACAACAACATACAACATGATGCAGAAAGTCATCAGGTGCAAGGTTCCAGGTCACTTTCACTCCAGTTTGTGCCAATGCTGGCCCACAACCCCTTGACACTACACAGCAAAGAGTTAGGAGCTGAAATAACCACTGGATCTATTCCCCCTTCAGCAGACCACCTGAAGCATCTCCAGCTACTTGTAGAAAGCATCAGACTATCATGACTGACTGCAGTAATGCACATACAGAGCACAGCATTACTCTAACACATTTTTTCTTTGATGGAAGATACAGAAAATAGGATCAAAGGACTCCTCCAGATCACTAGAGAAAGCGGCAATCTGCAGAGAGGTAGGTAAGAAAAGCTTAACACTAACACCTGAGTGACTTTGTATCCTGCAATGTTCATGGCAGTTAGTGTGTGACTTTCAAACAGATCTCTGGTCTGAAGAACAGTGCCCACTGTTTGATAGACAAGGAACACCCACCACTTCCTGTCATCCACGGCAGGCACAGGCTCAACAGAGAGCAGGGCACACATCTGCATCATTGCAGGGAGTCTGGTCTAATAACAAAATCCCTGATCCTCACTTGATGGAACTCCAGATACTAAACACAGTGGGAAGCTGCAGAAAATCTTTCATTTTATAAAATCTAGGCTATGGCATGTCCCTGTAGAGGAAGACTTTAAAAATCTGTATCAGATATGCTTGCAACCCAAGGGAGCTAGCAGTCTGCAGATGCTACTTTACAACATAAATGTTATCTGAGGCTTGACTATTGCCCCATCCAGCCTGCATTAGGGAACAAAGCACCACCACATAAAGGAGACTATAGCTCACCTGCCCTTGATCTCTTCCACAGGCCTCAGTCCCAAGCCAGCTTGCTGGCAGTGGAAATGACCCATCTCCTTCAGATCTGGCAACGTCTTGTTCCGTGTTGGAGTCATCATGACCCCCTGATGGGCCAAGAGGGTGAGGAGATTCTGGGAACTTGGGGTTTTGGGAAACTCAAATGGGGATACAGCCTAAGAAGAACAGAAAAAAACAGAGATCTGCCTTTAAAACACAGGAGGAAGGTTTCATTCACCCCCTGCTACCCATTTGTTTAATTAAAATTAAATTGTATGCTTAACAACCTGCCTGAAATAAGGAGGTAGAAATCCCACCCCATGCAGTTACTTGTCTCCAATCCCAGACTAAAATGAAAGGACAACAAACTGCTGAAAGTTTATAGCAGCCTAACACAGAGCAGAGAAAATGCTGTCAGGGTGCCAGCTTCTCATGGGACACCAGGGCTGTCACCCGCTTAACTGTCTGCAGTCACTGCTGAGGATTCCTATGGGACACAGTAGCTGGGAGCAAACCAGCCCAGATACTGCAGCTCACTAACGTGCTCTGCCTCGTTGGGCAGTTTAAAACCCTGGACTCTGCTCAGGCAGTGAACACTGCTGCCAAGTGAGATCTGTCCACCAAGAACTGGGACACTACCCCACTTCACACAGATCACTAAAAAGCCTTTGAGGAAAAGGAAACAAGTGGTGATAAATCCAGGTCACAAAACAAGTGGTGATAAATCCAGGTCAGGAAATAAGTGGTGATAAATCCAAGTCAGAGTTACCTGATCATACAGCAGTTCACCCCCAAATAACCTGACCAATCAAGCTGTGAGAAACCCAAAAGCAGACTCTCTGACATACCTTTGTAGGGGAGCCCATGATAGTTGGCAATGGGCTTCTCTGCATGAACTCTGAGAGCTTTGGAGAGGATCTGAGCTGCCGGCAGTGCTGCAAGCTATGAGCCTGCAGGGGCTGGCTGCCTGGGGCGAGACCGAGGTGAGCAACGAGAGGATCCGAGTGCTGCTTGGTTATCTTCTGCCTGCAGGAATGCAAATCTGACAGGTTGGGAGCGCTGTGGAGCCGGGAGCCCATCCCTCTTGGAGAGTGTTCGGGCACTGAGGAGCCTGGAGGGCACAGAGTGACAAATTGCATCATTTTCTGGTTCTAAAACAAAAAGCCAGCCTGATCCCAGAGTCCTCTGCTAAAACATCTACTGATCAAAACCTTCAGGATGGCTAAGGATGCAAGATAGCACTGCAGCCCTTACAGAGAAAGAGAACCTGACTGTCAGAGCTCAGCAGCAAGGAAGTTACACATCAAGCAGGGCACTTGGCAGAAAGGGACTTGAGGGTTTTGAGAAGCTTCACTCCATCCATTGAACTCATAGTCATAAATTCAAATTTCTGTGATACTGTCAGCACTGGAAGAATCTGGCTGATGGGATGTGGAGGGATCAACCCAGCTCCTGCCAGCACACAGAAATCCTGGCTGTCCAAGCATCAAAAGAAGCTGCTGAAGGAACATACCCCACCTTGAATGCTTCAAAACTATGGTTCTTAAACATAGGCATAACAAAGGAAGGTAAGGACCAACTTACCAGCCACAGGAATCCGGCTTCTCACTTCTGCTCCAAGAGAAGAGGGGATAACAGTCTGGCTGGGCTGCTCTGGGATTGTTCCAACTTTGAGGGAACACAATAAAAAAGGTTTATGCAGCATTAATTCTCAAGAGGCGAGAACACCACTAGTTACTTGTTATCTTCTCCACCTTCTCAGTCCAAGATGTGCAGTGAAAAGACCAACAACTCCAGTAAAAGCATGAAAAGCAGCTCTGTCTGGCATTAGTCTGGCCAGCTTTAGTCTGACTTTGCAGTGATAATAATTCAGAGGAATGGAACAGTAATATTCTGCATTTACCCACCAGAAACAGATGGAAGAAATACAGTACTGGAGACACTAGGGATATAGAATAGCTAGTTAAATCAGAGACTGCTCCTGTATAAAAACCAGCAATTGCTTTAGTTGCACACTGGGTTTTTTCTTAGCCCTCTTCCACTTGAATTGCTTCTTAGCATCCGGACCAGGCTACCAGATATTCAGGTCACTACTTTTCAGTTTGAACAGTGAAGCTGCAGCCCTTCCAAAACTGGTCAAAATTTTCCTCTGACAAAAACTGGCTCACCACAGCCCAAGCCAGTAAAAAGATACTTTGCACTTACAGAAGTCCTTCTCAGATGGCAGCAAAATGTCTGATGCAGACACCAAAATAAAGCTTGCCCTTCCTGGGGCCAATAGGTATTTTCCTCTCCATTTTACTAAGGCCAAAAAGCTTCTAAAATCTATTGACAAGGGCCATGGGAGAACACCATAATCTGAATTTTCTGTTACCTGGCAGCTACAGCTGGTCATAACCACCCCCTTTACAGGAAAAAGGCAGTTAATTTTATTAGGGCAGCAACAGGTCAGTTGACATCTTACCTTGTGGTGATGGCATAAATGGCTTGGCACCACCAAAGGAGGGCTTTCTACAGCTGGGCACAGAGCCATGCTCTCCAGGATAAGGAGGGGACGCACCAGTTTTAGGAAAACCAAGTGGACTTGTACTGCTAGACCTCCGGACTGTACCAGACCTTGTAGGAAACAACAGCAGCACACGTTACTCCAGATGCCAGTAAAGAAGAGTAAAAAGAACAGTATCACCACACACACACAGAAGAGGAGCTGCATGACTGTTGACCCTGGATCAAAATCCCACTGGTTCTAGGACTACATCAATACAGATAAAGGTGATAATCCTTGTTCTCATGAGTGTCAATCCAAACAACATTGTGCAAAATAAACAAAAAGAACAAAACCTATGTCAGGTTAGCTCTAAGCAGGACAGCCTGTTATTTATCAGAAGGCACTTTTTGTCTATCATGAACAAGACATGAGTTTCATATCTTGCCACGTCCAAGGTGTTAATTTTAGGCAGTGTCTTCAGAATGCCATAAGAGGGCTTTATTCAAGTGTCCCTCCTGTGGTGAGCCACTTGCCCTTTTGCCAGAGCAGCTGTGTGGGTAGAGAGCTCTGTGAGTGCACAGTGTGTGCCAGGGGGTCGAGCTGTGCCCAAGGCACCGCTCTGCCACAGAGCCTTGACTCAAATCAGAAGCTACAGAGCAAAACAGCACAGTGTGTGGCTGCCAGATCTGAAACAGATCAGTACTACCCAGAGGATTTCTTTCTGGGCTGGATAGTCAGAATTGCCTGAACTCTAAACTCCTTTAACTCCTCCTGAAGCCTCACCTTAGGGATTTAAAATTAATTTGTGCAGCCCACACATGCAGGAACTTTGAGTATTACCCAGCTGCTAAAATGAAACAAGAGATGAAACTAGACTAGCAGGAAAATGAGTACAACCACACCAGCACTCTGGAGAGAGATAAGGGTTACTGTATATTAATTATCAATATTTTAATGTTTTCACCACTTGTTAAGAACACACAACCTAAATTCTATGCACTGAAATGCCACTCTGCCTCTGCAGACTCCTTCACCAAGATTCCTCTTACACTCCTGTATGAGAAAACAGCCTTTCCATCAAATCCTTCATGCTACTCTCAATTTGGAAACACCTTTTCCCTTGTTAATAGAATATTAGTCTCAGCCAGTACCACAGGTGGTTTTCTGGACAAGAAGCAATGAATATGCTGGAAAAACCTCTCTGTGCTCAAGCAACTGAAAGATGCTCTCACCAAGGTAATCTGCCTGCTCCCCCAGTGACACTGCATTAAGCTGTCCATAGATATCTGAACAGATGGCATGAAGGGTTTCACTGGTGCAAGCAGGGCTAGCTACATTACCCAGGAATGGAAAAGTCATCCTGATGAAGTGCCAGTACATCTACTCAACAAGACTATGTCACATTTCAAAAAATAAGGAAATAAATAAAAGTCTATTGCAGTAGTTGAGATATAAGAATCTGATCTGCCATCTCCTCCCTCTTTTTCAGTATGTTACCACATTTCTCAGCAAAATGAATCCACACTATATTTACATGCTTGGAAAAGAGGAAATCCTTTGAAATTTTAACCTAAAAATCATCTCTCTTCAGGTTTCTCTAGGTTTAGAAGCCTAATGCTTAAGTGCCTGGCCCTGATGCAAAAAGGACACGGACCCCTGGGAAGGTGGAAAGATAGGTAGGTGTTCTGAGTCAGAGAGTATTGCTCTCCCATGTTTTTAATTCCCCAGAATATAAGCCATCCAGAAGGCTGAACACTATCTATCAGGAACTTGCAGAAAAAAACACCAGCTGACTGCTGCTGCTGAAAGATGTGGAATGTCAAATGCCACCCGACAAGACACGGGATAAGCAAGCAAGCAGACAAGCTGGACAGGTGATGTGGCCAGAAGTACACACACATAATTATCACCACAGCAGCAACACATCTACCCACAAACAAGCTTGCTTGCACAGGCACACACCAGCCAGTCAGATGATACTGGTCAATTTTTCATAAACAAAAGCACATGTCAAAGTTTGTAATCAAACTTTGATTGTCGTGGCAAACACGACAAGACACTTGGCTGCAATGGCCTATTTGATACACCTGATGGAAAAGTGGAACCACATACTAAATGCTTGATGAAGTTTTCTCCTTCCATTCCTGAAGGGTGTCTACTGAATTTGCTGATTAGAGGAAGTGATGCTGAGAGATAAATATGCCTTCCTGGGGCAGAAAAAAACATGACGCCAGACATTTTGAGAAGGTGCTAAAAGCAGAGTGTGAATCATCTGATTGCATCCATTCCTCGAGTTCCTCTGCAGGGACGATGCTAATCTCATCATTACACAGGGGTGACTAAAAGCAGCCAAACGTGACAGCTTGATCCCCAACTGGTAGCTGCAGGCTCTGAACCTGAGCTCAGCAGCCTGTCACCAGGTCTGAGGTAGGCACACCACGTTCAGGTGCATCTTCTGCACCTTCTCCAGAGCTCTCACTTTATACATCGTACGGATAACCAGGACTCATCTGTGAGTTTCAACACTGACAAGGTCACAAGTTTTGCTGTAAAAAATACAAGGCATGTAGGATACAGGAAGGAGCTTACCACAAAACCTGCCACACACTCAAGTAAGAGGACATACATAAAATACTACTAAAGTAACACCGACACAAAACAATGTCTCTGCTGGCCCCTGATTAACACCAACATAATGTGTCTCTACTTCTGGGTCCACTCTGAGTAAGCCATATCCTAAGTTAGGCTGGTTGAAGCCTGAACTTAGCCTGACACAGGTATTACCCCACTTCTGAAATCTAAATGTTAACTAATCCAGATACCAAAGCAACTCATAAAAAAAAAAAAAAAGACGACACCTCAGACATTTCTGTTTGAATGCCCCTGCTGGATAAACTCTAAGATCCTCTATGTGTCTCCTTCCAACCAGTCTACGACCTGGGTTGCCTCTGTCAACCCAGATTTCAAACTTGTAAGAACCAGAAACCATACATGAGAATAAGGAGAAGTCCAGTGTGTTTTGGATGTACAAGATATTGCCATGGAACTCAGGTCAGCTGTAAGGCAGAAGGCTGGCATCCAGGTCTTCTGATGGCCTTCAGGAAACATGCTCTGCCTCATAAATTGCTCATCAGCCCTAGCTGCACAACCACATTAATATGCTATTGGTGTCAGACACGTCATCTATGGTGTGACTACCTACAGGAACCAATTAAGGTACAGACAGGTACGTTTTGCAGTCCTGTCTATTTTAGCTGTTTATTTCAGCTTTTTCCTTTTATAAAAGCATCTGCTAGATGGATGGCTCTCTCTGCTTGGACATCCAATCCTCAGCTGGCATGGGAAAAGCTGTCAGACTTCAAGGAGCTCAGCCTGCACTGAAAATTTGTGGAAGCAACCTCATATTCATACACACCCCAACATTTACAGTACATGCTAACAAATACATCTTAACACCACTACAAAAATAGCCCCAAAACTATGTTACCACGTATCCCGCACTACGTTGGCTCCCTATAGCAAGGGGGAGAGCCCATCACACAGGGAAGTTTTTAAGTTACAAACTGTAGAGGAGTTTGTCTTACAACCCCCAAGCTGTTATTTGAGAGCCCCTGCACTCATGTAGCCCCCTCCCCAGCCCCAGCACTTACCGTGGAGAGGTGTATTGGTTGGGAGACTGCAGGTTCTGCTCAATCCGCCGGTAGTTATGGATTTGTGTTGGGACTGGGATGGGCACAGAGTGTCCGTACTTGCTGCTCGAGAACTGACCTGGCCGGCTGTTAAGAGACACAAAGAAAGGCTCTGGTGAGGGCTGGGCCTTCAGGCAGGTAATTGGAGGTTTTATCTTTGTAAAGCAACTACACACAGGGAGTGTCCCCTCGGCTGCTCGCGGGTTGTGGGTTTATAATGGGAGGCAGTTCAAAGTCATCCCAAAGGGAAGTGGCACCACACACCTGCAGACAGGCACCTTTCTTCCAGCACAATTCCCACCCACGGACTTAAGTTAAAACATACACCCAAGCACACCACTCCCTCCAGGAAAACTGGAGCCCTGCTATTTCAGGCCACAGCTAGCCTAGTTTCCAGCAGCTCAGACCCACAGCCAAAGAGCACATCATTGAACAGGGCTAAACATTCGTGACTCACAAAGGACAGGAGCAAAGATTTTGCTGCCAAGAGCTACTTGCAACTCATGCAGAGGCACTGCTGGACCAATGGCACCTCCATGAAAGTCTCAGCACGCCACGAAGAGTATGAACTTGTGGTGACTATCAGAGTATTTGTAAATTAACTACAGGGTGGAGAAAGCAACTCGGCAGAGAATACATTTGGGTGACAGGAGTTGGTATCTACCCATCAAGGTCAGCTAGAACATGACACACACAAAATGGTACAGAGACATTCTGCAAACTTCAGACTTCTTTCTAGCTCCATCCAAACAGGCGAATCAGCTCACATTTGTTCCCCCAGGTGACATTTTCCCCTGCTGCTCTTAGCCTGTACACCACGCTACACACAAACCCTGCAAACACCACATTTAACTAAGTAGTTGTCTAAAGTCTTTTCCCAAAGGCTCCAGAATCCCAGGATTAATTGCCATGGCAAGGCTATTTGCAACTGCCAACATCAATTGCAGGGATGTTGCACAATTACAGAAAGACGTTATTGGTAATGAAGGCTTCTGCAGTCTTTCTTGTCAATCACAGACACACGCCTGGGTCTGCCCCTGGGAAGTAGGAAGCATCACTTCTCGGGTGGAACACTCAGAGAGGAAGTGTTTTACTTAAGATGAAAGGAGATATTTAATTCAACAAGAACGTACATGCATGCATAGGGGAAGAAAGAAAGGTTGTGTCCTATTTGGCAAATCATCCCATTATCAGAATTTCTTTTCTGCGGAAGATCAGTAGTCCTCTGTGGTTTACAGTGACAGTGTTGAACAAAGCTGATCTGCAGGAATGTGGCTGCAGATCTCCACACTGTGCACATGAAGATGCTCCTCAGTCACAAGAGAGCCAAATAACCAGAACAGATATTTCATCAAGGCTGAAAGATCAAAATGTGATTCCAATTTCTTTTCTCCTCTCTCAACGTGTCTACTAATTTTTCAAGTTCTATATATTCCTCCTTATTTCTTACACCAAGAGAACAGACTTTTAATCTCATGCCTGTCTCTAAAACACAGCATGGAAACGTTGATTCTTCACTGTCATACCGTTAAAGAAAGGCATTCAAGGCTTCTGACTGCTCAGTGGAAGAGTGAGGCTTTGGTGCCTGTGTCTTCCATCAGTGTAAGAGATGGAGTTAGACAAACAAAGCCAACAGAGCTTTAATCAAGGAATCTGATGGTTAATGTCCAGCTTTACACGTGTCCCGATTTTCAACGTAATTTTCAAACACTATCTCTTCCATCTGGCCAAAACCCTTTGGTGGAAAAGAAGTTCTCAGGTGAAATGATGGCCCCTCTCTCCAAGAGTCAGTACAAGTCTTTATGGGAGACAAGTTTCTCCACAAGGTGCAAGTTGCAAAAGCAAGTATCCAAAAGAGGTGACATATACTAAACCTGTTGGCATCAAGCCTTAAAGACTACAATTCACCATAAATTTGCAAAGATCAAGAGATAAAGCTGGGTCAGGAAGTTTAACTATTTGGCAATACTTAAAAAGCTCTTTGAAAATGGCATTAAATCCATTGCTGTGGGATACATTCAAGGAAGTACTTTTCATTAACTCATTAAGCATTTCAACAAGGAAGTTTTTTTAAAAAAGCCAACTGTCAGCATATTTTAATTCTACTCTTATTTAATTAAGAACAAGGAGAGCTGCTCGAGAGCATCCTGTGACATCCTGAGGAAAGCCCACTGCTGGCCACTCTAAAATAGCCTTTGCTTTCTGTCCTAGTTGGACTGCATCCAGCATTGCTTGCTAGCCTAGAGCCATACGTGAAAGGGAGAACTGCTGCGTCCCAGTAAGCAAACAGAGAGAAAACTAGGAGTTCTCTGCACCAGTGAAGCCAAGTACTGAACTAATGGGCCTCATGACAACTCCAGTGAAGGGCACCAAACCCCAGGTTATCAGTAAGGGCATACCCAGGTGGCACAAGTTCAAAGCACTTTTGGGGACAGATCAAAGAGCATGCTTTACACTCTGGACTCAGACCGACTGCTCCGATCTTTCACTACTCATATCTTATTCCCCATCCTGGACAGGGAAGGAAGTAATTTTTCAGTGTTTCTTCAAAGCAGATAGAAAAGGGGGAAGTAGCACCTGCCCCACAGAAGCTGCTGGGAATGAGTAGGAAAGACAGTGAGAGCAGAAACATGTTTAGATCATAGCCACTGGCATTGACTTGCCACCTTGTGATCCAGTAGAGTACAATGAGGCCTGTTTGGTGAAGAAAGTGTTGAAACAGCATTTGTAGTCAACTTCCATGAATTTCCACTCACTGCTGTCCAGAAACCAGGCCAAATCCTTTAACACTGATCTCCAGAATGCAATAGAATCAGTTAAGGAATAAGCTGTTAAAAAGCTTAGCAGGCAATGGCATAAGAAGCCTCATGCAATTGAACTCCACACTCTGGTACATGCCTGCCAATTAATCTGATCATGTCAGAAAGGCTCTGAGCTGTACCCTTCTCCATTAAATGTGTGTGCTTTGAGGCTATGTTTGTCATCTTCTAGCCTCTGTTTATGTGACAAGTGTGTTCTACACAGCCTGGGACTACACTGCTTTCTTAAGAAAGATTTCAGGGTCATCCATCTCCCACTGTGAAACCCTATTCAATTCTCCTCTCTCCCAACACATGCCATGTTGACAGAATAGAAGATGAAAGCTGTCTCGCTTCCCCAGGAGGCGAGAATGAGATTGGATGCAACCACCACCAGATCCCTGTAAGCTTCAAGCTCTAGTGTCAATGGAATTGCCTTCCACAATTAACATCTTCTGAACATAACTGAGTCTGCAGGCACTGGTGGAGCTGGGCAGCTGGTGCTGTTGTGTGTAGGCAGCTGTCACCTACAGCATTTCTAAACACTAAAGCTGAGTTTATAGCAAGTGGTTTAGTTGGAACTGAACCTAGCACACCTGTTTGCACTTGTTACTCCTACTCCTCCATCACTAAACAAGGCCCATACAGCAGCACTGCTTTATACAGGCTGTGCAAGGACATGTTTGTAGCTTTAAGCTAAATACAAACAACTAAGTAGGTCCAGATCTGTCCTTCAACAGCAAGGGGAGAAGAGCAACTCCTCCACATTTGCCCTCCTATCCCCTCCCCAGTAATTCAAGCCTACAAGAGCTGCAGCTTTGGCTGAAGTGGTGTGCTCTAATTCATGGCATGAATTTAGGAACATGGGTCTTTAGCTGGAATACTTGCTGCCTCTGCAGGCTGAGCAGACAACAAATGAGTAGCACATACAAGCCAGGGGAGTACATTTACTTTCTTGTTTGAGAATAATTCCTGGCCCCGAGGCAACAGAGTTAATTCCAGCTCTACTGTGTTCCCTCCTAGCCCCTCCTGAGGGCCAAACGAGGGAGAGACAGGCTCTGTAGCTGGGACTGATCAGTGTCTGAGGCTGGGGACTTTCTCCTGGGTGTTTCATACTACTCTTTAATGAGAGTGGAGATAGGGATCTTGCCCATTGCACCAACATCTGTAAAATCCCCTCCTGGAAGTCAATAGGTGTTCGATTAATCAATGTTGCATACTCACCACTGAACAGTCTCTCACCTGGATGGGCTAGGAGAACTGCTATATGGGGGTGAAGGAGATGGAGTCCTTCCCTGGCTTTCCAAGCCTGCTGAAGTCACCAGAGAACTCCTGAAGAATGATTGAAAGAACTCAGCTGTTAGAGCCTGGGACCCAACCCTGCTCCCCCCCTACAAAGCACAGCAACAGAGCTGTGTCTGCCCAGCACCCTCTGTTAAGTCTAGTCACAGGAGCCCTGGGGACTGTCATGCTGCCCCACAAATGCTCTCTGGTATTCAGGTGCCACATGCTGATGGTCAAACTGAAAACAGTCAGAACTGGGCAGGTGACAGTCATCCCTGAAACAAAAGTTGACTCAGCAACTGCTTCTCTCCCACCCACCAGAACCCACAAGTCTCTAACACAGCACGCTACAGTGGCTAAACAATTTCAGTTGCCTTGGTGCTCTTACCCACTGTACATCAGACTGTCTTGGATTGGCTTCCCTCCTGCAGCCTCTGCAGTTAAATCACCTGAGAAACAAGGAAGTATGAAAACACATTAATTCAATATAACAATCTTTATATATTCAGAAAAAATGAGATTTTGGGGTAGAATTTCCTGCTTCTCCAAGACGTGCTGAGTTGCTTCTGAAGTCAGCATTTTGCCAAACACATGTGGGCTGAAGCTGCTGATCCTTATACCCTGAAGTTCTGGAAAATTTAGGCTGAAAGGGAGCCCTTTTGGAAGGGGAGCAAAACCTGGCAAAATCACTTGGGGCAACAGGTATATATGCCCATTTGGTGCAAGCAATTAGCTGCTTTGGACTTGATGTTGAGAGAAACTGAAGACAGGATGACATGGGAAGGCCTTCTGTGAGAGTGAGACATTTCTGTGAGCCTACTTATCTTCTTTCAAGTTGGCTTTGGAGGTTCAAACTCTTATTGAGCTCTCCAAGTAACCTTTACTCTCAAATCCTGTCTTTGAAGGTAATTACAATATATCTTATGGAATTAGCCAGTGAGACAGATGTCTCCTCCAGCTTGAGAATAAAAGCATTCCTGTTTTTCAGTCAAAACAGACAAGTTTACATTACTCCTACTTTCTAGTAAGTATCCTTAACATCCACATCCCCCTCTGCAATTTCAGAAACAAGCTTACTTGAGAGCTGTGCTGGGACCATAACGAAGTCCTCTGTGTAAGAGGACGAGTTCTTACTGCTGCTTCCAGAAGAGTCCTTAGATCCATGCAGAAAGCCAGGTGAATCCTGGGTAGGAGATGCCAGCGTCTTCTCCTGCAGCTGCTGCTGCATCTCTCCAAGGGACTGCTGATTCAAGAAGAAAACAAACACTGGCTTCAGCACAGCTACTTCACCATTCTGCTCAATCCTTTGAACTGAGCTGTACAAGGCTACAAAGAACGTTTTGCTGAGAAACCAGGACTGACAGTTTGCCAGTAGCAGCTGTTTAATTTACTGAAAAGGAACAGCCTTGTATGTCTGTGTCGAAACAGCACATCTTCTGTTACACAAAACATACTACCAGCATGTCTGATGTTCTCCAGATAAGAATCCACTTGAAGTATTGCATCCTTCTGCTAAGGCTTTCTGGATTAACTAAGCATTTGCTACCAAAGCAATTTAGTATAGCCATGAAATAGAGCAGAGCCTTCAGAGGTGCTTTTGGTTGCTCTTTCAGGCTATTTGTTTTATTTGTTTTTAAACACTACACATGAGGTCTCTACTCATGCTTTTATATTAAGAGGCACTCAGGAACACATAACACAAGTGCCCATGCACTTTTGGTACAATCTTGTTTTGCTGTAGTGCTGATAAGGAGTCAGAGAAAGGTCTTAAGGAGACTAAGCTTTTAATAGATGAACATCTCGCAGCCATCTGAGGCAGGACAGACCCTAAGAAATCCCACTTTTCCTCTCCCTTCATCCAAATGACAGATAGCCCCAGAATTCTCATGTTTTACAAGCAGATGGAGGAGGCTGGATGGCTTAAGAAAGCTTTAAGGCAGCAGAACTGCCCACCGAGCAAATGACAGTCTTTATCCTAATCCATTTTTAGGCTGAAAAATACTTAAATCAGCTTTCACCTGGGCCCTATTTAGACCTTGTTCACCCTTCAGAGACTCTTCGGCTGTACCAGTGGGGACCCTCTCACTGTACACACAGTACATACCAGCAGAAGAAATTTTCCAGCTGTCAAAGGCTGTCCCTCTTCCACCCAACCTGCTTGTTGGGTTGCCACGCAGACATAGCATTTTTCAGATGCCAAGCCAGCACATCTCCACCAGCAAAGCTTCCAAATAGAGAGCAGGATCAGTGCAGCAAACTTCCAACAGGAGACCTGCCTGAGTCTGGCAGTAGGTCTGTACCAACCCTGAACTTCCCAACTGGGAAAGCTCAGGGGAGAGAGCTTGTTTTTCACACCATCTGCCCATTCCTGGAGTTTTATGGTCAGAAGGGCTGCTGCCAAAACCTCCCCCACCTTGAGCTGCAAGGGGGAAGAAGCCTTTTATGCAACACAATTATGCAACATGCAGAGAGAAGCCCTCTCCTCTCTGCTCAGCCTACATCAAGAGCATCTACAGCAACTCCAGATAGTGCCCCTCCATCTTTCCCACACCAGGCTATCACTGCAGATGCAAACTCTTCCACAAATATACAAAGATTCAGCCATGTTACTCCTTGAAGGAGGTTGAAAAGCTCTGGCCCAGGGAAATTCAGAGAACAAAGTAAAAAAGCATCAATTTCAGGGAGAAGAAAATTCATTCCTTTTCTCTTCCCCTACCCAACACAACAGCAACATTCCTGAGTTCAAAGTCAAAAGGTAACTTTCACCAAGAGGCTCCTAAAACAAGCTTTCAGTTCAGCAAGCTGGAGGAATGTCACTTTACTGGTCAATTAATATTCTGCCCTCCAGAAAAGTTTTCATCATTGCAGGTACCCAGGGAGAAAACTGTCAGTTCAGATCATCTCTCACAAGACCATTGGACTGTGGCAGGTCTGGTCTGAGCAAACAGCTTTGCTGAATGTCCCTCTGTGGTGCCTGGGAGTGCTGGTCAGAAAGGAGGAAAGTCACCTTATGAAGGAGGGTGGATCCACTGCCAACCTACAGAGACTTTTCTTGAAAACAAGAGAACTTGCAGCCAAGTAAGCAGTGCTATACCCTGAATTAGTAACTGTTCCAAGGAGCTTCCCATCTCTGCCAAGACAAGCTAGTGTCATTAATACCAACTTCTTTCATAAAGGCTTTCCACATAACAAGCAAAGGCAAACTGAAGTAGTTCTTGTGGAAAGAGACAACTTTCAGGATCCAAACTCTAAACAGATTGGAGAAGACACTGAACCAAATCCAGGCAGAATGAAAGCATTCAGTGACTTGCACCAGAAGACAGCAAAAGCAGGGAGACCATTCACACCAGCAGCGCATCCTCTGAGCTGTACTTACGGGAGGTGATGCCAGGTGGGAAGTAGAAGAGCTGCTGGAGGAACTACCGGAGCCTGAACTGGGATAAGAAGGCATTGGCACAGAAGCAGCTAAAAACAGCCAAAGACAAAATGAAAAGAAGTTGTCAAACTAAGATCAATCAATAATAAAAGGTCTTTATCATCTTTTCCCCGTGAGGTTTTCCTCATTTACCATCATGTACCTCATGTATCAGATGCAGCCAATTAAAAGAGAACAAAAGAAAAATTAGCATTCAATTCAGTGACATGATTCCCATCCATCCACTCCTCTGTGCACTACTTCAGTTATAACTCTTGGGGTGGAAGGTCTCAAGAACATCTGACCTAGGTCAGATGTCTACTTGACAGCTGACCTGCACAGGTAGCAAGATGGTTCCTGCAATAAAGAGCTTCAAAAGCATCTTTGGGGAAAGATAAACAGAGAAGCGGACTGCGTTACTCATGACAGTGGCAGAGGTGAGAAGCTAGACCATGCCCCTGTATTTTTTTTCTTCGTCAGACCTCGTGGCTTAGCACACACACACCAGATGCTGGAAGGTCTGTGCTAAGTCAGACACACACCTACTCAAGTCCTGCTTGCTTGCTGCCCTAAGAGTCACTTGGGCATCCCAGGACACACACTAACACCTCCCCCCACAAAGGAAATAGTTTATTGCTTCCTATAACTCAACACGTTCTCCCTCTGTCACTTCTGCAAAGCCTTAAAAAGGCTTTATTTATTCTCTTTGTACAGAAACTGCTCCACACCACTGGCTGCTCTTGCATCCCTTACTTTTATTCTTCATTGTTCAGTATCAGAACTGCCCATTCTATTCACTTAATTGTTGAACTGGCTTTTGGAACCCTCACAGAGGCATAAAGCTCACACTGAAAGGGCTATTAGAATTTACTTTCAGCCAGAAAATATAATTAAACCCTTACAGGGAAAAAAAAAAAATCACTCCAATGACTTACACCAGTAAGGTTCACTAAATAACTTGAGAGCTCAGCTCAGGGGGGAGACAAGTCAAATGTAACACCCGCTTTTCAACAGACTTTGAAGTATTTAGTGGTTCAAATTCCCCAGTCAACCTGCACAAGACTGAACAGTGCAGAAGAGTCCAAACATCCCTACTTCAAGGCAGCTTGGAGTCAGCTTTTACTTTGCAACCATTCTGGTATTTGAATGATTTAAGACAGAAATCAGAGGCAACGCTTAGATGACGAGAGGAGCACTTTGCTTCTCTTCCATTGTGCTGGCAAAGAATTAGCACCTTCTCTCAGATTTCTGCCTTTACAGGACCTGTGCTAGTGACTCTGTACTTCATGCAAGGAGAGTTAATAACACCTAAGAGAAGAACGTTTCTGTTTGACGCAAAGTTGCCTCTGTCATTAATCACATTAAATGCCACAAAGTAACTTACTATTCAATTAGCTCGAAAAATAAAAGTGCATCTCTCTGCAATTAACTGTTGAAACAGTGTTCTAATGATAAAAGAATGGAAAAATTCTCCTTTTAATAAAAAGCTTTAAGACATCTTTCCATGTAGCCTATCAAAGAAGGTTCAAGGACGACTGGACCAGTGGCTCCCAGCTCAAAGACAGTACAGTAACTTAGAGTTATAACAAGATCCAACAATAGGAAAATGAAGCCAAAGAAGTGTAGACTTAAAATACACATTTTAACATAAGAAATCAACCACTGCAACAGCTTAACCAGGGTCACAGTGATCTCCTCCACCCTTTGCTAACAACAAAAATCAAATGTTTTTCTAAAGAGGTTAAGTTATACTGCAAATAGAGATTGATTCATGAGTCCCAGGGGCAGTGCAATAGGAAGCCAGAGCTGAGTGACACTCAGTGCAGGTTCCTTCCCCTCCTCTGTTGGGCCATACTGCCTGTGCTCACTCTGCCAGCTTTTGGATGGTTAGATCCATCAAGAAATAAGCCTCTCAAAGCTTTGGAAAGACTACTACACATATTCAACACTTGATTTTGTGTCTGGGATGGACCGTGCTGTTAAAAAGTGCTGTCCTGGCTCTGGAAAAGGAACAGGGATGGCAGTGCCCTGACAATTGCTATCCTGGGAGGTCAGCCAGGGACTTGGCACAGAGTTACACTGCCTGCACCCCATGTCCTCCTCCAGCACAGCTGGTGCCCACTCCCCACACTCAGGGAACACACACAGAGGTCTGAGAACTTGCTTGTAAAATGGAGAGCTCTGTCCTGCCTATACTACACTGCCTTTGATCTCCATCTTCCCACAGAGCCTGCAGAGCAATCCCTACTACCTTTCCTATGTATTTAATACCAGAAGTCTAGAGAGGTGCTACAGAACAATTCACCCCTGTACAGAGAGACCTTTCTACTATAGAAAGGTGCTTCTAAGAAGAGGCAAGTGATTTCTGAACTGTACCCACATGTGCCTGCTGCAAGACTTGCATCACTGTTCATTTTTACTGGCATTAGTATTTTTGTTAGAGTAACTTCAGTTCTCTCTCAAGGTCCCCTCCACTCTATTTTGATTCTGTGTTTATTATTGATTTTTAACCTGGCAGGAGTTGACATTTTTCTATTTTTGTCTATTTGCTTTGGACAGTTTCCCTTAATCTAGGAAGGAAGACAAGCAGGTAGACTTTGCCATCACCATCCGAAACTCGAGCTAAAGCTCTATTTAGATGAAGCACACCTTGAGGTTTTGTCTCTACTAATCATGTTCTTATTTGGAATACTTAACTCCCCAAATTAACTGCAATAATGTCCAATGCAAAAGGTCCAACACTAAGAATGGACTTTCATGCATGCAGAACCACAGGGCTTGGCTCAAACAAACCCTCTCTGACCATCATATCCCTGTTGGTGCATTTTCCAGCATCAGCCATGTAGGGCAGCTTGAAAGCAAGACACTCACTTCTCCACACACCCAGGCACTCCCTGCTTAAAATTAAACAGGGTGCAAACACTTGGCTCATCATGTTTTCAGCTCAAGTCTGAATGCAGGGAATGTTAACATGAATTGTAGGCCCCCACCCAAATTCCAAAATTGCTGGATTGTAATTGTAATGTAAATAAGTTTGTTTTCATAATTGTCCTCTCCAACTTGTTCCAGCAACAGAACAGTCATCCTGTGTGTTGTGTAACCAACATCAACTGGTTTCAAAATGGGAGAGCTGGGAGCTATACAGTCAAGCCTCTGCTCCACCTGGGTGGATCTTGGTACTGGGTCCTACATCTGCAAAAATCACTGCTGACAAATCATCCTACCAGGGCTCAGTTGTCTTAAAAATATCCAAGCTTCAAACTTTATATAAAGCTTTACTTGGAATCCAGGTTTTACACGCACTAAAGAAATGGATTTTTTTGTGATTCTCTGGATTCAATTAAAACCAGTTATCGAAAAGTTATTTGATTGGAGTCACTGACAAAGCAATAGTTTTGAGTGTGAAAACTGAAAGGATGGGCCCAAAGAAAAAGCTGCTTTTTAGAGTTAAAAAGCTTGCACCATGACAGTCTTTTCTACACAGAAGTCACGGTGACTTTTTGCTGGTTTTGACTTGAATGTATGTATGTACAATAAAATGAAAAAGATGGTAAAATTTAAACCTGACAGATACTCCCATACACTTCTGAACCATAACTGCTCACGTTTCATGCTCTCAGCTCAGAGTAAAGGAGGTTCCAGCTTACTATTCATTAAAGGCAGGAGCAAAAAACCTCCAAAGTATTCTGCATGGGTACCAATTACAATGTATTTACTGAGAGAAGACTTGCACAAGCATCTAATTATGCCTTCTTATGCATTATTACTGTAACACACTGCCCCATACCTTATGCTGATCAGACCTGGCTACAGACAGACAACATTCTGACTAGACACAGTGTTTTAAAGACTTTTATTAAGAAAAAGTTTTACACATCTAAAAGACATGCTTGGTCACAGGTACAAAACCCACAAGATAAAAGATAAACAAACAAAAAGGAAAGTACATGGTTTAGTTAACAAAGCCTAAGGCTGTAGACCTACTCTCCAGGCTAAAGCTTGCTCCAAACAGAGCCTTGTGCTACACCCTGGATGTCAGCAGACTTTGGTCCTTGCCTCACTACAGGAGTGAAGGGAGAGCAGGGACATGAGAACAACCATCCCTCAAAAGTGCAGCCAAGAGGCTGAGCTTGTCAGAAATGTCATTTAAAGGATTTTTGATAGAAATGCTGATTTTGATGAAGCGTCTTGAAAAACATGTAGATATGTAAACAAGGGGGACCTCAGCCCCCCTCCTGGCAACTTCAAAATTATTCACTCAGAGAACTACCCACATTTGAGGCTTCTCCAGTTTTCTGGAATTCCAAAATTACATTATACTAAAAAATGTTGGTATGATTCCATGAGATGGTGCACTAACAAACCCACACAGAATGAACAGCTGACGGCTCTAACTTTATTTTTAGTCATTGTGTTCTGACCAGCTTTGGGGCCAGTCTTGATGGCGTTCAGAAGCCCAGGTGATGTGCTCAGAGCTGCACACTGCTGGGGGCTGTCTTCTGCCCCTGCCACCTGTGGGCAGATCTGCCTGCAGAAACGTTACAGAGGCCAACACACTGCTCAGACTGCAAAGCTTTCTCATATGGAAAGGAAGAAGCAGTTGCTAAAACTGGATGGATGCAGTTACCTGCATTGCCGTGCACGTGCATCTGAACTGGAAGGTTCTTCAGACAAAGGCTGCTACTCCATAACACAGATCAGCTCTCAGGGAGAACCACTGTTCCTTCTCATGGTTCTCCACTGCAGGCTTGAAGACTAGAGGGTGATCATAATGATTCAGATGCAGCCATATGTCTTCTCCTCTTTGATACTTCCTACACTCATGATGCTGAGCCATATGTTGAGATGAAGTAGCACAATAAACTTTTGGACTTGTCAGGTTCTGCACACAAAGCCAGGGGAGCTAGCCCCCGAGCAACTGCAACCTTGCAGTCACCTACTTCAGCTAAAACTGTGCCAATATTAAGCATGCTACTGTGCTAAGCAGCATCCCCTTCTTATTGAAATCACTGTAATCCAAGAACTCTGCTGATGTACTGGCTCTACTCTCATCTATTCAAGAAATCAAGAGGACCACCATTCCCTCATGCAGCCTCTCTCATCCAAGCTCTTCACTGCACTTCCCAGAGGCCTTCATCCATTACTGCCATCAGGCAGCAGCACAGACCTCCACAGCAGACTACAAGAATCATCTTCTCTGGTAGAAGACTAGTATCAGAGCACAGCAACAAGTCTTCCAGCAATGAGAAGCTACCTCTCCTCTCCCTTTTCAAAACTGGTAGTGGTCTCTCCTGCCGAGAGAGGACTCCAGGTTGTGGACATATGCTTGGAAGCGATGAACAGCAGGGGAGCAGAGAGGTCTGGAGTTCAGACAGTCCTTGCCTGCCAGAAAAGCCACTCTTTTCTTGGGCCTCGACCCCATACCATTAACTTTGGTGCGGCTGGGGACAAAGGCTGAGCTACAGTTCCCTGCTCATAATGATGCCTCTGTTTTTTGCACAGCAAACGTGCAGACGTCGGAAACTGAGGCCAAGTCAGAAGAACCCTCTCCTGTTTGTAGGGAGTTTTCCATTCTTCTTGCCAGTGAAGCAAAGGAACTGCTGGAGGTAGGAGATGAGCTGGTGGGCATGCAAGAAGATGCTGAGGGAGTTCTCCTCTGCCCACAGGGGAATCAGACTTCGAAGGGCTTTTCCCACATGGCAGTGGTACAGCTGATGCTGAATGCTGAGATGGATTACGAGCAGTCCTACACAGGCAGAATCCCTTCCTGCCTGCAGAGCAGTCCTGTTTTAAAGGACTCACCCCACATCTTGCTGCTGAAGATGGAGACAGGGGCCTCACTGATTTGCAAGCTCGCCTAAACCAGAAGCGTCTTTTCCTGCGCACGGGATGGTCGCCTAAGTACACAGTTAAAATCTGTATCAGGAATCAGCTGAGAAATCCTGCTCTGGAAGCAGGAAAGCAGAAGACTCTCAGGAGTGATGTGGACTTCAGATACGGGGGGTATCCACCCACAATATAGGTCCAAGGTGGGCTCCATGTTCAGAAAGCATCGGACATGCTTCCTCTGAAACTTCCAGCCCCTGCCTTCAGCACCCCAAATCAGTCACTGATGAAAAGCTTGGCTCTATCATTTACTCAGGAGATTAGAGGCCCAGAAGGATCCTTCCAGAAGATGACAATCATACACAATTCCACTAAACCAAGTCTCTTGGCCAGAGGACTATTTTATCCCGTACACTAGAAGAAATTCTGGATTGTTTTCTACTGAAAACAAACCTCTGAATCATAGTACATGTGGTTGGACATTTTCAAAAGTTTTGAATCAAAAGAGGAATTAAATAATTTTCATTGGAAACCTGTCTTTGTTTTGGGCAGCCTGAATATAACCTCTCAAAAACAAGATTTATTAAGGATTTGGAAGTAAATGGTGAGAAAATATCTGGTAACCAGAGCCTGCCATTTGGCACAGGCAACCTAAGGCACCATCTGGGAAATGGAAACAAGAGTGCCAGTTTCCACCATTCACTATCTGTCCTATAGATGTGGACAAACAGCAAGATAATGCTGCATAATCCTGTTTACCTACCGGGATCCCCACTGGCCAAGCACTTCATTCAAAGCAGCTGAATACATTTCAAAACTACACTTAATTCTACTTTAAGTTTGTAAATAGCCCTCTAATAATCCCTTTGAAGATAACTCAGCAAAATTAAATACATTTTGATGTCAAAATCTGCACGACATAGTAACAAACACTGAATCTCTGCCTAAATAACTAAGAAAATGGGTAGCAATTTTCTTTCCTTTTGAACTAGCAGAAAAGGAACCCATGTCATAGTTCAAAAAGAGTTGTAATAAAAAAATGCAGCACTTACATTTTTTCATAGAGGCACTTGCATCCAAGAATGGGTGATGAAAAAATTCATCTGAAAAAAATCAAGAACAATGACTCAGTGAAAGGAAATGACTAAGAAGTTTACAAAACAGTTAAAGCACAGCAAGTTACAGTATTTTACAGTGACTTTTCCATGCAATCTAGTCAGCCATGGAAGCTGCCTGGCTGAGGTTCCATACAGTAGTGGTCAACAATGCACACTGGGAACTGAACACAAGACCTACTCACAAAAAAAGGATGTGAAGTTATTTGGATCCAGGGATTGCTAGGGAAGCATGAAACAAAAAAAAAGTGGCTCCTTTGCTACCAAACATCTCTGCCAAACAGAAGTGGGCAGGGTGGGGAAGTGAAATCAGCTGAAGGAATTATATCAATGAAGAAAGGGAGGAAAAGAAATCTTTGCCACAAGCATGGCCAAAGGACACGAGGGTTTCTACTTTAGGACTCACCATCAGCATTAACGGATTTTTCTTCCCCACAGGGAATTAAAGAACTTAGAAAGGTTTTGCTGCCAGGGAGAATATACTAAATTACTTGTTAATGCTCCTCTGTCTTTCAACAGCTCTTACACTTCTAGGAACGGGAATCAGTTACTGAGGGCCAGAAGCTGTGACCGTGCTGTGACCTGGCATGACCACATTTGTGCACATGTATAAAAGATCATCAGCAAGGAGAGGGAAATCCTAAGGCACAAAGAAGTGCTAAATGACAAAGATCCTGGCTGATCAGGGCTGCAAGTCACCCTAATTGTAAGGATCCAGAGGAGCTGTATTTATCACACCTCCACAAGGGAGGAATGATGGACAAAAGGACTTCCATTGAGCGATCTTCACCACATGTAGACAACCCCACCCTGCACTGAAGGAAGAAATGTTTTCTAAAAAGCCACCACAGAACTACAGCCAGATATCCCCTCCTTTCACACCAGACACAACTGCTGCTTTCTTCACTCATTACAAGAGGAGTTCTACAGATCCAGGCCAAGAAAAGCTTCTGTCCTGGCGTGCTGGAAATCTTCTGCATGTTAGCCTGTCCTCACAAGTAGCCACTCCTCCTGACGGCTTGTTTCTGATCCACTGCAGCTCTATGCCAGAGTCCTCTCCTATCGCAATCAGCAACTCAGCCCTTCAGGAGCGTTAGTCATGGATCAACACTAATAATTTGGCTAACTGCAGGCAGTTCAACTTGTTTTCCCAGCATCGATTTCCTGTTGCAACACCCAAGTTTACAAACTTCTGTTTTCTATAAACAGCTCCTCTTTGGCCAGTGAGATTTCCAGAAAGTAGCAACTGAGTTTGTCTGTCTGCTTTTTAGACTTAAACAATCTCTCTCTCCCTGGCCCCTCCTTGCCACTGCCATGCCAGGGCCCTGCAGCCAGAGCACACTGGTCTGGAGCTCAGCACAGCAGAAGTGATAGAAATCTCTGGCCAGGACAGCTAGAATCTCACAGATAAGATCTGCTGTGTATGAACAACATCCCTATCCTGCTGGAAGCTGCTCAGCTGCTGGAGTTTCCTACTTCTTCAGGCTGCTCCTGTAGAGGATAACATCCCTGACCTGAGCTGATTCAAATGAGGGGGTGGAAATTATTTCTTTCATTTTTCCCCCTCCCTTCTCCAAACTGCTTACTAGTTGTGCTTATAAAGTAAACTTTGAACAATCTTCCTTGTAATCATCAGTAGGAAATTTGCAACTAGAAACCCTCCTGGCTTTCCTCTAGATAATCTTGATATTGCAAAGACCATCAGCTCCTGGTAGAAGAGCAGCTCAAACACACAACAAGTAAATGAAGTTTCAATCTTATTTGTTGCTGTTGTGTGAATCAACTAAACTCTGGGGGAGATCCGTGGAGCCCTCAGGGAACAAGGAGCAGTAGGACACACTGCTCCTTTGCGGACAGGTGTTCAGGAATCATCCCTGACTCAGCAGCACACCAAGAATCTTCACCTTACGGAGCACAGGAAGGCAAAGGAACAGTGAACAAAGGCATTGACCATGAGCCAAAGTAGACCTTGCAGAAGTAGTGTAGGTGAAGAGAGCAGTCTACAGTTGTTAGTTTGCCAGTAGCAGAACAAAGCACCTGTCTACTGAGGGCTACCTAATGGGGAGATCTGGGAGATCAGCTTTAGATGGGACTAGGAGTTCTGGGGCATTAACAGTTTGTGTGCTGCTGGCCACAGATCACAGCTGAGAACATGATGACAGTTGGGCACAGGGAAGTGCTCCCATTTCAGTATTGCTACTGTTTTGGCAAGGGACAAAATTTGGAGTTTTCCTTAATTGGTATTAAGAAAAAGAAGCGTCCATTCAGCAGGTGTAGGTCAGAGCATTTCAAAGCCCTTAGGAACACAGAGGAGCTGAAGACCTAGCACCAGTAGACAGCAGGGCAAGTAAAACAGTTGTGTCAAAAGTCAGACGGAAGCTCAGATGCTTCAGCAGATTCGTAAAGGGTCAGAGGAGAGGAGGCAAGGGTGGATGAGACCAAGATTGCAACTGGATGCTGAAGATGTGTATTGGTCTAAATAAATCATGGCTCTGGTGCTGGCTTTCCTCTCAACCAACAGGAGAGAGGAAATGCCATATTTTAATATGACATGGGATACAAAAAAACCCCACCGAGATCTGCCTTCTATAAAGCACATGGAAAACTGCAAATACAGGCTTCTGTACAGAACATTTACACAAACTCTGCCTGAAAAACAGTTACATCTCACAAGGACACGGCAATTTGTAGAGAAAAGGATCACACGCAACCAAGGGCAGGCAACAAGCTCAGTGCTGCAAGATGTGCTGTAGCTGTTGTCCAGAGTGAAATCAAAGTATATTATCTCCAATTTCCAAGTGTTAGACACTGACTCACGCAGTCTACTCCCAAGAGGTACAAAACAGCTTATGGAGGGCTAAAAAGGTTTACCAGAATCAGTATCTGACACCAGGGAAACAGGAACCTCAAAGATAGTTTCTTTTGAAATGCACGGCAGCATGACAGAAGAGGTAGAGATCCACAGCCTAGACAGAAGACTTGCAGGGAATAATACTGAGAGGTGCCTATATCCAAGTCAGTCTTTCAGCAGCTTCAACAACTCCCTTTTCAAAAGGCTTCCCCCCCCCCACTTCCGCACCCTAGTAACCAGTCCTTTACACTGTACACTGGATAATTATGATCAGCTTCAGTTAATTCACATGTTTGCTTCACACAAGTGACACTATCTCCAAAAAGGCTTTCCTTTCAGACATCTCTATTCCAAAAGATCGACAGAGGCTACAAAACAATTTCTCTTCATGAACTAGCATACACCACCCAGCAGGAAACAATCCACCTGAGCAGACAAGCAACACAAACAGATAACAAACCCCCCAAACCAGAATTTTATCCCAAGCAATATCCTGAAAACACAAACACACTTGATTCTCAAGAAAAAAAGGTGAAGCCTGTGCAAAAAGCACACAAATCCATGGGCTTGGGCCCTCACAGCCTTTTTCAGGAAAACCAACTGAACAGTCTTGCCCAGCACAAAACCTTATTCAAATACAGAGGCTGGGGGTGGGGAGCTGGGCAAACTTACCCATTCTACCAACAGCCCCATGAGAGGAAGGGAGAGGTAGAGGGAAGAATAAAAGGCAACGGAGTGGTCTTAAAGCAATAGAAGTTCAGAAACAGCATAAGAGCAGAAACCAGGAGAGGGAATGTAAGAAACATTTCCTGAAGGTGTGCCAAATCTCTGGGTTTACAAAACTGTACTGGAATCAGCATTAACCTTTCCAGCACATATACCAAACACCCCAAGATTATGCAATGTTCCAGGCACAGGTGACATCCAGGTGTCTGGATGCTTCTCTTGGCATCAGCCAGAAGTACAGAGGTTTGTGCAGTGCCATGGCACAGAAGACAACACAGACAGGCAGAAGAACTGAAAGTGGAAGCAGGTCTTACCAAAGTCCATGCGGTCCTTATGGTTACGCTGCAAAAGGCCCAGCAGCAGCTGCCTCAGGTGGCTTGATGTCTCCCTTGGGATGCTAGGATTGAAAACAAAAACAAAATAAGAGAGACTTGCAGTCTACTTAAACTGCTTTTACATATTCAGGAAGGCAACCTGCAAATGCAAACTCATTTTGTGCCTGCTGGGCTAGGACCATAAGAGCAGCTCACTGGAGAGAGGCTGAAGAGGAACATCTCCATTTGCATCTGTTTGGCTTTTACTTCCCATTGTAATTGTAAGGCTACAGCTAATCTAGCTTTAGTGGCCTCTCCCAGGAGCACCTGCAGTTC